>NW_024340849.1:13981787-14387498 GCF_902729225.1 Pteropus medius
TTTCTTTCTTTCTTTTCTCTCTCTCTCTCTCCCTCCCTCCCTCCTTCCTTCCTTCCTTTTCTTTTTATCTTTCTCCTCTCCCTCTCTTTCCCTGTCTCTCTCTCTCCCTTTCTCTCTTTCTGCTACCTACTTTCCTTTTACTTAGACTCCCCAAAACATAGATGGGGGAAGAAAAGAAGGAGCAAGCCTCATCCATCTGTTGTTTTGATGATTTCGTTAGCACTATGGCCTACATATCAAGAGATTTTTCTAAAAAAGAATGAGCTGTATTATTCAGAATATCTGGATTTTAGTAGACAGTGAAGATTTGATCATCTATTTTAGTACCTCTTCATGTAGAACAAAAATTGTTAGCAGTGTTATAAAATTATTAAACTGCTAGTTAAATCATATATTCGAATGCAAAAATTGCACAACGAAACTTTAATAATAACAACAAAATTTTATGTCTAGTGTTGGTGTCACTGACTTCCTCAAAAGAAGATGGGCCGTGATTACAACTAGATCATGACAATTCTATCCACACTTCGGACAAACAATTCCAAATGAATTCCTGCTCTGTGTCATCATCACGCACAGGCGTGTATGCCTTGACGATCTCCAGTGCACTCAAGGCAACTTCTTAGTTTCTCAATCGTAAGACATTTTTCATTCATTAAACAGAATTTTATTGATGTCTACTAAAGTCAGGCACTGTGCTAAGAATTGAGGCAACAGAATTTGAAGATACTTAGATTCCTGTTTAATGGTAGGTGAGTTGCAGGGGTGGGCAGAGAGAAAAGAAGAACAAACACATCATTACAATACAAGAGGATAAGTGCCACCATAGTATAAGTTCAGAGAACTGCGTAAGAATAGCGAAGCATATTATAAGGATAAAATTATTATTTTAAGCATAAAATTATTAATATTAACAAAACAGAAAATACTTAAAAACATGATAAAAGAAATTAGATTGAACTATATGAAAAAAATGATGTTTTTGAAGGGCAGAAAGGTAGGCGCTCAGCACTTTTATCTAGTTCAACCTATTAAAAGTCATAGTTTCTCCACTCAGGGATAACATCTAATAACATATTGAAGTATAGATATCGAAAATGCTTTTCGTGATATTACATATTCCCAGAAAATATGCACGTATTTCCACATTTAAAGTTTTGTTCTTTTCCTTAATTAAAAAATTATTATACTACAAATTTCTCTGTAACTTTCTTTCACTAAAGAATATTATAAACATCTAATATAGGTCTACATACTTTTTAATGACTGAATATTATCCTACAGTATAAATGAGCCATAACTTACTTATTACATCTCCATTGTTGGATATTTATGGGATTTTTCAATTTTCACCATATACGCTATAATCACTAGATCCACAATGCTGAAATGAACATGAAGACATGGCTCTGAATTATTCTTCCTAATGATGTTTAAAAGTACACCATAAATTAAAATACTGATTGAATAAAGGTAAGATTTAGCCACCAAATATTTTGTTCCTGTGATTTGCATCTCCCGAAACGTAGGGTGTTGTGGAATGTTTAATAAAACCTCTACATCTCGCTGCACTAATTTTCAAGTTTCGTGATTTTTTTTAAACAGGGAAATAGGCATAGAAATGGAAGGGCGAGGCTACCGAAGACAGGTCCAGGATGAATAACGACTCTAAGAAAAGGAGCCAGATAAACACCACTTCCCAATAAACAAAGAGCATCATGTTACGGTAACAATTGCCCTGGTCCTTCCCCTGAGGGGAGCCAGGCACTTGCAATTGTTTGGCTCTCTTTCTGCTCCCACATTACTGACTTAGAGCATGACATGTTTGTACGATTGCAACTAAGTCACCAAATGGGAAATATCTAAATCAAGCTGCAATTAATGTGTCGTAAAGTGCTGGATAATAAGCCACATATTACCTCTAGGAGTGACAAAGTTTTAGAACTAAACCCCAGCGTAAGTCGAAGCAGCAGCAGAAGACGGGAAAGGAAAAACAATCCTCGCTAGGTTATTGTGGGGTGTGAAAGCCACGCTGCTGTGGAAAGGCAGTGTGAATCCATATTATGCCGAAATCAATGGCAGCCCAATCTTTGCAGACTGCACGAGGCACCGTGTGACAAGGGCACAGCGATTCTCCTAATCAAGCAGGTTGAGTGAAAGTGAAGAATCCAGCTGAGCTTGATATATCCAGCTGGACTTTGTTTGCTACTTAATGGAGCAGGTCATAGTTATAACACCCCAAAGAAATCAACCAGTCTCGGCTGGAGGAGCACACGGAAAGTGTGGGAACTCCAGCAGGTCTATGTTAAATCACTTCTATAGGTCATCTGCAGAGAAAGAACTTGGCAAAACAATAAAGGAGCGTCACTCTGCTGTCTGTGTTTATGATTCTCCCCCAGGGAAGGGAGTTGGGTGAGGAGGGAAAGCAACGTGGCTGGAGAAACATTTTGTCTTTTTTATTCTATGCATTATAAAGCTCTTGGCAGGGCATCGGGCACTGAACTTAGCTCCCCCTTCTTGAAAGCCACAGGTTACAGGGGTTTATAAGCCAGAGTGACAGTGATAAAAGGCCAATTCAGGGCTTGGGGACAATTTTCCCTAACAACATGCTTTTGCCTCTTTGCCTCCTTAAACACCTGCTGCTCTCCACTACAGCCTTCAGGGCAGCTCTGACTCCGAGCCAGGACGGTGAAGTTCAAAGTTAATGTCCTTCTCTACTGTCACTGCCAGGGTGTGTGGATGACCAATAGCTCTGGTCTCACCCTGGCACAGACAATGCCATCCTCAGAATGCATCTAGAATTCAGGAGGGTGACACGGGGTTCTTTAACCTTCTTCGACCTGGGGCCATTTTCTTTGGAGGCATTGAAACCCTTCTTCCATTCTCAAAAGAGTCCCCAAGAAAAAGTGAGTGCCACAAAAGCTCTTGGGATTAAAGCATGCAGTATAAAAGGTGCCTGGCAAATGGGCATAGGGATCAGACAGAGGAGTGGTGGGCTTTCTGAACATAAGTATGTCTGTGCATCAGAGCAGAGGAATTGATGCTCTGTCGATCCGAACACTAACTACATTCTCTCTCCTCTCGCCAATCCTCACTCACTGTGGGAGAGCTGGACGCTGGCAACCTGCCGGGCAGCCACTAAAATTTGGTGAAGACTCAATAGGAAAAACCCGGAGCCCTAACAATTAGTACTGTTATTCTGCGATGCTTCATGTCTGCAGGGAATGTATCGAACTTACCAAAGCCGGTTTGCCTGCTGAAACCCTGAGTTCCACAGGTGAGCTTTCTCTTGTACCTGTGAGGGGCAGCATATGAGGGGACAAAAATGAGACAGTGGAGGCACCCACCCTTCCAAGTCTAAAGTCATCGGATGGCAGCCACAGTTAATTTTGGCTCACACGCTGTGAGAAGGGCAGAGTTTTAGGTGGACTGTTGCTTATACCTAAATGAAATGGTGTGGGAAATTTGAAAGTTTCCTCTTTCCTAATGAATGGCAATATATGAGAACCCTGAGTCTGTGGGTCTGGGCTGAGTGACGTGTTCATCTTTTACATATGAGCCGCCGTGGTGGAATGTAGAGCACGTGGTGCCACAATGGGGAGAGCTGGGTGCGAATCTTGGCTCTGCCACTATCTTGCTGAGAGCCCCTTAGACAGTCACCTCCCTTGTCCAGGACGGTGGGTCCTCACTAGCAGAGGGAGAGACCTGCAGCCCGTGATTTTCGAAGCCCTGCCTTGGTGCAGCCCGTCTTACAAGTGCCCTGGTGGAACTGGGAAGACACTTTCCAAGAGTGGGTCTTCCCATTCTGACGCCTCTCTTCCAGGAGAGCCAGTCCTGCTTTCCGGGCCCTGAGCCTCCCTTCCTGCTGGAGGACAACACTAGGCGGTGTGGGAACGTAGGCCACTCTCCTCTGAGTCCTGGCCACTGGCAGGCCACTATAGCGGGGTATCCCCATTCCCGGCTGGAGCACGGCTTTGCACCTTTAATTCTCGGCAGTGAAAACGCACTGTTCACAATAATGACCCTGGACACTGAAAAAGTTTTGGACAGCAAAAACGACTCTATGTTTTTCAGCATAGTACTTAATTGATAAGGCAGGAAAGTCGAATTATTTAACCAGAAAGATTTAGGAACAGCAATGGTTGCAAAAGGAAGAGTTGACTTGTGTCATAGGCCAAATATGTCCTCATCCTAATCCTCAGAACCTGTGAATGTTATCTTACAGAGCAAAGGGATTTGGCGGATGTGATTAAGGGTCTTGAGATGGGGAGATTATCCTCAATAATCTGGACGTACCCAATGTAATCACAAGGGGCCTTGTGAAAGGGACACAGAAGGCACCAGAATCAGGTGGTAAGGTAATATAATGACAGAAGCGGAGGTAGAAGTGACGTGACCCCAAACCAAGGAATATCAGCAGCCTCTGGAAGCTGGAAGAGGCTCAGAATAAATTCTCTGCTATATTCTCCAGAAGAAACCAGTCCTGTCTACATCTGGGTTTTAGCTCTGTAAGACTTATTTCTGACTCTGACCTCTAGACTGTAAGATAAATTTGTGTTTTAAGCCACCATACTTGTTATAGCAGCAATAGAAAACTAATACCATTTATTGGGAGAAAAAATTAAATTTTCAAAATGAACTTTCACTGAAGAGTTTGGTTAATGTAGATGTTATTTGAAAGCGATTCTTCTAATGAATTAATGTTTTCCTAAATACGTTTTTCCCCAACTAGACTTAAGAATTCACAATTCACACTCCTTTCAATTTCTTCCCAGGCACCAGACGTTTATTTACCATAAATATCCCACCATGTCATGGTGGGCAGCTGCCAACCACAGAGCAGGGCGACCCCAAACTGGGCCTGTTTTCCCCATGCAGAGCAGTCACTAGTTCCTGTCCTCAGTCTATCCGTAACCTGGGAGAAGCAGCCTCTCAAAAGTCTTTGAGTCCTTAATCTTCAAGCTGCAGGTAGGAAAATTTGGCCTCTTCAAATTCCCAGAATCCCCTGAGAAATACAGGCATGAAGCGTCGTTAGTTCTGTTCAGAAGAGAAACCGTGGAGTTATAACTACCAAGCGAAAAGGACCACAACGCTCAGATGTCTGCGTTTTCTGCTCCCCACTAAGTTATCCCTCGGCTTTTCTTTGCAAGCTATTTCTGACAAGCTTTCCTTGACTACTTAATTCATCTCGATGTGGTTAAACTGAGAGAGTGTATGCTGATTTAGGGTTAGATGTCTAAGGCTAGTATAAAGACCGATTGTAAAACAACTGAAGAGAAACAAATTTTAAAACTACCCTTCCTCAAAACTTCAGAAAGGTCAGTATCCTTAACTGGAGAGGCAGGTGCTAGATAACGGCGGTTGCTGCAAATTCTTTGCAGATGTCAGCTTCTAGCTCCGCCAGAGCAATTTCCAGTTAATATGGGCCTTGAGACGAAAGAGTCGCGTCCAGAAGCCTTGCGGTTGATTCTAAATTTGATGCTCTGTCACAAAGTTGCACGCAGATTTTCACAGTTGATCATCTGCATGGGTGAATTTTCCACTGGGAGGCCGATTTTGGAAATTGCTATCTGTGGAGGGACTGGGCAGTGACTACATAATTAATTTTAAAGGTTATATATAAACCGAGGAAAAGGTTAAGATCTGAAAAACTTGTTAACTTGTTTATTTGGTGTAGACCTTCTGAGGTATAGAATTAAATTTTGGTTTTTCCTTTTCTTCTCTGATGTCCCTTTTCTCTTCCTCCTCCTTCTTTTTCTTCTTCATCATCTTTAAACATTTATTCAAAGTCTGTCGATGCTTAAAGTATCTATCGTTGTTTAACGCACTTCCCCCAAACATGGTGGCTTAGAGTAACAACCTCCCTCATGACTCTGGGATGGCTGGGGCTCAGCTAGGTGGTTCTTCTTCTGGTCCCACAAAGGATCTCTATGTCATTTAACATTGAGATAACCTCTACAGCTCCACACGCATGTCTGGGGCCTTGGTGTGGGTGGCTTAAAGGTTGGAATCTCAATCTCTCTCAATCTCAATCTCTCTCTCTCTCTCTCTCTCTCTGTCTCTGTCGTCTCTGTCTCTCTGTCTCTCTGTCTCTCTCTCTCTCTCCCTCTCCCCTCATGGCTAGCTTGGACTTCTTTTCATGGCAGCTGGATTCCAAGAATGAGCATTTCCCTAATGAGCACTTATTCATCTCCTGTACACATTGTGTTCGCAAATATCCCGTTGGGTAAGCCCAGGGTCAATGTGGGAGGGGACCACTCAGGCACAACTCACACCATAGTCTAATATACTTCAGATCCATGCTGCCATATCAGAAGAAAACCCTGTTTTTGTCCCTATATCAAACATGTATTTATAGTATTTACTGGAAATAAGAATAGATCTAAAGTTTAGAGTCATACTTCAGCCATGAAAGCAGATTTATTGAGCTGATAAGTTCATTATTTACTTGTAATGTTTTATATTTGGTTGTGACATTCATAGACTGTAATATTTTGATGCTGAAGAGAACACAAGGTGGGAGTCAGGCATCCCAGGTTGATCACTAAGGGTCTACATGATTCTCACTCAGTAGTCAGAGTTAATTTTAAGGTCCAATTGAGTGGTGACAATCAGAAGTTGTTAATACAAGAATCCTGGTCAAGTGCACCAAAGTTCCATCGCTTCCACTCACTTCCTATGAGGAAGAGTTTGCTTCTTGGCATCTTGATTCTTCCCACCCATTCTTTATGTCTGCAGACATGAATCTTCTTGGATATCATCTAGTCGTCATTCCAGTGGATGTCTTTCTTTTGACTTGCATTTGCCTTCAGCTATTTTCTAGGCATAGGCCATCTTCTCGACAACTGGCTCTAACTAACTGTGTAGTCCTTAATGCAGAGCCTCGCATGTAGTATGTGCTCACTGAATAATTCTTAACCAAATAAATAAAACACTAGGCATAACATTTCAGTATATGCTGACTTTTCCGTTTGGTCCAATACAGTGAATTTTTTTAAAACCATTAAACCTACTTTGACAATATTACATTTCGATTAAAACGAAGATAACCCTTTTTTTGTGTGTGTGATAGAATGAAGCAGAAGTTCGGAAAACTTCTAACTAGGCAATATTTTTTCTTGAGGGAAAACTTTCCCTTTGTCATCAGTTAAGTTTATTAAAAATAATCAAGTAAAAAAAAAATTGCTAAAATTAGAAAAAAAGAAATCACCTAAAGTTAGAACTTGAAGAAAATGTGGTGACTTGGACTCCGCTATTAACAAACAGCATGCTATTTAAGGTCTTTGCAGGTCATTACTGTACGAAGAAATTGCAAACCATCATGGTTTTTACCTGTGACTCTGAAACATGCTGATAAAATGCTCTCTCATCTCCCTCCCTTTTCTTGGACCATTGGTGTTATTCTGCTATATTTGGAGATGAGCTCCAATCAAATCAATAAAGTTGTTTATTATAAAGAAAACAGATTTAAGGAACAACAGACTTGACTACTCTGATAAAACATAGCAAGCTCAGACTATGAATGCAGTATTGACCAAAGGATTTGATTAATATGCAGTACAAAGAAATCTAGTAAACGGAAATGGAAGTTTTTATTGTCTTGTCTGTAAATGACTATCCATAAATATAAAATTATTATTTATTAAAATAAATTTAGCATTTTATGGTAAATGTGGCCATTATAAATAACAACCCTTTATTATCTTCCACTCACAACACAGCCTTTTAAATTTTAATCATCTCTGTAAAGTAGCTGCCTCAGTTTGCCAAGATTTATGTAAAAATAAATATCCATTTATGAGTCCAATTTATGCTTTACAAATTACTCACAATGTAAAAAAGCTTTCGTTTGCAAGAGGGACTAGTACTTAAGGAGCAAGGTGGGAAATCCCATGTCAGAGATACCATCTGGTGTCAGGAATGATGAATCCTGATGTGGGTTATAGGTGTCTACACACACTGTGACTTCTAAATGCCAAAGTTATTAGCGATTCAGTTGGGAAGGGTTGGGTTCTTTTATGGATGGGGCTGGGATGTTCCCTATGAAAGGTGACTCCAGAGATGAGGGAGACTCCTTGTTGCAAAATATTTCCCCTATCCAGGTACCCAGGGACTTGGAATTGTCTTTTTTGACCTCTTTTTTTCTTTTTCCTCCTCCTGGAAACAAGGAGAGCATGTAAACAGTCCTGGGAAAGGAGGCATCAAGTCACATTCATAGTAAAGCATCACTGAGATCTTCCCTCTGAACAGAAAATCTCAAGGCCTTGGCAACAGGTAGAAGCCCAGAGATGGAAGAAAGACAGGAAGGGTCAAGAAAGCCTTAATGACATCATAGTGCAGAGGCCAAAGATACTGATGACAAGCTGGGCTTTCTATGTGGTTTTGCCAAGGCTGATCCTGCAAACCTGTCATCATTGGCATTATCACTTTATTGAGGGTTGACAGCCAGATAAAGCGATGGGACACAAAAGACTCAATGGAAGGCAACATTCCTCAAATGCTGGCATATTTTGCTGATACACTAAGAGAAGGAGCTGAGACTTTACAGCCCAGAGCTCTTATCTCAGAGTAACTGTGACCAACTCCAGCTGCAGCACCTGGCTTTGCAGTCATTTACTATAAGGAAAGGTGATGTTGGTGCTGGATTGACCTGCAAAGTCTCCATCAGCCACCATAAAAGATCTCCTTGTGATTAGAGCAGCAGCTAAGTGATTTCTTCATTAAGATCATTGTTAAGCTTCATAAAATCACTATTAAGAATTATCAACTTCTCAGAAGTTAAATTAGCAATTTTTTGTGCATTAGACTTTTACCTTCCTCTTCTCTTTTCTTCTTCAAAGACTATCATCTATCATCTACCTCTATTATCTATCATCTATCTATTATCTATCTATCTATCTATCTATCTATCTATCTCTGTATCTAGATAGATATTATACATCTATCAGTATGAACTAATATAGTGATTTATATTGTTTATCACTATAACTAATTTACTAATTTACTTTGATGAAAAATTTCTTTATTTTCATTCCTGGCACCTGTAGTTGTATCATTTAGGCTTCAACCAGGAAAACAGAAACCAATCTCAGTAGATAAAATCGATAAAACTTAATCAGATAATTGGTTACCTGGTTACAAGAGTGATGAAGAGTCAAACAGTGCTGGTGAGGAATGCAGATTAGCAGCAGCAGGAAGCCCCGACTCTACCTGTAAGGATAAAGGGTGGGGCCATGTTAAGAGAGCCCAGGGACAGAGACCATCCAAGGGAAGCTTGCCCCAGTCCACATGGCTGTGGAGCTGGAGACTAGAAGATGGATATGAAGAGCTGGAGATGAAACTGTAGCTGGAGACTCTGCCCTAAATTGGTGGGCAGGGGAGATACCTTGACTTTACCCTTCCTTCACCTTATAATTTCCCACCAGTGCTTCCCATTGGGAGGGAGCCGGGGACCCTCTAACAGAGAGCCTGGAAATACAACTTCCCCACCCCACCCAAGCAGTTGGGGAGAAGAACAGATTAGAAGGCAGATAGGACCAAGCAAGAACAATGGTCTTTTGTGCAGTTTGTTCAGAAATGCAAAAGGTCTTGCTGATCATATCTGTAGGTTATGAAGTTGGCAGGTTGATCAAGTTCAACAGAAAAGACCTGGTAAATGTGGAGAGAGCCAACAACTGAACAGTAGCTGAGGGTGCCAGCCACCTGCAGGATGTCAAGTCCTCCAGTTCAATGTCCAAGGTCCCTGCACATGACTCTGGGAAATTCGACACTCTGTCCATGATTTGTAAGCTGTGCTTAATATTCCATGGTCACCTCCGGATCCCAACACTCGACTTTTCATTTCCAGAAGCATTCCGCTATGCATGGTGTTGGCCCCTCCCCAATCTGCCACCATGGACACTCCTCCCCCTCCAGTCCCCAACTGTAGTGGGTTGAATACTTTCCCCCCAAAATTCATATCTACCCGGAATTTCAGAACATGATCATATTTAGAAATAGGGTAATTAAGGTAAGGGTCGAGATGCGATCATACTGGATTCGGGTGGGCCCTAAATCCAATGACAGTGCCTCTGTAAGAGACAGAACAGGACAGAAAAGAACACAGAGAAACACAGAGGAGAAGGAGATGTGAAGATAGTGGGAGAGATTGGAATGAAACCTCTGCAGCCAAGGAAAGCCAGTGGTCACCAGGAGCCACCGGAAGATGGAAGAGGCTAGAAATAGTTCTCTGCCAGGGCCTTCAGAGGAAGTCCAGCCCTGTGGACACCTCGGTTTTGGATGTTCAGCCTCCAGAGCTGTGAGACAGTAAATGTCTGTGGTTTTCAAGCCACTCAGTTTGTGGTACCCACATAACTGATTGCTAACATCAAGCTGTGTCGGCCCCCTTTGCCTGAGGGTGTGGGGGGAAGCAGGTTACCGAAGCTAAGGTTTCAGGGGCCCTCCCTTACATAGGCCTCCTCTAAGGCTCTGACAGTTTGCTCATTTAGTCATATTTTTAAAAATTAAATAAAATTAATGTTTGAATTATTTAAGGTATTAAAATATAAGTAGATTATTGGCAATTGATTGTCTGCTGATCCTTCTCACTCAAGCGCATATCCCCTGAAATCAGGAGGTACCAAGGTGCCTATGAGCACTTTTGGATTCAACTAAGGGAGAGTTTAAGTGGGGAGCTTAGTTTGTGTCTAGAGGAATTTAGTGTCTGTGGTTCATAGGGACTTCTGGGTTTAGGTTAGTGATTGTGGGAGGGTCCAGTGTTGGACTGGCTCCCAAATTTTCCCTACTGCCCACTGTGGGGAGGGGAGATTCCGAGATCATGTACATGGGAGGTAGATTGCATTCCCTTCTCAGAAAGTCAGTGCGTTTTCCTCTGTACCCTTTCTGCCATCATGAGAAAGGGGCAGAGTAAATGTGCTCTGGAAAGAGAGAATATGATGTAGGAGAGACTATTGCTGTACCGAAAGGGAAAGGCAAAATCCATTTCTGTTAGTAGATGGTTTTAAGGAAGGGGAGGGAGGCAGAGATCAGATACAAATATGGCAGATTCACCTTCCATATCCCCCTCTACCTCAGTGGGGCTCACAAAAATTCTGAGTGCAGGGAGCTTCCCCTATTCCTTATTTGACATTCTGAGAGTAGACCATGTCATAAGCTCCTACCCTCTCTACAGCAATCTATGAATCAGAATAAAATTCCTGCTATGGCATGATTAGGAGGGGGATGGATTAAAATTAATGCCCTAGAACCAGGTCCCTTATCCTATCTAGTTTCCTATGCCTTCAAAAATATCTAGAAGTTCCAATTTGCTTCTGGCTGGTGCAATCATTCGGCATCACCCTGCAGTGATGGCAAAGCAGACTGTTGCTATGCCTGCTGAGGAAGTTATCAGGCGCAAATCAGTTTTGCAGGTCAGAGATAAAAAAGCTGAGCAAAAGTTGAGCTGGGACTGGGTCACTTGAGAAGGCCAGCAGGTTCTTGCTGAGCCAAGAAGGAAAAGACCACAAATCCACCAATTATAGGTTTCGGCGGCAGATGCCAGCAGGTCCAGCAGTGACCAGTAGAACAATTAGGCCATCACAACAGGGGCCAACCATGACCTACATGTTAATCCATGACCCACTTCTGCACTGGTACAAGGATGTGGTGAGCTACCTCACACAGGCATTCATCCAGAGGTGATATTTGAAACATGTAACAGTAGTATGGCCCAGGTAGTGATACCATCCCTAAGGTGGGTTAAATCTTTCTTCCTTGCCCTGAGGTCATGAAGATATTTTCTTGCATTGGTTTTATGTCATATACACTTTATAGTTAGTCCTTTCAAATTCAGTTATTTTAATACGACTGGAATTTATATTTTTGTGTATGGTGTGAGGTAGGGATCCAAGTTAATAGTTTCTCCATTATCTATTTGTAAGACTTCCAAAAGTTCCTAGGTTTTTTACCATGCAAGAGGTGAAGTTTTCTATAATAGAATGGGTTTGATGGGATGTTGGTGACTATTTGTATATATGGATTATTTGTAAGTCAGGTGTTTGTTAGTTGGTTGTTTTATGCCTATCCTTCTTGTTGTCCATGAATGCTCCATGCATCTTTTAACCTCCAGGCCCAAGTTTTTATAGATTGACAAAGTCAACTACATTAGCTGGTGTTGTAATACCAGGACATATCATGTTTGTCCAAATTCCTTGATGGAACGAAAATAGAAAGTAATTCTGTCTCAGTATGTGACACATTTGCCTTTCCACATTACTTTTTGATAGAAGGGAAACCCGAGGCAGAGAAACTATGAATCAGCAAGCTTGGAAATAAAATCTCTAAAGCCTGACACTCAGGAATTTCTTTGCACAGAGGCCATACATTTTTGAGTAAACAATAAGCATTAATTCAGCATCTATGAAATAAATTTTAAGTTTGCAAAGCTTTAAAAAACAGCAAAATCCCTAGTTCCTTGCAATAGGCAAACCAGAAATTCACTTAATTTGTTACTCATCGTTTTGGCCTATAAACTCAAATACTTATTAACGCTGTAAATATGCCTTTTTACTGGCTGGCTGACAGCTCCCATGCTTTCTGTGCTGTCTCCTTAAACATTTATGAGTGTTCATGAATATGCAAATACACAATCTAATGTCTGCAAATGGTTGCAAGTACAAATGCTATGTTAATATTTCATACAGTGATGGGAGCAAATCAACAATCATAAATTTTGAACAAATATGTTGCCTCATTAATAACTAATGAAGCAGTGCATAGAGCTGAGGATTTGGCATTTCATACTAAAAGTGGTGTTTAAATAGAGCCTTTTGGGCAAGGCCCTGTATCCAAAAATTTCACTAAAATCTGTTCCTTCCAGGGTGGTTTCTGTTTAGTGGAAGTGGGTATTCGAAAAAAGAGGAGTCCATAATAGTTGTTTTAAAAACTTAACCTCACATTAAATGATAGAAATAAAAATAATATGACTAATGAATTGTCCTACAAGTGGACCTTCATGCACAAGGCATGTGCTTGATTTGGTGTTTCCACTTTTTTAAGAGCTGATGAAGACAGGCACTAGCAGCCAGGACTGCTTAAATACTTCCTGGGAACATAGACATGTAGTATCAAAGGAATTTGATGGGTTAACCCATTAGGCCCTCGTGAAACTCAGAGAGGTGAAGGGATTTGTCTTGAGTAGCAGAGCCTTTTCTGGGACTCATAGCTTTTGGTTCATGGCATCTCTCCTGCCACACTTTGCCACACTGCCATCTCTCTGAGGCACTGGTTTCTTAAGGAATCCAGTGTCCTGCTTAATCAAATATTAAAGTGAAAACTCACAATTACTGTATATTTGAAAGATTATGTTAAAGATTTAGAACAGAATAGTATATAAATAATAGATTCAAAAGTCATTTTATATTTCTGGGTGTCAATATATTTGTTTGTAAGTTGGAGCTTTTATATCTCCAAAATTTTGAAAGCTTTCAGTGGGATCTTCCTTGGATGAAATACAAGATGTTTCAGAGTTTTTCAGCTTCCCTGAATTATCATAAAGAGCATCAGTGACCAGTGACCATTTTATAGGCCTATAGGAGTAGGATGCATAGTAGATAAGATAAACTAATAGTAATCATATAGTAATATCCTGGAGGTTCTCTTCAAAAATAAATTCTTGTTATTGGACAAATTATTTATTACTTGTGTTCTTATCATGGAAATCATCACAATACTTTTAGTAGTAGTTGTACTTTACCATTTTAAGTGCTTTCTTATTTTATTTCATATTCACAGTTGCCCCACAAATAGGTATAATCATCCACATTTTACAAATGAAAAACTCCATCTGAGAAAAGTTAAGTCATTTGCTAAAGGAGAAAAATAATATAAAATCTGGTTATTTGAATGTGTGAAAATTGGAATGAATTATTATATACAGCTTTATACAATAGTCTCTTAAAAAAATTCTTGACTTTTTTAAAATGGGTTCCTTGGCCATTTATGCCCCTGGACCACATTACTTTCATCTTTTATTCAGATTCTATTTTCAGAGAGCCTAATTCTCTTCATTGCTTGAGCCCCTATCCAGGTAGAAAATCAAGTATTTATGGATTGGCAATAATTTCTTTGGTTATGTAGTTCATGCTCAGTGGTAATAATGTATTAAAACACCCCTTTCTCAGGATCTCTGTGGTGGTGAAACTATTGTATATCTTGACTATTGGGGATTACAAGAATCCACACATGTGATAAGATGGCATAGAACTAAATACACACACACATATAAGTGCATAGAAAACTAGGGAGATCCAAATAAGATTGGTGGATCGTATTGATAAGGTCCTCGTGGTAGTACTCTGCCACAGCTTTGCAAGGCGTTACCTTTGACAGAAACAGAGTAAAAGGTATATGAGATCTCTCTGTACTGCTTCTTACAACTGTATGTGAATCTATAGTCATCTCAAAATTAAACTATAATTTACAAACACTGTAATTAAAATACAATTAAACTATTTTTTTAAAAGGCTTTTGTGGCTACTTGACATGGCATTGTTTCCACAATTTTTAAGCACTCTTTGGATCCAGAGGAGCCTCGAGGGTATTTCAATGAATGATCATATTAGCAATTCCATTTGTCTAAAGGTCTGATTTCTGGAAACCTCAATCATTCTGAACAGTCATCACCCTGAGAATTAGGAGAGGGGAAGAAAAAGAACTTGACTTGCAAGGAAAACAAGTTTTCTAAGCTCAAATGTGGAGCCACCTTTATTTACCTTGGGAACTGGCAACGCTGGTAGAGAGAGGGGCCACGGGAGCTGAGTAAGAACAGCAGCTGGGCCGTGTAGGGTGGGGATGAATGGGGCTTTAATCCTGAGGGCCACCCTGTGTTACAGACGTAAAATGGAGTCACGCTTGGCCCACTGGCAAAAGAAAGAAAACAACACCAAGCCAGAGGAGGACAAGAAACTCTTCCGGAGCCAAGAACACGGTTTAATCACGCAGGCGATAACTTGAGTGTGGGCAAATGGGTCTCGGTGGAGGAGAACAGAGAAAAAACTGAGTTTGGTGAAGTTAAGACCCAGCTCTCTCTTGAACCTGAACTTGCCTGGGAACTTTGGAAACAGATTGTGTTTGGAAGACAGGGTATCTAAGCCAAGAGCTGCCTGAACCAGCCCAGGACAGGGAGCCAGCCAATCTGTATAGGATTTGTTCCCCTTCCCTTTAATGATGTTGTTTGGGACTCTGGACTGACATAAGGTCTGGTAGGTGGCAATAAGAGATGGAGGATGGGAAAGCTTTGGGATTTTTCACCTCAGAGTGAGAAAGAGAACAAATCGTGGCCACCAAAGATAGTGAATAGAGGACAACAACATTTTCATAAGGCATAGACTGACCACTTATATGGATGTTGGGGTGGGAGTATGTTCAGAATTACCAGGGAACTTTATGAAACCACAGGGTTTAATACCACTGATGAAGACCTTTTTAATCTTTGCTCTTCAATGTAATGAATTCTTATGAAACTGTAGAGCCCACAACCCCACGTTGCCAAATCGTTCCAAAGTTTTCCAATTATGCCTAAAGCTTAAACTTTGTGCTCATCACTTCTTTCAGGAAAGAATTAAAAGTAAGAAAGAGAACAACAACAAAAGAGCATCTTTTTTTCTCTTTGATTCTTCCTTCTATTTCAAACTTCTTTGCTTCCACAATGGGTCTCCAATTAATCTGCTCTAAATTGTTCTCTGAATTGCTCAAATTTTCTCTTAACTGTGAACTATCAACTTGTTCATGCCCTTGAAGTCTGAGAAAGTTTTTTTTTTTAATTGCTAGACTAAACCTGTGTATATTTTACAAGAGGTATCTTTTTTCTTTGTAAACTAAACAAAACCAACCAAAAAAATGACAGCACAAAATGATTAGAATAGAAAGTATGAAAATCATCCTTAAGTTAGCAGCCAGGCAGCAGATAGGGAGGAATTTCCTAAGGGAAAATAATCCAGAGGGCATACACTGTCGTTTTCTGAACCAGATGGTGCCTTTTGGGGCCAAGAAGCCCCAATTTACTCTGCTGTAGCCGAACTTACTATGAAATATATTAGTGACCTAAAAAAAAAAAAGTGGATGCAACTTCCAGTGTTCTTATTATGATCAGGTTAGAGAGCAAATGAAAATGGAAGAATTTGGAACGACATGTGAAGAGTGTGGAAGCAAGATTCATCCAGCCACCTAACATACCTCGATGTCCCTTTCCTTCCAGCCGGGAATGTCACCAGTGAGCCAAACTCTCTGAGCTCTCTGCTCTCACTCTCCCATGCTGCTTCTCTGAGCATCCACCCGGGACAACAAAGCCTTTTCCAAACGTGGAATCCAACTGACCAGGTTTGGAAAATTGGCTCCTCTGGTCTGAGGTGCTTTTCCTGGCTTGAGTTGTTTATACTCCCTCAGCCTATTGCCTCATTGGTAAAATGAGAATAAGAATGACTCCCTCGATGGGTAATCACGCGTGTGAAACTAGAGCACAGTATGTGATTAACTAATAATAGCCATTACGACTTATAGCGATGATAATGTTAAGACAGATCATTTAGGATCTAATACAGACTCAGGGGTGATAGTCAACATATTTAATAAAAGTCAGAGAGCATGGGCCCCATCCTGTCAGATCAAACAGTTGTCCTGGTCCCAGAGCACAAGTCCCTGTTGCGCCTAGCGTAAAGTCCTCAGTTGCTGGATTGGGGGGCAATGAGATGGCTGTCCTGAGGGAGAGTTTGAAGGGATCTGAGCAGCAGATGGAGAACTCAGCAGGTTAAGAGCACTGGTTATATACCACCCAAGGGAGAAGTAGGAAAATGTTTTAATTGCAAGTACCCTTGTGGGGGAAAAAAATCAAATATTAACCCTGCATATAATGCTTTGTTCTATCATGTCATCTGCACATGAGTTACAGTCTCAAATAGATTACAAACTAACAATTGAATGCTGAAACTAAACCTTGTACTTCTGACTCTCCAAATAATAATGTAGACTATCAGAGGTGCTCCAGAAACATTTACCATTTGATGTTAAATAGAAGATACTAGTATATATTATTTCTATGTATCACTCATATTTTAATTACTTTCTAAAACAGATTTATGGTGATTTAACACACAGGGCCACGGATGCCTTAGAATCACATTAAGTCAAAGGCAATAGCATTTTATCCTAGGAATAAAATGTGGTGAGTCAAGTTGTGGTCTGTCTACATCAGAGCCCAGAGCTTTTGCAACAACTAAATCAAAAAGAGAAACTTATTTGTTGCATAGATTCAATTATTTAATAAAAGCAAACGTGTAAGCACAGAAATATTTCCCTCTAAGAGGAAATCATTGTCCTAGTCATTATCTGAAAGGTGCCAAACAGCATTATGGGCCCTGTCTTCAGGAGTGGGTCTTCCTCTCTTTTTGTATCTTGGCTCTTGCGACCCTGCCCCTCATCACCCATGTGCCCTGAGTCCAGAGTCTTTGTGTAGTCTCATCACTCCACGGTCTTCCACCCCTTGGAGGCTTTGCAGAGCTGGTTCTTCCATCTGGAGTTCTCTTTTCTCATTTTTTTCCCTCCATCACACAGTTCAAATTCACTCCCTTTTTGACACCTGTCCCCATCAGGCTGGCTCGGTGACATGCCCCTCCATCTCCCCCATAAACTAGGCCACCTATACCCATTAGAGTCGTTGCAGCTGAACAATTAGATCAAGGAATTTATCCCTTCTGGCTTCAATCCACAGCTTCAAACCTTTATGCTGCTATCTGGTTTCCATTTCAGAGCCTGGTACCTGGGATCTTTCTAATTTTTAGATGGAAAATTCGTGCAGAGGCTGCTGGTGTTCGATTTTGCTTCTCCCCAAGGAGAAGGTGGCTTTTGGATCTCTTCTCTTTGTATCGCATACTCCAGCTTCAGAAGGACATTAGCTTACCTTTGTGTGAATTAGAAAAAGCTGTCCAGAGGGAATAGCCAACTTAAAGACCTGAGAGTTGCATGTTCCATGATTGTCCTTCAAGCAGACAGTACTCCTTGCCAGGACACATGGCGAAGGGAGTGTAGTGTGGCAGAACCCTGTGTTCTCCGTATAAACTTCACATCCCTGAGTTAAAGTCCCAAGTGCCTGATTCCTGGAGCAACAACTCAGCCTAGGCTCAGAATGGGAAGCAATAGATACAAAGTTGTCTCCTGTTCTTTCCTTTGGGCTAACGTTCTGTTAGACACTCAACTTCAAAATATGAATCTTTGCTTGCACATCTGATTCCTAGGAGTATGAGACGGAGTCATCTGCATATTTCTAGAGCCTTTCATTTACCTATCACTGCTCCAAAAACTTATTTTAAATGAATCAATGAATTAATACACAGCAAGAAGTTTTAATGGGTCCCCATGAGTTTCTTAATTAACTCCTTTTCACCAACAATAGTCAACAGAACTGTAGTTACACTTAAAGTCTTTCTGTTCACCAGGCAAATGTTAGATCAGGAGGCCCTCAACAGACTTTTTTTCATGTAGAAGCTGGAGTCAAGTCTAGACAGGATACTCAGCTGATTGTTGGGTGAAATTTTTGCCAAAAGAAAGAGAATGTCTCTTTATTAGCAAGTTAACTAGAAATAAATCATTGTGTGAGGTGGGGGTATACCACTTAGAGGAGGATTTAAAGAGTTCTGGGTGAAATTTTCTTCCTCTTTCTGTGACTCATGCCATGTCTTGATGCTCTCTAAAACTGTGGGGCTGCAAGGCCAGAGAAATTGCTCACTCGGGGCTGTGCTTTGAACAAGAATGGTGCCCACGTCTGCAGATATTATGTGACCCAATAGCTAACACTTGTACTCACAGATGAACCATGAGACCTAATACTAAACAGATTTATTTGGTCCATATATATAGATATCTTGTCATGGAATACTACTTCCTTGCTCAGAGAGAGTCATTTATTCAAAGAATAATATTCTAAAGTGATTCTGGAGGTTTTAGGGAGGCTGATTTATGTCTAGGTTTTATCAACCAAAGGAAAAGGGAAAGTTAGTCTGGTAGATCGCTTAGACGAGGTACATGTCAATCTTTTAGTCTGAAGCGTTTCAAATCATGGGGGCCATTATCTGTTCAGAGAGCTCTTTCCCCTGGTTAATCCTCTTGATATACCTGTAAAATTGCTCCTAAGCATTTCTCAGTGATCAACACGGTGCCTGGCACATTGTAGGAAATGCAGGTGTGAACGAATGAATCTCATGAGCTACAAGTGAACAGCATTAAACTGTGTTTATCAAATAATGTGACCCCATGGCTAGTTTTAGGAAAAAAGCCTATGCAAATTAAACTCTCTATTTTAGTCTTTATGATACATATGCACCAGAAGATCCCTACATCACCTTGCTATTTCTGAATCTTATGATTGCTCAATTCAAGAGATTCCAAGCTTGGCTTAGTTTTCTGATAAATTCTCAGGTTTTTGTTTTTGTTTTTGTTTTTGTTTTGGGGGGGTGGAATTATATAGAAGTAGAAATAATAGTACTCAAGCTACCCTTGAGTTTCTGTTGTGTATCTCTCCCTGTATAACCTTGAAATACAGAGTTGAGTATCCACTTTTATAGGTGAGGCTAATTCAGAGAGTTAGGGGCTGAATCTCAATTTGAGTCTACATATGTCTTCAACACAAAACCCATGTTCTTT
Source organism: Pteropus medius (assembly GCF_902729225.1). Classification (NCBI taxonomy): domain Eukaryota; kingdom Metazoa; phylum Chordata; class Mammalia; order Chiroptera; family Pteropodidae; genus Pteropus; species Pteropus medius. Next base: position 14,001,459 of record NW_024340849.1, read on the forward strand.
CCTCTATATTTGCACCAATCAGAAATACGCCTCCTTTTAAGGAGTCAGATTAAGATTTGGAGTAATAAGGACAGGGTTTTCGAGCCAGATGACTTAGATACTTTCTTATTGATAGTAACTAAAATCACTGTGATCAGCCCGCCCTTTCATCTATCGAAGTTACATTTTCCTGTCACTGAACAACAACAATACCTCTACTATCACAACAAAAAATTCTAACACCCTAGAATGCTAAATGAGAGGAAACTTGTCTCCTAAAACACAGATCTCTCATAAAAAAATAGTGTTAAGTCTCATCAGGAAGATTATCAAATTAGAATATTTGCCTTTAGTTCTTTGCCCAGCATCATCCATGTAAAAGCTTTTTTAATGGAGTTTTATGTTCCATGATGTCCTCAGAATCTAAACAAAATGCAATTATCTATTTCTGAAATAAAATTGAATAGTTCTATGGCTTCTGATTACCCAATAATGCTTGAGTAGGATAAGTCTAGATGATCATGACTCACCAATTTTCTCATGAGGACAAGAATTCATCTGCTGACTGTAAAGAGAATTGGCTTCTACAACTGGTGAGGCTGAAATCTAATATGGCTAGATCAGCAAGAGAGGGATTTTGATGGCATCACACTGTAGGCCCTGAAGATAGAACTATCAAATCAACCGGCAGAATTTATAGTTGATCTATAGTAAGTACCCAGTTGATTAGTCATATTCAGATCTTGTTTAATGAAGAGCATATAGAAAGTTTGATGAAAAAAGTTATAAGATTTAATATATTAATTTTAAGAAAAATGAGTCCAAGTTTCCTACCATGGGCAATTAGATGGATAGTACCATTAATCCTAGATAATAGGGTATCCATTAATGGTAAAATGAATAAAACAAAATAAACTGAAAGTTTACTCTTTTGAGCAAAGGAAAACAAAATTAAACAAATAAACAGAGACAGTAAAAATATGGAAACATATCTTAAGATCTTTACCTAAATCAGAAATAATTAAAATAATTATACCATGAGTAAATGATTAATCTGAGTTTTAATGGCACGGGTATTTCTTTAGGATAATGGAAGAAAAAGTTCCTATCCTCTAGTAGATACCATGCTGAGCCATATGCAATTTTTTATGATTTCTTGTGCAATTGGCTGATACTGCTCCCAGGAAGCCACATTCATAACTCTTGAAAGTATCCGTACTGTTACTTCATGTTGCAATTCGTAGCTAAAACCTTTTGGAATCCATTTATGACCCTTTGGCTTCTTTATTTGTTTGGTAGATATTATTTTAGAATTTTGTCAAGAAAAGCAATTGTCACCCTAATCAATCGAGATTGAAAGAACCATTAATGTTCTTTGTGTGTCTAGCACTGAGGACATTAATCTTTCTAACCCTCAAAATACTTATTTAACCATAGATCATTTACTCTTTTAAAAATGTTCTCTGTTGGATTTCTCCCAATGAAACCCCTAAGCTCCCTCACTATCATCTGTCTGTAGTATCCCTGAGAGCAAAGAATGGGAATGACAAGTAATATGTGGAACTTCTACCATCTACAGCCTAACATCAAGGAAAGAACAGTGTTTAGGGAGATGGGAAAGGTTTTTTGGCAGTGTGTCTCAGAAGGAGCCATCGAAGGAAGAAAAAGACAAAAGAGGAGAAAGTATAAAGGTACAAGAAATTGCAGATTGGAGTATGAAAACTGAAGAGCCAGGGAAAAGTATCCAAATGTTTGTATGTCTTAATATTATAATATTAAGAGGGAAAAGTGTAACTTTGATTGGAGTTCAGGAAAAAGGAGCTTTTAAAAATGATGGAAAAATGCTGATGAAAAGGAATTTGGGAGAATTTCAGACAATGATCATTTATTCTAAAACAGAAGAAAGAAGCTTGTATATGTGTATTGCAAAAGCCTTTATGATAAAACATGTCTCCAGGAAACATCATAAATCGGAAACAGGTAAAATGTAACTTGTGTGCTTTTATGCTTTTAAAATATGTAGGTTTAAGTGATGTTGGTTTTAATCAAGATAGTTGCCCTCGGCAATTCTGGAGACTGTCCCTCTATGGCAAATATCAAGTGGTAGATAAAAGCAATTATCGGGGAAATCATGTGTCTTATATTAATAGAGCACAAACCTTTAGGGCAAGACTTTGTAGAGTCAGAATATGCAGTCATTGCCTCCTCCCAGTGTGGTTTAGGAGCCAAAAGACTTCATCTGCCCCAAAATATCTCCCTTACTGGACTGGAATTAATATCTTTGAGGACCACTCTTTTTAATCAAAATATATTTAGAGAGCTCCTGCTAGAATGTGCATCTGCTACCCAGGAGGGAAACACAATACCAAATTACCTGTTATTGCAGTAACTTGAGCTAATAAAAATATTAGCTAACCTGGAAATTTGGGTGCAGAATCAAAAGAATCTAGTACCTGGATAGAACCATTTGACAGAACCATTTCAAAAGTTACAGACCCGAGGGAGCTGCTCAGAGAGGAAAAAGCTGAAAAATTTACCTTCGATGGGGCTTCATTAGGGCACAGAGCATCTGGGGGGAAGAGCCCCATAGAGAGGTGCAGAGTGAGAAATACAAATTTTGTCTTTTTCATAATTTTCTTCAGGGGTGTTTCTGCTAGAAACTTTCTGGAACTGTACTCTAATCTCTTTCTCTATAAAACAAGACATAGGATAATTTGGTCTGTCTTGGTCTTCAACCAAACATACCCCACTGCTAAAGTATTGAAATGACCTTGAGGTAGGTCTAGTCATTAGACATTGCCTTGTAGACCTGAGATTTCACCATTTTGGGGATCTGACATTCAGGCGGACTTAGAAAGTTAAGACTTGAGTGGTTCACCTCCACCATCACCCTTCTTCTCTGACAAACAGATTCGCACAAAAAAGGAATAACAAAAGACAATAAGAGGTCATCCAGTGACCGATGAATTAAAGAGCCTCACTGGACCCATAGGAGAACAGCTTTCCAATGGAATATCAAGATATACTCTAACCAGGAACACAAATTCCAGCTATAGAAAAGAAGACAGGAAAAAAAAACACAAGATTCCTCATGTTGGTGACTTCAGTGAATGCTGCCTGGTACCTGGGTCCACTTCCTCAAGAAGTCAAAGCACTGCTTTTTCTCCTTGGGTCTGCCTTTCCTCTCATCAGTAAAAAACAAAAACAAAAACAAAAAACAGCAAAAATAAACAAACATCTCAGTATGTGTCCCTGAGCACCATATTTGGGGAAGGGTGGTGTGACTTTCCAAGGATGAATTTGGCAGACAGCAAGTTTGGGGAATGGGAATGTGCATTCATTGTTAGTAATTCAGACTGGAAAACTGCAGTGTGAAACTCTTCTGGTGAGGAACTTTATGGGTTCCCCAGTTCTCCCCCACTCCCTCTTCTAGCAGTGGTGGATGGGAACAATGGAAGCAATCCAAGGCTGTGACAATCCCTTAATTGAAAGATTTAAGCAAGAATGCAGCTGATGTGGCCTTAACTTTGACCATTATTTATTACTTCAGAGTGATTTAGTAAATTTTTCTAGTATAATAACTGCAATGAAGACATCCTTGGTTTGATTTGACATTTTCTCTTTAGGGATTGTTAACCCTGACATTGTTTCTTAGTAACCAGCCAAGTTCTCTGGTAGTATCTTGGTTACCTAGTCTAGAATCCCTAGAGAAAGAGGACAAGATAATCATGAATGTGTCTGAGGCCAATACTTCCTTGAATATGACTTGACTGGGAAGCAATTTACTTTATATTCTTTCGTCAATATTGAAGTAACCATAAGTGCAAATCTATCCCCAACTCCCCATTGACATGTCACACTTTTTATTCATCCCAGTAGATTATTTAGAAAAAAAGAGGTATATAGTTTTGTTTCAGACAGTTTACCAAAATTAAAAGAAAAAAAAAATTGTGTGTCTTTTGAGGGCCTGCTATGGAATGAAAGTTTTTAGAAGTGAATCTATTTATTTTATTTAACTTTGTCGGCAGTTCTATAATCCCATTGTGAGAGCTCTTTAACTCTTAGGAGAGATACTAATAAAAAAGAAGACTGTGGTTTTTAATCTTATTTCCCTCCCTTCTTCCCCTCTGTTGCTGAATGCTATTTGTATCACAGAGATTGAGTTCTCAGTTCAAGTACGTTCTTGTTAATAAAATAATAGACGTGAGCGAGTCTTCTAAATCCCTGCACATATTCCTCGCAGATAAAAACCAGTCTGCTTACTAAGTATCCATTTTTTCTTTTCTGTTGGCACTCCCTCAGCCAGGACAGTTCACAGCAGGGTGAGCTGCTGCAGTAAATGTCAGAGGAAATGGAAAGAGGTCAAGGGGAGAGCTCCTTTGAACCTACTGGCTCGTTTTAAATTGACCAGTGCTACAGCAAAAAAATTCCATCATTACTCTTAAGGGGGAAAAAAGATGGTGACATATAGCAAGAGTGGGTTAAAAAAATACCAACGCCTGTCAAAATGTCTCCCTTTTGATGAGTGATGGTTGGGAGGATGTATGCGAACCTTCTCCAGTTTAGCAGAGCTGATCCATTTTTATTTTTATTTTTATTTAAAGGCAACTGCCATCCTTGGCCTAACCTGATAGAGTGATGTGACTGCTGACGTCCATCATTTTTACCCCTTCACACTATTTGTCACGTGACAAATTGGGCCCTCCTATGGGTCTCTTTAGATTTCTTCCTCTGCATTGCCACTGGCATTTGGCACTTTCATTTAAGCATAGTTAAAAAAAAAAAAAGTAAAAGAAAAGATCATTCTTTTTCCTACCTTGGTATAAAGATGATCTAGTCAATCATTCGTGGAGTACCCTGCTCACATCTGATGGTACAATTTCGGATGTTGATAATTTACTTTTGATGCTAATTAATTACAAGTAATCATAAAAACAAATTAAAACCACTATACTTATTGCAGGTTTTCTTATGCTCCTGAAATAATGCATTTTTATGCATCTGTTTACTTGCTTTGTAAAAAAATGTAATAATCTATATTCATAGAAAAACAACTTTAGTGCTTTGCGTCAAAGCTGTAAACCGTTATTGGTTATTTGGGTTTCTTTTCCCCTAAGATATTAAAATGGAAGAATGAAAGTGAGCCACATCAAGTGAAAGAGATTAATGCATTTCAGGACTAACCTAAATGTGGGTATTTAGGCTTTTTTTTTTTCCATTTCTGTTTGTTTATTTCTCTTTTTAAGGGACAAAAGTATTATTTTGCTCCTGAAAATCAGTAGGAAGATGGAGTACCAGCTTCGGCTTACAGACATAGAAGAGACATAAATCTCTAAGAGACCCCTCTGTAGGGGTAGAGAGGAAGGGGCGGGGGAATTACTCTTTGGGTTCTGTTCTCTCCAACAAAGAGGCCTTTTCACCCCCTTTGAGAAATGCGGTGAATGGAACCACAGTGTATCCTCGGCAGAATCACTATTTGTACTCTGATTTCTCATTCTACTCCTCCTCCTTCCACCTCCTTAAAAGTTCCCCTGGGAGGCAGCAGAGAATAGTGGAAAAGAGATGGGTGGGAGTCAGGAGATCTGGGTTTCTGGCGTGGACTCCTGCCATCGACCTCACAGGGTACAACCCAAATGCAACGAAATAACATACCTGGGAGTACTTTGCAAGGTACCATGCTCAACTCACTGTCATCATGATCACGATCATGATCATCAGCATGATGATCATGGTCATTCCCATCATCACGATCATGCCTAATATGTATTGAGTGTTAAAAACAGGCACCTTTACCTGTAGCATCTCACTTAATCCCCCCGCCCTCCCCCCAGCCCCTGCAAAGACAAGTTCTATTTTCTGTAACTTTGCACGTATCTGCCTTATCTAGCGAGGATGAAAAAAAATCTCAGAGAAGAGACTCTCAGGGCCTGGTTTGTAGGTTTCCGCCTTCCCCCCGACTCTCTATGGGGGGAAGTTTTCTATGGGGTTCCTTTCTGCATCATGCTTAGTTTGTAAGGCATTGCACACCCATTGGGGAACAGCTGGAGGAAACATTTATTGTTTTAAGAGGAGATGTAGAATAACCTTCCAAGATTTTCACTCTTTCCCAACTCAGCAGCCAGTCCCTGTTTCTCATTCCAAACACTCTGAGTCCCACCTTCTCATTATTTGGATGCCTGGTACCCTTGGGAGGCCAGGTTACACTCGGAGATGATATGAGGTTGGGATGTGTCAAGGAAGATAGTTAAATTTCTTCCAAATATGTTAAGGTAGCTTAGTCCAAAGACCACCTCCAGTGAAACATAATTTCTGTGCGCACACATTACCCAGCTCCCACCCCAAACCAGATCCCATCTCAAGACATGTGTTATATGTTAAGCGCTGAGTAAGTCTAGTCTGACCCTGAAGAGGTCTCTGAAACCTGTTCACTTGATGTGTAAATCTTGGGACTATTAAGAAGCTGTTAAGGGTCAGCCAGACTTGGGGGCTTTAGTTTATATTATTAGTATATTAGATAGCTGAAGCCTTAGTTGTTCGTTTCAAGCCATTGTTTAAAAATTATTATCATTTAGAATTTTAATTGAGTTTCACAAAAATGTATTTGTCTTATCCACATAAATAATTTGCACTTATGAATGTTTGAGCTGCTCTTTTTCAGTCCTTGAGAATCCAAAGGGACAACGCAGCCAAGCCTATGTCCCCAACCCTATTTCTAGACTTGAGGAAATATCACGGAAGTGAGAGACGCTCAGAGGCCATGTGGCGAGTGCTTCGCAGGCAGGCACACCTGGTCCAACCTGGCCGCCTCACGAGCGACCTTAGGTAATTTAACCACTCCCGACCTTGGATTTTTCACATGGAAGGGCTGGGATTAAAAAACCTACTGTGATTCCTAGGAAGTGCAAAGAAGGGAAAGTGACAAGTGCGAGCAGAATGTCTGGCACAGAACTGGCACGTAGGAAATGTTCCCTCCCTCCCCTTCCACCCCCTGACTTTTAGAACATGTAGCAAAAAGGAGGAAGTATTCTCTGTTCCTACCGATCATCTTTGAATTAGTCCCCGATATTCTTTTAATACCCACAACCTGATTTTCTCCTTTCTCTTTCTTGTTTTTTTTTTTTTTTTTTTTCTTCCTAGAGAATCGGGCCCATAAAGTCCCCTCAAGTGCCCACCGGAACCCACTCTCTTCTTCTTGTGTCACTTCTGTCCTCTCGTGCTCACCCTGCTTGGCTCATGCATTCACCACACACAAGTCCAATCACCTCCTTTGTGCTTCCGCTGAGGCCAGAGAGGAATGGGGAATGGACCGGCAGACGTCGGGAGGAGGAAGGGGTTGTGCCTCGGCTTAAGATCTATGTGGCTGGTCTGAGCTACTGGAGGTTTCACCGGCAGCAGGGAAGTGTCACTTTGACAACAGGACAGCTTCTAGCTGGATTCCGTTTCCTGGTTAGACATTTTGGAGGCTCCGGCTCTCCCCGTCGTTACAGTAGGAGATGTGCTTAATGACAGTTTGCAGCCACCCCTTAACGATCGAGCCGCATCAACCAGGAGCGGAGGAATGCAGAGAATGGGGGATGCACTGGGCTCTGCTCTCAAACCGTGTTTTAGATTCAGGGTTTTAGATTTAATAATACCCTAAAGGCATGTACCCAGTGCCTTATTCTCATAATCATCAAGTGTATGTTGTAGGGAAATTTGATCACCATAGGTCTCATTCATTGGCTGTGAACCTATTTGTTATTTTAACAATCTATCGCCATTAATTTTTTAAAAAATCACATAGAGTGACTGTTTCAACTGTTTCAGTGTCCAGAAAACTGATCTATATCTAATGACTGGCATGGAAACCCCTCGGCCCCAGGGCAGGGCAGACAGAATAGCTCATTCAATTTCACTGTCAATGCTCCTCACATGCCCACCATCACCAGCATACACATTCCCACGCACGAACTAGACACAGCCATGTCCTGGTTTAGAGTCATCCTTGCCTGGGCCTGACCAGTGAAGGGCAAATTTCCAGTTCACTGTAAGCAGCCGGCAAGAGGCAGAAAAATTACAATTAACATTGGAACATATGTGTAGTGTTTTTCCATTTATGAGGCTTTTTTTTTTTTTGTATACAACATCTTGACTAATAATTAAACAGTATGCAGTGGTCTCTACTGTTATCCTAATTTCGCTGATGTGGAAACTGTGTCTTAGAGAAGAGACTCAACCCCTTGAATGCAGTCTCCTCTGACTCCAAGTCCTGCACTTGACCATGGCTAACTGTGTGTCTTCAGTCATCAAAAGATACCATAACCCAGGTACATGGCACAGGTATCGAGGATTTTGCTTAAAGTGGCGGGGAGCAACTCCAATCTGCTTTCTGGTCTAACAGAGACTTGGGAACCAGCACCACATAAAATCATGACATTTCCTTTTTCTGTACTAATTCCCCTCCTATTTGCTTTTCCTTCTTTTTGTTTGTTTGTTTGTTTGTTTGTTTGATCGCCACGCAGGTATCCAGATAAGGGGCAAAGGAGTATGAATGGGGGAAGAAAAGCAGTTTGTTTACCTCCATCCCGAAATCTCATCACTTACACAACTCTCCAGGAGAATTTCATGTATTCCCTGCATCCAACTGCCCGAATATTCCTAATCAGAGAATAAAAGGCACATATCCTTCATTGAATATCTATATGATTCAAGCAACTTCATGAAGACAAATCAAAAGAAAACAAAAACGTCTCAGGCAACACGGCCTCGGTTAATGATTATACTTTTATGAAACAGGTAAATGTTAGCACTTGTTTAAGGTTGCCTGGCCGACCCAAACAGCAATAGACCCTTCATTGCAGACTCTCAAAAAATAAATAAAACAAAACGAAAAAAAAAACCCTGTAATCTTCTAGAGAATTTACACTCCAAATGGGAAGCAGATTGTAGAGATGACAACAGTAAACAAGTCAACTGAGCAGACCTAGGCCGAGAGGATAAAACTCAGAATTTTGCTGTTCTGTTATCAGGGCGTTCTCAGCCCAAGGACACTCCTGGAATTGGTCTGGCTCTTTTGAAGTCTGGGAGAGAAAAAGTAAAAAAGTTGAATAAAGGAGAAAGAAAGAGATGTACTCACAAAAAGCTGCTTTCTTCATAGTGTGTTAAAGGTCAGTCCTGCTTAAGGAGAGCCACAAAGCCAAAACAAAACAAACAAAACAACACCCAAAACACACACACACACACACACACAAAATGGAACAGAAACGGCAAGCCTTCAAAAGAGGAGGCCATTATTCAGAATTGGTGAATTGGCAACACTTGCTCATGCTGAGCTTGGAACTCAGATGAATAAAAAAGGCCGACAGGTGAAACAGATGAAAATGGGGCTGGAGTGACAGAAGCCAAGGTTTTAGTTTGTTTTGCTTTGGACAGGGTGTGAGTAAAATTTCCACAGTAAAGAAATTTGGAGGAGGATTGGTCAAAAGGCCAGAGCCTAGGCAGGAATGAAGAAAGGACTGTAGTTGAGGGCTTCTCTTATGCACAAGCAGGGGAAGCCATGGAAATAGGCCTAGAAAGGGGACAGTCATATTTGACAGTGGAAAAAAGGGAGGGGTCCCATTGGAGCTTGTGATGTCTGCCCAGATTGTTGGTGGTGGTGATGGTGGTTTAATTACAGCAGCCTCTGGAAGAAGCTGGCCCAGGAATTCTTGGAGAGCCCCATCTATAATCCTGGTCTGACAGGACGCCCTAACAGCCCACATCCTAGGCTTGAGTTATAAAACAATGAAGTGGAAAGCCATTTGGCACATTCATTCATTTATTTATCTTTTTTTTTTTTCTTTTGACAAGGAATTATTGAGTACATATCTCATGCCAGGTACCACGCTAGATGCTGGAAATATAGACACAAGGAACAAATGGTGCCTGCCCTTGGAAAGAGAGACAGCCTTGTATTCAGAAAACTATAAAATATAGTGAAGAATGATGGGAAAAATAGCTGGGCTCTATTAGAGTAGATGATAGAGTCATGAAAAAGCCTGGAGGATCTGTTTCTTTTTTGCAAAAGGGAAAATAAGAAGACCTATCTCAGGAACATCTAGTAAATGTTTGCTGAAATAACATCTTTTGTAAAATTAACTTTTAACGGAGGTATGATAAAGTTACAGTAAATTTCACAAATCTTAAGTGTTCAGCTAAACTTTTATGTACATATACCTGTGTCATCATTACTCAGATCAAGATATAGAATATTTCCACACCCTAAAAGGCTCCCTGGGCTCTGTCTCAGTCGATACCTCCCCCTCAGAGGTGATCACGGTCCTGACTTCTGCCATCATAGGCAGATTAGTTTTGACTGACTTGACCTTCACACTTGAAATGGAATCATACAGTATGTATCCTTTGTGTCTTTCTTCACCCATCAATTCAATGAGATCATCTAGATCATGCAAATGTCTTTATACAAAAATGAGGTAGCGGTGGAAGTCATTCCTGGATTTTAGGATTTTCTCGAGGGGAGTTAATTGGCTAGGAATGGGGCAACAGATGGTGGAATGGAAAAAACATAAAAGTTTAGATTCGATGGGGGTGGGTTTCAGTTGTGAGGAGGCCACTTGCTAGCTGTGTATCTTGAGAATATCTTTCTCTGAACTTCAGTCTTCTCTGCAAAATGAAGATAGCACTACCGCCTACTTTGCGGAGCTGTTAGTATAATGTATGTGAAAAATCGCATTTAAACTGTAAAGTGAGACACAAATAGATTTTTTTAAAAGTATTTTTCTAAGTTTTTTGTTTGCTCACAAATTGACGTATGCGTGTATTTATGAATGGCTAAAGATACATAAAAGAAAACTTTTTCATTCCGGCTTTTATAAGCATGCTCTTAGTAATCAATACAGTTTTATTACTGAAATACAAGTTAATTAACACTCAACAACTGTCTTGTCAAATTTAAAATCTTATTCTAGTTGCGTGTAATCCGAAGCTAAAATATGGGTCAGTGTTCTAAGTCTTGGGATCTGACTGCCAAATCAAACAATACTCTGAATTTACCAGACTTGCTAACACCTGTAATAATGCACATTGAAAAGTACCCTACCTCGAGCATCTATTTCCTTCTGTTACAAGTCTTGCATTGTAAGAAAGCAAAAGCAAACATTCCACAGAAGGAAGGAAAGGTTTTAGATTTCTTCTGAGTTTTTTCCCCCGATTTTCAGTTTGTTACCACAAAGGAAAATGCAGAGATGAACGCCTCTAGAAATGAGAGTGACAGGAGATGGTTAGAATGAATTGAGTCAAGTTAGAGAAAGTAACACTTTGAGACTGACTTTTCAATTTCTCAAATTAATCGTTGAATACCTTACTTGCTCTTCAGTGAGATTATGAGTTCAAAATTAGAAAACAGATTCATTCAAATTCTCCACCAACTGTTGTAAATTTTCTTGCTGATGGGAAAGAGAGGGAATTCATTTTCTCAATGGCTACATTGCCAGCCATCATCTGGAGCATTCTGTCTATAAACATGAAACCAGAAACGTTGGCGGGAGGAGACATTAACCAATCCCCTACCAGGCTGTAAGTAATACCACATCCTCCACCTGGCACCATTAATAATCCTATTCAATGAACCCTTTATTATTAATATCACTGGTATAAAAAATGACCCCACACTTACAGGTGTAACTTAATGAGGCACATGTTGTGGCCAGATGTCTTACGAGCCCGGCTCCGCCACCACAGAACACATCTTTGTGCACGTTTCATAAAAAGAAACCATCTGAAAACATTCGTTTCAAGAGCATATTCATCACGTAGCATGGTCAGTTTAGGAGTGACGCTCTTCCACTTAAGTTTAAACAGATGGAAAAAACCTGGGAATTATATTCAACATACCTTTTTCTTTCCTTTTCTTTTAAAGTAATTATCTGATTAAAACTGCCAAATACATTTTCTTCTTTTCACTTCCTTCATGAAAATGTTGAGGAGTTGGCAGCCTTGTCACAGCCTCAAGTTAGGAGGGACGCCTGCCATTCAACTGGCCTCCACCTGCTGCCTGTTAGAGACTGGGTTTTGTGATTATATTTCTTTTCCCTTCACTGCATCTGTGAATGTGTAGAACAGACTCTTGTCAAAACTCAAGGGCCATTCAGAAGTTGACTTAAATAATAAGAATTTTTAATAGCACCTAATTATGATAATGGAGAATTCTTGTTTAAACCTTCTGGCCTGGGTCTTCCGGAGGAAGTAAGGTGTCATATGGACATAGAGTTTCCTGGGTGTCCCTACAAAGGAGACAGATCTGCCTTCTGCTGCCAGCTAACAGCATGGATGACCTTGGGTCAGCCAGCATTTGCAGAGGTCACATCTAGGGTCCAGATTTGTTAAATCTCTAGCTCTCATTAACCTTTCTGTAGAGGATCCGGTGTCGGTCTAAGTAGTGATGTAACAGAACCACTGTGGGTTAAAACAGAATTTTAGCTAGTCTTTTTTTAAAAAAGCACTATGTAGAAAAGGGGAATAGGAGCCTAAGAAAAGGTACAGAGAAGGGAATGATTACACAGGCTCCGATGTGTGGGTGCCCTGGCTAGGCTAAAACAGGGGCTCTATGGGCAAGCTTTTAATCTGGCACTTCTTCAAACTGATGTTCTCTAAATTTGTTCAGAAAAGAACGAGAAGAAGAAGTTATATAAAAGGAAGGGCGGATGTGAGTGGCAGCACTCAAAGATCTTCATTCTCAAATAAATTCAGCTTTGGCTCCAAACACATATACCTCCCTCGGCACAATAAAAGCCCTGATTTTAAGATGATCCAACCTTGTTTGGAGGTTATTTTAAGCCCACCTGCTGAGCCTCAAGCACGTCTCATAGGGGGAGGGTGTGTCTTCTGTCACTCTCCGCCGCTTGTCGAAAAATGCCTTCCCTCCACAGGTAGGAGTCCTCTTGAGAAAAGGTTTAGAAATACAATTTGCTCCATCTTGCTACATTTCTAGTGTTGTTAGAATAGTACTCCTGGGGCTATTCTAGTTCGTATTTGTAAAATATCCCTAAGAATATTTTAATACATTTATAGAGTGGCGTACCACGTGCCCACTTGGGTGGTCCACTTCTCAGTCTAAGTCTGTGCGGCTGACATGGCGAGGCAGCAGTGAGGTGGGCAGAACTAGCTGTCAAGTTCGACCACTCTCCAAGGCTCCGGTCTCCCACATCCTCTGCACTGGTCTGTGCTAACATTCCTCCAGGGAAGAAATGCTTTGATTTCTCCTTTCCTTTCTCCTCATCTCAGTTAGAATATTTATCAGTTTCTCTTTCTTTTTCTTTCCCTCTCTCTCTCCTCACTCTTCTCCCTTTGCAGACAAACGTTCTCCTTTTCCAGGGTTCACACGGCAGCATAAGCTTCCAAGGTTTTCATATCACTACCTCAGTCATATGGAGAAAGAACAATTTTCTTTCTTGGCTCTACTTCCAAAACTTCTCAGGAAGGATCCTGGTGGATTTTCTACCCCCAGTTCTCCTTCTCTAAGGGAAAATAGGTTGGATGACAGTTTGGAGATCAACGGATAGTTATAGCCAAACTTCAAGTAGCAGAGCCTTGGGAGATCACTGGGGATTCATGAAGAAAATAAAAACGACGTTGCGGAGGCTCTGAGTACAGCCAGAATATTTGATTATCCTGTTTTCAACAAAACGTTGTTTCCAGAAGAATAATCTGCCTAAATCAGGAGTAGATTAGATCGATTAAAGCAGAGGGAGACCAGAGCCAAGGAGACAAATTTAAAAGATATTACTTATCTACAAGGATGTTCACTACAGAATTATTTATAATGGTGAAAGAATAGAAATATAAATTGTCTAACAATCAGGGATTAGCCAAATAAATCATTATGATAAATTACAGCAGAGACATATGAAGGGGATGCTGTACACTCACCCAATTTCTGTTATGAAATGTTATTTAGAAAGCATATTTCAAAGCTCATGATCTCATATCATCTAGCCTCTTAGGAGACATAGATATCACATAGCACATGTTGAAATCATTGAGTCTAGAAATAGTTGAATTCCAAACCTGACTTTGCCAAACCAAAATCAACTTTTCTCATAAAGTTATTATTATCTAACCCTGATTAGCTAAGACTACTAAATCTCTTATTTGTTCCTTTTCCAGTAGAATTTATGGTGGCATTACGTTATTTGATCAAATACACATATGTAGTATAAAATAACTGTCAGTAACCGCTTAGACAAATTAAATTTTTAATAATTCAAGCTAATCAAAAAAATTAAAAATCATTTGGCATGGACCACCTTCAACGTAACATACAAAATTTGCTTCGTTTGGAACTGAGTTAGGGGAAATGCACTGGTGAGGAGATAGACAAAAATCAGGCTGTCTCTCCCTGGTTGCACCTTATCAGTAGAAAAACATAGCATTTGAGATTCTACCACTATCAAATTCAGGATTCTCCTGCAAACACTAAGCTGTTTTATGGACTATTAGCTGTTTGAAGGAAGTCATGCTTTAAATCATTTTTTTAAAGCCAGTCTTAAGAAAAGTGGGTAAAGCACAGTAAATGAGTAAATAAAGTTCAAAGAAGGCTTTGGTGGCCAATGAAATAACTATTTGCTGATAGAGCCCTTACAATACCCGAGTCTGGAATCCTGGCACATAGTTACATCCTCGGTGCAGTTATGTGCTCTGCGAAAGCAGTGTCTTTTGTGAGACATATTTGACCGGGGTTCACGGAACCAGCTTACGAAGAAGCATCACTTTAATTGTGTTGCAAGGAAGAATTGTGCTATGATCTCAAAAGGACAGAATACTTGTAAAATTTATGAAGCTCTTTAATACAATGCGCTTTGGTTTAAAGAGGTGGGGGATTTACATGTGTTAAGTGCCCCTACAAATCTACTTTACCCTTTCTTGGAAAAGGGCAACACAATAATAATAGTTAAATTTATGCGTAAGATGTCTGTATGTTAGAGCTGCTCCAATCAGTAAATATTACACAGTAGACTAACGACTTCTGCTTTTAATCTGGAAACATCTTCGACAAAATGCTCTCTGCAGAGCGAGGGACACTTAGCCCACTCTCTTTAAACCCTCGTGGTCTGCTTTGATATTATGAGCAGAAGATTATAAAACCCAAACTCCAAATGGGCTTCCTGCCCACTGTTGTTTCCAGATTCTGCCCACCCTGCATAGAGATGTCAGAATATTCTTTTTTAAATAACATTTTCAAAAAGAGTTCTTTTCTATTGAATTTTATATCCTATCTATTTTCATCTCCCTGTCCTTACAAGCCTCCAACTTTTTCTTGCTTTTATTTTTCCCCTGGAAAAGAACTTCAATTCTCACTTTTCTTCAGCATAAAATTTATAAGAAAATCTTCAAAGTATTAACTTGCTCACTTGCTCATTAAATACACACATACACACACTATATGTAATCAATACAGTTTTTAAAAAATTCAATGTATACCTCCCCCTTCCTTTAGAATTCCTCCCATGCCAACTCCCTGCCCCAGCTGAAGGTCTGGGCCCCTCCTGCCTTGTTCTGTTATGGGATTTTTACCCTCCTTTGGCCATGGTGGATGGGACCAGGACTGGACACATGACCCATGACCTGGGCCATTCAGATTCTCTCTCTTAAGAATTTAAACTAAGAGACAAGAGACCAGAGGTCACGGTGCTCCTTGGCTTGTGAAAACTTGGTGCAGAGAGAGGCCGTCTGCTGAGAAAAGCGAGAGAATGGAGCAGATGGTAGATCATGTGGCCCCAGAGAGAAAAAAGAGACTGAGAAAGTAGCTGCTTTTCCTGCTGATGGTTTTCCAGGTCCTGCTTCAGTCTTCTGAGGACTGGCTGTACTTCCCGCACTGAGCTTCTATGTGACATCCCTGTACTGTTTGCTACAGCCGATCTCTCTGATCTTGACTTAGGTGCAATAGATACCTGTTCCTTAAACCCGAAAGGCTATTAAGGTAATGCACATATGTCCACGTGGATCATACATCTGTATTTGTCATATAAATATATATATAAATATATATATACACACACACACACAAACACACACACAAGTGTAGATGTCATTTTTACTTCTATATGATACGTGCTATATGCAAAGAGAGCAGTTTAAAACAGTGACAAAGACTAGGACTTGGCCCCAACTTTCCTATCACTCTTAACTAACAAAACAGGCAGCAAAAATGAGAGGAAACCTCTGCAAAGGCTTTAGAGTATGTGGAAGAGGAAGCTCTTCCCATAGACTCCTCCTGCAGAATTGTTTCTTTATTTTTATAATTTTGAAAGGATTTATCTCTGGCCTGCTTAGATGATGTGTTTTTCTGGAGAATTTGAACTTGCTTCAGCTTTAGTAACCCAGAAAGATTACCAGTCTGTCTGCATTTTATTTTAATTCTTTAGTTATTTCAAACTTTAAGGTTTCTACTCGTCATTCTTTAGTTATTTCAAACTTTAAGGTTTCTACTCGTCATTCCCTGCAAGCACTAGTTTTTCAATTCCCTCTGCATTTCAGCAGCTAGAAATTTCCTTTTGCTCTTTTCCCTTCTCTTCTCTTCCCTCCCTCCCTTCTCTTTCCTTCTTTTCTTCCTTCTTTCCTTCCTCCCTTCCTTCCCTTCTCTCTCTCTCTTCTCTTCTTCCTCCCTCTCTCCCTCTCTCTATTTTTCCTTGCATAGAGGGGGATGTCCTATATGTTTTCCCAGTAACATTTTAACTAAGTATTTCTCAGACTTCCTGGAAAACAACCATACTCTGACTCTTCTCAACCTGATCCACTGTTCTCCTGCAGTCCCCTATGCCCAGCCATCCTGCTTTCTGGACTTTTCCTTGAATGTGCTCCTTGCTGTCCTGCTTCAAAGGGTTTATTCATGCTGTTCCCCTGTTTAATTTGGCCTCACCTGCTCATCCTCACCTGTTAAAATTCTACCCTCCCTCGAAGTCCACTTCGAATGCCTCCTTCTTCTATGAAGCAGGTGTAAATTCTCCTTCCTCTAACCTCTCCTAGTACTCCTCACTTTTATTATAGCACTTAGAGGAGCTTATTTATGCAATCACTTTATTCTTCAACTAAGTTTTTTTTAATTGCTGGACAGCAGAAACTACAGTATTATGCTTCTGTATTCCCTGTAGTATTCTGAATACTGTTTGGTGTTAGGTGTTCAAAGAAAATAAACAGTTTTTTAAAAAAATCGAATCTATCTAACTAAAAGAGGTTGGATGTCGTAGCAGGCTGAATGTTCTTTTGAAGTATTTCTTTTATCTACTTGCTGTGTTTGACATTCTCTCAGGCTACAATGACAGATAATATTTAAACCTGAAAACATTCCTGGAAGCAGGATCTCCATTAATTTCAATACACCACCAGGTCAAAAAGATGATGCCATTTCCTTAGAGAAGGTGGTGGGGCGGGGGGTAGTTGATGCACTATTTTCCTTTTGTGAGGGGGTTGATGTTGGGTCGGAGAAGCATCTTCACTGGCAAAAGCAGACATCAAAGAGAAGCTGAGCTTCGCGGAGACACGTTTTTCTGCACCCCCAGTCCTTCGGTGGACTGGCCTTGAGTAGGGTCGCCAAGGACATGACCTTTGCCCCTGGATGACAGTATCTCGGGTAAACTTTCCTTGGGAGGTCTGGAGAGAAGTTTTTTCTTCTTCGTTTTTTAAACTTCTTTAAATTCCACATCCTAACGTTAAAATTCTACCATCACTGTTAATGTACTGGTATGGGTTCTTCTGGACTTATTTTTATACATATGATAGCACAATTTTACCTTGACAAAAATAAGATTATGTTGTACGCTTTTTGCTTTCAGTGAACGATATGACATGGATATCATTCCATATCGGTACACTTTAATGTACCTATTTCAAAACAATTCCATTGTAAGACGATAAGTAATTTATTTTAACAATTTGAAATTCACTCCATCAGCTGTATTTCAAGCTCTATAATTCTAAACTCAATAGTTCAGAATTAGTCCAGAATTGTTATCAAGAATTTCGACCAAGAATAAAGGGGAAGAACCCACACATTTCCTTTGGAATTGTCAGGGAGGTGCGCTGGCACCAGGAGAGGTCAGGAGATACAAGTCGAAGCTTGGGATTTTCTAGGCGCATTTGCCGTCTACCTGGATACCTCTGCAGGTGGTTTCTGTGAGAACACACTTTATCGTGAAAGAAATCCAATCATTGCTGTCTAGTGGAAGTCAGCTGACAGAGAGGCAGTATAGCAAAGCAACTGAAGTTCAACCCCCAGGGTTCGAAGTCCAGCTCCACCACCTACCAGTTGTGTGGTGTAGGAAAACATTACTCAGCCTCCTGTGCCTCAGTTTTCTCATCTTTAAAATGGAGATAACAGGACCTACTTTACAGAATTGTTACAAGGGCTGAAAGATTTAAAACCTGTAAAGCACCAGGGTGGTCCCGGGGCTGTCCTGGGCATTACAGGACATTCAGCAGCAACCCTGGCTTCTACCCACTAGACGCCAGCAGCACCCCCTCAACTGAAGCAACCAAAAATGTCTCCAGCCTTTGCCAAATGTCCTCTGGGAAACAAAATTGCCTCTGATTGAGAATCACTGATGTAACTTCATCCTGGATATGGTGGTTGCATTTTCTAGCTCTATCTCGCGTATACATCTATTTTACCAGACTATAAGAATCTGTAGGCAGTACCCCACCCACCCATCAGCACAGTGCTGGATATTCAGACTTCTCCTAAATATTACTGCTTAAACTCAAAGGAGACAACCAACCTAGTTGGTTAACATTTTAACTTCTGATTTGTACTAAGATTGATTTAAATAGAAGTGACATCAAGACTAATGGTTTCTGCTAACTCTTAAATTGCCGGTTACTTCAAAACACATCCTTCTCATACAATACGTAACCCAACTCAATTGGATTGTTTTGTTTTTCTCTGATCACAATTCTGTACATACTTCACACAATAGCTGGGATATAGAAAGTTTGGTTTTAATCGCTATCTATTTCTTTCCTTCTTTCAATGAACTGGAAATATCTCAGATGCACTGAGGATGTCTTTCTCGAGATCCCTTTGTCACTGGTGTCACGATGCCTGAATTTTAAATCACTAGAGATGTTCAGCCAAAGAGGAGGCACGGGGGATTTTGCTCTGTGCCTCACACCCGGCCTGGCAGGCGGGGATGCTCAAGGAGACAGTTTGTTCCCTTGAGAGGCTTATTATCCTGGCATTTATCATAGCCTGATAAACACAAATTTTGCACTTCTACTTTTGCTGTAATTTCCTATTTCATACTTCTTTTTGTCTTGCAAATGGAGGCACACATGTGACTATAAACACCAATATGTATCCATGGGAATAAATATGTACTGCTATGTTCATCCCTGACGGAAAACCACAGCTTACTGTACCGAAGGCATGAAGCTGGGACTGAGAAACATACCTGTTGTGACTTTCTATTGGAGTCATTGAGCACTTCATACCATGGGTGAAGGAGTTTAAAGGAATATACAAAGGCATGTCATGAAGACTGACCACAGGCACTTCTGAGAAACCCCATTTACATCATGAACTTGCCCTGAGATGGGGTGTGGCCCTTGGCTTTGGGGCTCAGGATATGAGCTTTGTAATTGTACTGATGAGGGGCGGTTCCAAGGACAGACTCACATGAGCACAGCTCCTGAGGTGATGCCCAGTTGGAATGCCAATCACTGGTTTGCCATGAGAAGTGTAGCTATAAGGTGTACTCACATAAACAGGACTGCCCCTTATCCCCCCTTGTAGGCACTGCCACAACAGATGGAAGTTCAATTGACTTGGAGTAAACACAAAGGGCCGTAGCTATCTGGTCTAAATACAGACTGTTTAAGCCAAGACATCCATTCTCCCTCAGGAACACACATGCCACCGTAGCAGCCAGGTAGAATTTTGCCCAGAGGATCCCCCTTTCTGGCTTGGGCTCCCATAGGCACTGGTGATATTTGACTCAAGGATACATCATCAGTGTTTTTTTGGCCAACCAAACCTCTTCTGACGGACCCAGTTTTACTTAGGCCGAGTTATCGTTAGATAGCTTATTCTCTTCTGGGATTCCAGCCAGGAAACAGAGGATGTGGGTGAGCCATGAGGCAAGGGAAACCCAAGGGTTGACCATGCTGAGAAGGAAATTATTTTAAAAACTAGGTCCATGAGGAGCCAAAGAGAGCAAATTAGGAAGTCTTTTATTTTTAAAATGACTTTGAATATCTTTGCTTTGATTCTTCATGGGTAGACTTATAGTTTAACTCCCAGAAAATAATCTTATTTTTCTCTCTTTTAAATCTTCATTTAAAGGTGAAGGTGGGGAGGGACCACATTATTTACCTTTATGGAAATTAATGAATGCTTGAGGAGAGGTGAAGTTCATAAAGTGCCTCTCTAAGGAAGGCTGCATGCAGAGCGGGGAAGAGTGTGGACCCTGAACTGGACTTTCTGGCCATGAATTCTGGCTGTCTTGCTCCCTAGTTGGGGCAAATTACCCTTCGTGTCTCTGATTTCTCATCTCTGAAGTGGAACTAACAAGGATTGCAGTGAGGATCAAATGAGTTAATTCAAATAAAGGGCCTAGATCTGTGCACAGTAAACCTTTCAAAATGTTAGCCAATATCTTTTAATCTGATTAACTGAAATATATAAAAAGTTTTGGTAATTTCTTTGTCAAAATAGAAAATCCACCACGATAGTTTTTCTTCAAGTGTACAACACAAGATTTGATATTTAAATATATTATGAAATGATCACCACGGTAAGTCCAGTTAATATCTCTTATTAAAAGTTTTAAAAAAATGTTTATGTATGGGCTCAGATGTACATGCTGGAGAGCATGTATGTACCTCAAGAGAGGTGAGGGCAGTTGTCAAAGGTCATGGAGCTGGAAGCCAATTCTGACCTCCCTCCAAATAATCATTTCTTCTTCCATTGATGGCTATGTCTGATAGAGTTCACAAAAGAGTTCTACCAGAAAAGATCAGGATTTGAACAATTTCCCCCCTCCTCTTTATTTGACTAAGACAAAAGAGATGATGACAGATAGACAGGCAGACGGGCAGATAGACAGATGATAGATATAGATAAATGATAATAGATAGATAGATGATAGACAGCAGACAGGCAGTCAGATAGACAAACGGATAGATAAAGCTAACTTAAAGTTTTCTCATTGCAACTGTGCCACAAAATGTGCGAGTTGTCCAAGAAATTCACCAGTAGGAAGAGCTACAGTAGAATTTATAATCAGGAAGGAGAGGAGACAAGAGAAAGGTAAGGGCATTGCTGTGACATTGACTCTATAAGTAGGACATTATTACCTTGGGGTTAAGAATGCCTGCTCATGTCAAGGCTTGGTAAGAGAAAATAATATAAGTAGCTCGTAATCTTCAAACGTTGTATTGAACATTTATTTGGTACTACAATTTCAGTACCATTTAGGAGACTCTTATTTAAAGTCTCAAAAACTTTCTGCCATAAACAGCAAATCTGAAAAGCTTCTCTTACCAGGAAGAACAGCAGCATCTGCTTAAGAACACATAGCAACCCTACATTCAGATTAGGACAGGAAGTTAAAAAAAAATAACACATCCAATTGAAACTGCGGGAGGACACAGTAGACAGAATGTAATTAGTGGGGCTGACTGTCAGCCAAAACCTCAGGCAACCACCCCCTTGCTCTTATGAAAACTGCCTGGAGATTTTTAATGATGATGAGCAGTTAGAGTCTCGATTTTAAATCTTCTCTGAAATGCAGGGCGCCATCATCCCTTCCAGCAACGTTAGGGTATCAGTTCTGGGTTGGCACTGAGGAGCTCTCAAAAAGGTGAACCCTAGCTCCCGAAGCAACGATGACTTCTGTCACAGAGCGTTTGGTTTTGTCAGTACTTTAACCGCAACTCGTCTCACTGAATGTGCGATGTGATGGATGATTTCAAAATGAGGACACTTGCTGTACGGAATTGAAACTTTGGGTCTGGGATTGAGTGTCTCCATTTTAGTGTTTTTCTTGGAAGGGTGTGATGAAAGGGATTCTGCGTTGAGAGTCACTGGGATAATAGTTCCATGTCTGAATCTGAAGCAGCTCAGTGGTACAAATGTGTGGGTAGTTGCTGGCAAGTTCCGCTGCTGTTCCTCCTGAAAGAGCCCCTGGAAGGGAACGGAAAGGACCTAGATACAGAAGCCAGAACTGGTTTTGAATCCTAGCTTCTCACCAGAGATGTGATCTTGGCCGGGCGCCTTACCCAAACCAAATGTCACACCAAAGAGGGCAAAAAGAGACTTTGGACTCTCCAAATTCTCAAATTTCTTTAAGTCATAAAATATAATACTTACTATTTGCTTTTTAAAAAAATACATGTACAAAAGGTGTCATTGATGGTGCCCTTTCCTGTGCCTAAGATTGGGGGTCCAAAAGACCAGGCTGACCCAGGCCTCCTTCCACAAGGAATGTGTGTTTAGTCTGTCCTATGGCAAATGACTGCAGCTGCTTCCTGCAGAGTCTGTTATAAGATCTATAAAAGGCCGAGATATTATGGTCTCAGAAGCAGGTAATGAGCATACACAGAAACCACATGGTTTTTTCTTTCCATTTGGATTTTTAGTTTGTGGGCTTTCTGCACAGGAGTTCGTGGGTTTGGTGCCAACTCTCACAGA
The DNA here is from genome assembly GCF_902729225.1 of Pteropus medius. Taxonomy (NCBI): domain Eukaryota; kingdom Metazoa; phylum Chordata; class Mammalia; order Chiroptera; family Pteropodidae; genus Pteropus; species Pteropus medius. The sequence goes on from NW_024340849.1 coordinate 14,024,098, forward strand.
CAACAAGGATTTATTGTATTAATAATCTGTGCAAATTATGGATTGCAGAAACAAAGACATTTGGGGATTTCATTGAACTTCTACCAAAAAAAGATGCCTCCATGCTGAGGTTTTCAAGTTTTTCACTGTGCCCAGTTGAAATTAATTATAAACTATACATCCATTTGCATATTAATTATGAAAACATACTATGGAATATATTGAGGATAAAGTACAACAGAAAAAGATGGAAATTTATGAATTTGGATACCAAATCAAATGGAACACTCAATTAAGCCTATCTTCCAAAAATAGACTTAAAATGTATCTTTCTTCAATGCTGTAGGAATTTTATCCATTCAAATCTATAAAGGACAAGTCCATTTACATATTTGCTTGATTTTAAGTTGCTTGTGATAGTATGTACTTGAACTATGATGAGAAACCAATTCCAAAATCAATTCGAATTTTTTTTTTTGACTGATGACCATTAGCACTGTCAAATCTTGTTCTGTAGCTATTCTATCGGATGTGGCTCTAAAACTTCTTTTATATGTCTTTTAATCCTTTAATTCCTTCTGAGCCTTCTTACCTGCCTTATCTTCCTCCTCCTACCTTTCAATGTTCCTGCCTCCAGAGTGTCTGTTCTAATCACTCTTCTCATTTTATATGCTCTCTGTGGGTGATCTCATCCATCTCATCCACTATTCCATCGAAAAGTGTGGCTAAAAAAGATGTAGCCCTAAAAATGGAATCCATAATCAAATAAATTGTGAAAATGCTTGGTTTGAAAAAACTTATTTATTTATTGGCAATACGTATTGTGTGTATTACACAGTGTTTCCTAAATTTATCAGACCAAGGAACACTCTTCATAGAGCCTCTCAGTGGACCAGTGTTCTTTGGTTAATCTTGGCTTCGGTGACCTTCACATGTCTCTGTTCTCTGGTTTCTCTGTAGCTTCCTATATTTTGCCATTGTGACTAACCACTTGGGATTGGAGCAAGGGAAACAGAACAGACACAAGCAGAGTTATATTCCTTGTTTATTTCATCACAGGTTGGCCTGCTACTCACATTAGCCCTTTCTGGCTAGAGCTTCATGACCCACCCACACTCTGTCCACCTTCTGACTCTAAACAGCAGAATGGTGGAAGAAGGAATGTGAATATCCACACAGGCTAAGAGTGTGAAGCCCATGGTGAGGATGGTTTCAATGGGAAATCCCTTGTCATAAGATGGAACTTAAAGCTGTATCCAACTGCTTCTTACAGGCTTTCTTACAATCAACGTGCCACAGCTACTTGACAGTCAGTCTCGGTGATTTGGTCCCAGGGCATTTTATCTCCTTCGCATGCAAAGGGAAAATGGAAAAGGAGAGTGGTCCAGCCCAAAGGGAAAAGAGAAGGAGGGAGGGACAGGACATTATTCGAGCTTCTGTTATGTAACCATGAACAGTGCCAGGTGCTTCGCCTTTATGATCTCAGTCATGATCTCCATATTTGGACTGAATTTTAAAAGGCCAGTGGAGTTAAGGAAAAAGGAAAGGAAAAGAACATTGGGAAAACTAAACATAGTATCTCTGTCTTGGGGAAAGAGCTGTAACACCCCTTCCAGACCAAAATTCCACCTGGGCCTTTATGTGTCCCTTCCACTGGAACACTAACGCTCCCTCTTCATCCTCATTCCAACCCCTCTTCTCCATTTCTTTCTTTGCCTGTCATACACTAAAAACATTACTCCTTACCATCGATCCACGACCACTTACCTCTCTCTTTCATTCTCAGTAAAATACTCTCATTGCCTCTAATTCTGCAACAGCCTTTACACTCAGCTCCCTGACTTTGACTCTACGATGCAACAACTTCGACCAGCAGACTCACCGGTAGTAACTTCCTAATAGCCAGATTCTATGAAAAAAAAGTGAGTTCTCCTCTTGATCGAAGGGTATGCAGCAACTTGTATTCTTGACACTTCCCCCTCTTGATTTATTACAATTGTTCTTTTATAGTTCTCTTAACCCTTTAATTCATTCTGAGCCTTCTTGCCTAGCTTACTTTCCTCCTCTTATCTTTAAGTATCAGTGCCTCCAGAGTTTCTGTTCTTATGCCTCTTCTCATTTTACATACTCTCCATGGATAATCTCATCCACTATTTCATCTCTAACCTTCTTAATCATCGTGAGTTCTTGTTCCCAGTGTGCTGATGCCTCCTAGGTCCTACCCTATCTTTTCAAGTATTTGTTAGATATTGACATGAAGAAGTCACCAAACCAAACTCATTTTATTTCCTCTCAAATATGTTCCTCCTCCTAGAATTTAATTCTAGGCCAAATGGCACCTTACTTGCCCAGCTACCTAAATCAGAAAATCAGGAGTCATCCTAACTTCAGCCAACTGTTGCACTGCCCTCAAGCAACTATGATCTTGTCATTAATGCACAGGCTTTAAAGATATCCAAGGTCTCTCCATTGTTTGCAGTTTAAGAAGCAGGTGTCCTAGTATGGCATTCCAAACCTTTTAAAAACTGGCTCTGATCTATGTTTCTGTCTCATCTCCTGTCATTCTCATCCTCAAATTCCCATCATAATGTACATACTTCGATGTATACCTCACTGCTTGCAGCTCTCTAAATATACTGGGTTCCCTCTCATCTCGATGCATTTCTTTAGGACTGCCTTTTAAACTGTGACCATTTTCTATATATTATTTAAGATCTACCTCCTCCTGAAGAAACTCCCCAATCTCCCCTTTTCTTTCACCACCTGGGTTGTAGGTCCCTCTGAATTCTTTCTGCACAGTATAGAGAGTTCTAGTGTAGGGCTTCTCACATTGCACTGGAATCATCTGCCCAAGTGTCAGTCTACCCTATCAGACAATAGATATTCCTCCCTCTGCCCCTTACTGGCCTCCAGCATAGCGCCTAGTTAAATAAATAACCAACTTAAAGCTGCCTTCCCTAACTCTGTTCTCCTCAAATGTCCTTGATGTCCAAATGACACAGAAATACCTCTCCTTTTGCACTTTATCTGCCTCACCCCATTACTGCTTCTCCTTTACCGTAAGTAGATATAAGACATGGGTTTAGGTGAAAGAAAGAAATAGAAAAAGGCATAGGGATGGGAAAATGCATTTACCTTGAAGGTCAACAAAGAGCTCAGCTTGATTTCAGCAAAGGGCATGTGTGGGTGAGGAGTAGGAAGTATGTAGAGATAACTGCATGAATGGTTGTGGTAAGCAGAATAATGGCCTCCAAAGATATCCATGTTCGAATCTCTATAATCTGTGAATGTTAAAATATATGGCAAAAGGGAATTAAGACTGCTGATGGAATTAAGCTTGCTAACCAGGTGACCTTAAAATAGGGAGATTTTTCTGTGTTATCTGGGTAGACCCATCGCATTCACGAAGGTACTTATAAGTAGAAGAGGGAGGCAGAAGTCTGGAGTGACATGATGTGGGAAGTACTCAATCTATTGTTGCTGGCTTTGAAGACAGAGAAATGACATCACAAGCCAAGGAATGTAGGAGATGTCTAAAGGTCAAAAACACAAGGAAATGGATTCTTCCTTACGGCCTCTAAAACGTAGTGTAACTCTGCCAAAACTTGGTTTTAGCCCAGGGAGATCTGTGTTGGATTTCTAACCTGTAGAACTGTAAGATAATAAATTTGCATTGTCTTAAGCTACTGAATTCATGACGACATTTTACTGCAGCAACAGAAAACTAATACAATGGTATGAAAAATAATTTTTTTTTAAAGATACAAAAACTGACCAATCAGAATGGATGCCCAGCCAATCAGAAGTCCCACTGAACATCAGTTCAGGGTAAATGGGATAATAGCCACTTTACAGTGGGCCATGAACTTGATCCCAGGGATAACACACAGTCTTTTGGGGGCTTGGGTGGAGTTACATCCTGGTGAAAACAGTAAGATCAGTGTGGTCATAGACTAAATGTTGAATCAGTGGCCTCTCTGACACATCTCTGAGCACACTTGGGGTAAAATATTCATTTAAAAGCTGCCTGTTTTAAACATACCAGCATCTTTAAAATCTCTGCATGATTCACCTGTGGGACCTGCCAGATCATTTTGTTTGACTATTTGTGTTTAAATTATTAATGCGGCAGAGACTGTTGGTGTTTATTGCTCATACTAGGCATGGTTCTTTGGCAGTCACTTTCCTCAGCAAGAGAATCAACTAAATGAAAAAAAATTAAAAATTCATAACATTTAAAGACTTCTTTTTGGTATAATAAGTTATAAATTAGGAGGGATGGTGGGGCTTTTTTCCTCTTTACCCAAACATGACATAAATGGTAGAGACCAGAGCATCAACAAGAGACTATTTCTGAGTCTAGAAATCAAAAATCATGTGATTCCTTCAGAAAGTTTCGTGGCCCATTTTTGAGAATTATTCTAGAAGATCAATCAATTTTGTCCACTTTCCCTTTTCTTCCATATAGTCAATAACATAATCATTTTTTTTTCAAAATTGTTTAACGTCATTTATACCCTTAGCAATTAAAAAAATGCCTTTCAAAAAAAAAAAAAACACCACCACTTACGTGAATGGAACTCTTAAATTCTGGAAGTTGTTTAATCTGTGGGTTCTGTGATGTGGTACATCTATTTCTGTACATTTAATTATTAAAGGGAAGCCACATGGAATAACAGGCAGGACATGGACTTTTGGACTCTAATAGATGTGGTTTCAAATCTCAGCTCTCTCATTTACCAGCTATGCTGCTGGACCATGTTAGTTGATACCTATAAGTTTTAGTTTCCTATTTATAAAATGAAAATAAAAAATACCCTCTGAAGGCTGTTAATAATAAAGCTTATACATATATAGCTTACTACATGTCAAGTACTGTTCTATCCTTTATATCTATTTGCTCATTTAATTCTCACACTACTACCATGTAATAGGTATTATTTTACAAATAAACCGAGACTCAGAGAGATTCTTTGTTTTTTGCCCAAAGTCTCACAGCTAGGAAATAGCAGAGCTGAGATTGAAGCCTAGGCAGTCTTCGCCCCAGAATCTATGATCTTAATCAATTAATCTAATTATTAGTTTCCTTCTTCAATTATTATTTTTAGGATTATCCTAGTAATGCTCAACTTAAATTGGGTTCTATTTCAAATTCATCGAAGTTGGTTATTCTATAAAATTTTACTATAAAATTATAAATCTGTTCCAAATCATTAAGGAAAAGCAAACAAATATATAAACGAACATCCAAACCCTATTGGAAACAAATTATTATAACTTGTAATGATAAACAGTAGATGAAAAATACCACAGAGGGCAAGAGAAATGGCACCAGGAAGATGGTTTAACATTTCTAGGTCTCAGGTGCCCTATTTGTGAAAGATCTTATACCTAAGATCCTAACTAGATCAGAATAAGTGAATGGAAATTGTAATGGAGAATCAGAAGGGAAGGTTAGGACACATGAATACACTTAGAACTTGATAACATGAACTCTTATTTTTATTTAATTTCCTTCAAAATTTATGAATTTCCTTTCCCTCGAATTCGGTCCATCACTAGCTCTATTCTTACAAAATTTTCTCTCTTGAGAAACAAAGAGGAGGAGAAGGATGAGGAGGAGGAGAAAGGGAAATAGATAAAGGAGATGGTTACATGGAGGAGGCAGAGCAGCAGGAGAGTTAATGGTCTTTGGTGAGTTGTGGAACAAGACAAGATGGAGATGATAATTGGGGAGAGTTGCGGGTGGGTGAGAAGAGGAAAGTGGGCGATTATAGCAAATCCAGTATCTCTGTTAAGTGCATTCGGATCAATAAATTCAGCTCAATCCAATGTTATATTCGTCATCTTTGGTCTAACACCTTTAAAAATCATTCTCACACATATGCTAGGTTTTGTCATTATAAATGAATAAAATCTTTTTTTTTTTTTTTCATATAAGCTCTCTCCTCCAAGATCAGACTTTGCATTTGTCCCCCTGGAACTTGCAGAATTGATGCCAGTTATAGGTCTAGGGATAATAAGTGGTAGTTGGGATAAGTCTTGTGAATAGAGATTGTTTTTGCAAGGTGGCTGCCCCAAGTCAAGTTATTCCTGGGTCTTCATGCAAAGGGAAGCTGGTCTTCTCAAGTGCAGAAGGGTAGCTGCTTCCACTAGAAAGGGAGGTGCAAAGGATTCAAGATTCTCAGCTTTGGCTCAATTGACCCAGATGTGACATCCCAAATGTCAGGGTCCTGCTTCTTCCAAGTCAATGCCCTTTCACATAAGAGTTTTGGTGAGTCTGTGTAATTTTGCAATCAACACAATTAAGTTCTTAGTCTGATTTTCAACGAGTTCTACTCTGTGAATGTTTGGGGGCCACCAAAGAAAAAGTTATCGAGTCCTCTGACTGTAATTCGAACTGAGAGTTTAGAGGTCCAAACTTGTAACTGTCCTTCTATAAGTGCCCCAATTCACTCAGAGCAGCCCTCTTACCCCACTGTCCTTGAAATTGTCATCAATCATCACCATCATCACTCTGCTACCATGAAGGCCAAGTTCAGCAGGCATTGGGTCCCTTAAGACACTTGCTTAATAGGATCTTTATCACGTTCAGCCACAATAAATCAAGATGCTGCTGCATGCCATGAAATACCAACACTTCATTTCCATTACCAGGTGCCAGCAATCCATTCAAGTGCAGGGGTAGAACCAGGCCAACCCCCAAACTCCATCTTGGAAGGCTTATTTTCTGGGACTACTCCTGGAAAAATTACTGTACAATCAAGGTCCATGAAGAACATAGAAACTGCACCAGGTACTTAAACTGAGGAATTTAACGAGGGAATTTAGAGTGCGAAAGAACCAACAAGGCAACACTGCCACAGACGTGGTTCAAGGGAGGTGTTGGATAGAGAGAGGGCACATACCTGGGGCAAGGGAGTGATGGAGCTGGTCTGGAGAGGACTGACAGGAGCAAGATTCAGGTGCCATTACTGGGACAATGCTGTTGGAGCAGCAGGAATGCAGAAGGAAGACGTGCCCTCTCCTCTACTCCTGGCTTCCTTCCCGTATTGCCTCTTATTGGCTGAAACTAACTGGAAGCAAAGAGAAAGTGTACTTTGCAGAGTGTTAGTCCCAGTGTCACAGAACAGCTTTTAGAAGGCTAGGTTTGGAGTGAGAGACTATAACTTAACCACCACACAGTGAGTGAGGAATGAGAAAGGAGTTCACGGTTATAGATAAAGGACATGTGTTGGCCAGACCACTCACATGGTGTCTATGGTTACATAACTCCAGTTATGGATTAAAATAATCAACCAGGTAGCAACTTGGGGCAAATAACTTGTTAAACCCATTTGGCTCTATTTATGTGACTGTATGTCTTAGGTCTGAATGTCTAATCATGGCAGAGATGTAACATTCCAGGTATTGCAATCGTAACTGAATTACTGCTTTCTTCATTTTAAAGCTCTTTTGGAGATGTATGGGAATAGCAACGTCAGACTTACAGCCACTGGCGCAAAACCTTCCATTATAATATGACATAAAGTGCCTGCTGCTATGATTCCCTATGGACAACTAAGAAGACATGGGCAGCTGCAGGACTAGGATCTCTGGGACTTCACTCTCTGGCAAAGGTGATTAGATGTCCCAACCTGAACTAGAAATACGATAGTACAAGCCACTTTATCAGTATAAACCTGGATCTTACCCTAGTCTGCAGTACAGTGAAGGCCTAAATTTTACTTTCACTGTTAAGTGAAATGTCTGATAAAGAAATCTATAAATGAATGAAAGATTTAGTGAATGAATACGTAGTTAGTTCTTGTTGCAGATTTCAGAGGCAAGTAAATTTGAGGCTTGAATGACCCCGATGGCTGCTGACATTGATTCTATTGTCTGGCTGCTTACTTTTATGTACTTCTCTAAGGACCAGATTGTTGCAACTTACAGGTTTGTTGACATTTTTACAAAACCTTTTCAACGATTTCTTTTTCATAGGAAAGTCAAAGCAAAGAAAATGCCTGCAAGTTAATCAGGTCTCATTAGGTACTATCTGTTGTGATGAAATGAGGTCGATTGAGTTGGTGGAAGGTTGTTTTAATATTGTCTTACTAATTTCAACATTCTAGACAACCAAAAACTGAATGATCCGAAGTAAAAAGAAATGACCAATGATCTCTGTGGAGAAAGACCAGCACAGGATTTAGGACAAAAAGAGAACCCAATGGGACTTCAGTGCCCTGCCAATGAATAACAGGCTTGTCTGGTTCACAGGAAGGAGGAAGAAGGTCCTGGAGGTGCCAGATAAAGAAGGAAAACAGAGAAGCCAATCTTCACCTGCTTTACAAATGGGCCCAAGACAAACTCTGTTTACAGCCGTTTGTGGCATGGAGCTTGGCCAGGTGAAAGGACCTGAGCAGAGATGCCACAGCCACCTCTGGCTTCCTATATGGCTGCTGCTTCCTTCAGTGACAAAGCCTTCATTACTAATGGACCCCAGACTAGTCTTCAGCCTTCTGTGGGAGCCTGTTACAGCAGCTTCCGGCCGTGGGCTGTGATGGCGCTGTATGCGTCACTGGGGCCAGAATCTGGCCCCAAGCACTGCGGGCAGAGACCAGTGAGTGATGTGGTCTGAGGCCATGAGTGCTCTCTTGAGGTCTGCTTTGGTCCTGACCACAACATCAGAGATGATTTGACGCACTGGGCTTGAACATGTTTTGAGTTACACTGTATTGCATACACATGTAAAACAAATCTGGGAACCCACAAGTGTGTGACCAATTATTTTGCTCCTCTGCAAAGTGTTTATTGAATTTTGAAAAACGAGATGATACAAAGAGGCAAACAACAGAAGCAATCACAAATCCCAAACAGTTTTCAAATCTATAAACAATTTTTGAAAAACATTCAAGTAACTTTCCAACTGTGTTGCCAATGCAGTGCGGAAAACAGATCTTTCTTAAGATTCGGGAAATTTTCAAGTATGTTCAGAATGACCTGCACACGTCTGTTTGGCTGCTCTGAGTGGCAACAAATCACGGAGAACCCTTGCTCCAGAAATTCAGGACATATAAGCAGCACAGGCAAGTCTCTGCAGCCTAATGCCCATCAGTGATCCTAAGTCTCTCAAAATTGGGAGCCCCAAGACCAGGGTTCAGGGCCCAGTTCTGCCCTTCTCATATGGGAGATATTGGATAATTCACATTAATTCTTACTTCTTTATCTGTAAAAATGAAGCGTTTTATCTCTATCGGTGTTTTCAAACATTAGCAGTGACCCGTTAGGTTTTGAAAACAATGTATTGGGTCACAATCCACATTAAAAAAGAAAATGAAACAGAATCACAACAAAGAGAAAATATCAGAGTGTGTTGTAAGTAGTAAATGTATATCTTATTTCAAAATTTGTTTTAGTAGTATGTATATTAAAATTGTTTTGCTCCTCTATGATATGCTTATTAAATTTTTAAAATAAAACACCATAAAGGGGCAGATGTCAGAGGCTATCACAAGCAAGTCCCAGTTTTTAACAATTTTTGAAAAATGTTTAAATAATTCCATTTTATTGGCAAGTAATACTTCTTAATAATTTTTTGTACTAGATTATATGATAAAATGCATTCTTGCTAAGGATTTTGATTAAGAGATTTGTAAACCACTCCTCTAATTTTCCACTTAGCTCTAATATTCTATGATCTAGGAGATGGAAGGGACACGCTCGCTAAATCCATAATAATAATACCACATGCAGCATTATTAGCACTTACAAGGCTTCCAGACGCCGTGTTAACTGCTTTCCATGCATCATCTCATTGAACACTCCCAACGACCCTATGTGTTAGGTAATCGTGATACTTTTTTAGAAGGGACTAAGGAAATTAAGCAATCTTGGAGAGGTTCAGAACGTATAGTTGGCAGGAAAGCCAAGATTTGAAACTTATAGGCTGACTCACAAGTCCTTCTTAATTTTTCTTACAATTTGCTGCCAAACCTGTGAGATTCTGAGCATCAGTTAACAACTTGGCCCATGGTACAGAAGGGTGCCGGTCTTTGCCTGGATCCCCACGTGAAGGATAATGCCAACCATTTCGCTTCCTTTGGGCTAGGGAAGATACACAGTGCACTTCGAAAGCCTGGCTGGCCAGAGAATGCAAGGGAATTAGTGGCTTTACCTCTTTGCATTTCATGTTGCTTATCTAGAAACCAAATTCTCCTCATGGTCTCTCAGAGTCCCCTTAATATCAGAGAAGGCAAGAGTTATGGACATGGTTTCATATGAGGTGAATATATTAAGCTTTGCCATTTTCACAAGGGTCTCCACTCTGAGGTTGGAAGGAGGAGTGTAACTATGTATACTGCACTGAGAAGAAAACTTTAGCCCACCTGGAGGTTGTAAATGGACAAATAAGGTTTTAGTAGAAGCACTTCCATATCCCACATGACGTCTTCCTTCTCTCCTAGCCGATACTCCTACAAATGCATGGATGCTGGCCTGGCCTTTGGAGGAGTCAGAATAAGCCTCTGTCTGTAGCCCTGACTAGGAGAACAACAAATGTTTCCTTCTAAAGCTATTGAGGCCCATCAACCTGCATGAAATTTCACCACAGAGTGTCATTCCTTTTTCTTTAAGGTATTGTAGCTACAAAAATTCCTGATTAAAAATGGAACCTTGCTATGCCTCACATACGAAATAATTAAGAGCCTAAGCCATAATTAGGTCATCCTATAATCTGACAAAATTCCAATGGCACACAAACAGTAAGTTCAATTGAAGGTCAGGGGAAAGCTCAGTGACGTAGGACACCATCTGAAGAGGCGCGCTTAGGTAGCGGGTAAATGCAGCACAGAAGCGGGTCACAGGAAAGCACTGAAGACTGCTCTTGCCACCTTCGCAGTTCTGAGAGAAGCTGCAGCACCGCAAGATAACCACAGTGCTTTCACAGAGTGCTTTCCCATTCGTAAGGGGTTTAAATGTGCAAGCCCATTTAACACTCACCATATCCCTTTGAGGTAGGTCTTTCCTGAGAAGGACACTAAGAGTGAGAAAAGGGAGGTGACTTGTCCAAGGTCACCCTGCTGTGAAATGGCAGTTCTCACAACTCCTGGGCCCTTCCGACTCCATGACTCTCCCGGGGGGCGGGGCTTCACCTTCCCCGCCCACATCTGCGCTCAGCACTTCTCACCTCACAACACATTTGACACATGTCAGGAAACATGGAAGTGAACTGAAGAAAATAGCATTCCGGCTTTGATCCCTGTCCATGAAATAAATGACTGGGGATGTGTACGTGTGTGTGGCACAGACACACCACGACACGCATCCAACACACGTAGAGGACCACTGAGAAAAGTATCTGCTTCTAGCTTCACAATTCTATCAAAAGTTATCAGCGATGAAAGCATTTGAGCTTTGCTCCGATCTCTGATTTTGCCTTGACTTTCAGTTTTCCGCTTCCATTGCCTTTTCTCCCCGCCCACTTTTTAGTGGCCTTTGTTCTCCGTTCCTGAGCCATCTGGTTGCAAAGTATGGTAGGAGCACAGTGCAGCAGGCACATGAAAAAGCAGTACAGAAAAAATAGTAGGAGTGAAAACAAAAGACATGAAGATCTTGAATTTTTAATTTTTTTTTTCAGATTGAAGTATCACTGCTCCCAGTTTTGATGCAAAATTGGAAAGAGGGCATTAGGTCTTTAAATGAGAGATTGACAGATACAGAAAAAGGAAAGGACGGACAGCCCCAGGCCACTCTGTGGGTCAAGGCTGGGCTGGGGCATGACTGGGCAAGCCAGGACAGTCACCTCTAGACCTGCGACATGTGTCAGAGGAACCACATCAGCACACCTGCTTTAAATGGCCCCTGTGCTACAGCACTCAGCCCGTTGCTCAAAACGGAATTTATTTTTTCTGAAAGCCAAGGCTTTGAGTCTCTCTCTTCATATAGAGAGCATGTGTGTTTATGTCCGTGTTATCCACCACGTGCATGCATGCAGCCACTACCTCAAATGTCATAAATCCTCTCTCTCTCCCCCTTTCTGTCTGCCTGTTTATCTACAATCTGTCTATTTAAATTCTTTTTAAACAAGAAGGGAATATCTTTATGCCTGTTTGTAGGAATATTCTACATCCATCTGTTATTTACATCATTCGTTTTCCTGAGGTGTCTCCAACAAATCCTGGCTGGATGCACTGTATGTGTTATTAATAAAACAGCTGTAAAAATATTAACTGTACGGCCTAATTGTCAGCCCTGATTAGGAGCCAAGTTTATCCCCGAACGGATGCAGAGACTCAGAATTTGGGCTTCAATCCAGATCTGACCCTTGCAGCTCACTTTACATTTGATTCTTTGACCATTTAAGCTTCTCTGGCTCCCTCCTGCCTGTCCCCCCACTTCAGCCCCTCAGGGAGCTGTGCACATCCGGCCCACTGGCCTCCTGGCTCCTTCAGGTGGCGCTGCTCCAGCTTCCTGAGTGTGCTCATGTCCAGGGCCTCTACCCAACTCTATCTCCACCCCACTGTAGTTAAACTTGACAGCTGTAAGCTACATAATCACCTTTCGGTAACTTAAAAGATGAGTAGAAATACTGTCAGCATGGCTTCTCCATACACACTAGTAGGAAATATCATTTGGAGAGTCTGCATTGGAAAACACATTCTTATTACAAGCCATTGGGTTAGAATACCAGAAAAAAAACCTTGTGGAAGGGGCTGCAAAGTGATGTTCCCATAGTATTTGAAATGACATCAATCTTTCAGACAAAGCTTCTGGGTATGGAAGATAAACAGAGAGATGAAAATACATCTTATTGTTAATAAAGCGTTCAAACTAAATCAAATGAAGGCAGAAGTTAGCAAATGAGACACTTGGTTACTATTCCCCTTGACTGGCTAATACCTAAGTGAGGCCAAGGTATTTACTGAAGGGCACTACATAGGAAAAAACCCAGTTCTGCCAGTGCCCAGAAAACTCTGGCATTGTCTGTGTCATCTAGTTCTTAGCTGATGGGAAAGCCATAAGAAGACCCTTAGATAGGCTGGTATGATGGTTTTTGCTTCATCACATATGAAGCACATAAATTTTCTGCCAATGTTTCATGGAGCATGGGATTAATAATACAGTTAAAGCTATAACCCCAGTAACACTTAACGTAGCTGTGATTAATCATCAAAAAGTTGGATAGATTCGACGTTTCATGTTACTGTTCTACTGGGCAGTTTCTTTATGATGGCAATACTCTCGCAGAGAGCTTTGGAAATTTTATAACAATGGCCTTTGAGTTGGCTTGTTTTTCCAGTAAGATGTCAAGCTCGCTTCCTTGTCGTGTAAGATTATTTATTAAATTATCTCTCACCTCACAGGTCTCAGGCTCCCCTTGCAAATGTTTCCACAAAGAGAGCATGTGCTGGAGTTGCCTTCCGGCTTCTAATTCTCATGACCACGAGTGTTGACGTGCTTGTTGGATGCTAACCGTTTGCTTGACTGTCACATTTTTAAATAATCGCTTGCAAGGAGAAACCACATTTTTGTCTCTAGTAGAGACAGAAATGCTTTCATCGGACATGCTTTCGGCCAATAAGAAAAGAAACCCCAAAACTTCTCATAACCATCTCTTAATAGAAATTGTGGCAGGACAGTTATGAACTCATAATATATGCTACTAGTGAGGTGACTGTGACAGAATGTTCAACACTCTACTGTCTTTGCTTTAAAAATTCACCTTTTTAAAAGACAAGGTCACCAAATTGTCTACATTGTAAGGTGTTTTTGTCTTAACAATTGGGCTAGATTCAAATGACTTGGAGACAGACTGTTTTTAGCCTTGAAAGAATTAGTAATCGCTAGATGTTTTAATGGATGCTACTTCCTTTTTTCTCTTTGTTTACCATAATGTTACCTGAGTTGAAGTGTATTGGTGTTTCATGGTCCGTATCTTATAAATGTATGGCAAATTGGATAGTTTTCCAATGCAGCAAAAGGAAAATTGCAATCTTAGCTTTCATGAGAGCAACACCATACCTTATCTTGCATGCGTTTCTCTCACAGTTCCTAAGACAACTGTATACGGATTAGGGCTCAATGTTCATTGACTAATGACCAGGTTAGTAAAATTCTCTGCTTGGCCTAGCAAGGGAGGAGACTAAATTTAATACTTCCTTTAGTTTCTATATTTCACATTCATGATAAAAATGTTTTCAGAAATTCTTTTTTTCACTTAGATGTTGAACAGAATTTATTGAGTACCTTTTGCGTTGCTCAGATCTTTGTTAGGTACAAGGATGACTTTATAATAAACATCAGACATGTTTTCTGCCAAAAACAAAAAAAAAAACAAAAAACAAAAAAAACACATGCAATTTGTTTGTGGAGCTAGGATATCACATGTGGGAGGCATTGTGTAAGCTGGAGTGGAATGGCAGTAATGGATATAGGCAGATAGGACATTCAGTTTTGGAGTAGAGTATTGTGAGATTAGCAAGACAGAACTTCATGTAAAAGAAAAAGCAGGAGCCGGACCATGAAGAAAGCAGAAAATGGAAAAAAAATGTGTAGTTTAAGAGTGAAAACTTGGTATGCCAGTGTATACATCGTTTTCCTTCTTGTCTTAAAGCCCTAAAGCTAAATAACATATTTATTTATTTATTTATTTTTTGCCAGATGGAGACTGGCTGGTGAGCTCAAAGTATGAAAATAAGACAAGCTTTTCTTTTAATCAATGTCTATGCGGTGAAAAATATCTGCGGTCAAGTGTCCAGTATGGATTAATAACTGACCCATATGTATCGGACAGACCAAACCTTATGTTATCATTAATGTCCGTTAAAACTCAGCATTCTACAGAGATGAGAAGTTAATTTTTTTTGACTGCAGATTAAATGGTCCTTGGGGTGTTTGAGTACAGAAAGGCGGCTACCTAGGGAATGAGTTTCTCTCTTACCATTCTGGAAATCTCAAGTTATAGAACTTTTAAGATGACCAATTCAGAAAATATTTACTATTTAAAACAAAATACTCACTTTCCATTACTTTTGCCTGACAGAGAAGTGTAATTATTAATATCAGGGGATAGCATTTTGTTTGGGGAAAATATCCTGATGGGCTTCTTTTTTGTATGAATGGTGTCCCCACTATCTTAAGAGATAGAATAAGAGAGGGGGGAGAGGAGGAAGAGTGGGGAGGAGGGGAGGAGCGCGCATGCGGATAAACTGTATTATGCAAAAAATTAACTGGAATTTGGGAACTGGTCACTGACGGCTTACTGTTGGTGAGAGAGAGCTGAGCAACTTGGCAAGAGGCTGGCAAGGAGCCTGAAAAGAAGGACGGCCAATGTGACAGTCGGGTGGAATGGATGGCCAAGGGACTTTCAAAAATAGTGGTCATTAATATTCAATTGGCAATTGTTTCCTGTTCTATGCTGTGGTGAAAACCACCTTTTCCTAACTCGAAAGCTTCAGTAAAGATCTGTTACCGTAAACATGTCCCTAGAGATTTGTCAGGGGCATTGGGACAGAATGGCAGAAGTGTGGCAGTGTACAGCCTGGGTCAAAGCAGTGAAGGAAGAAAATGTTGGTCCTTGGAATGAAGAAAGCTAGTTGGGAGGCAGGTTGCACAGGGAGCGACCCAGGAGAACATAAGCCTTCCCTTCGGCATCCTCAGAGGCGTCGGGGAGAATGTGGAAAACTTCCCACTGGACATGGGATGGAGGCTTGAGCCATTTCATTTGGATAGTAAAGAAAAGGAAGTTGTCAGGCTTCTGACATCTAGGTTAATTCTAGCTGTGCTAAACCACCCGGTTGAACATAACAATAACAGCATAACCATCCATCCATCCATCCTACTGTGTGTGGGGAGTACTATACTACACAAGACAGCATTTCTACCAGATTTTAATTTTAAGAATTTATACACAAAGCACATTAAAGAATTAAAAACCAAGTATTTGAGGACTAGAGAGTAGTATGCAACGCATGTGGCTGGAATGCAGAGGAGAAAGAGATAGCTGTTAGCTGGAGTGGCCATAAAAAGCATCAAGGAAGTAGGACTTTCCAATGTGCCTTGGTCAGGGACTTCAATTTGGATAAAAATTAAAGGAGAAAGAATACCATTCATAGTAATTCTTCATATTTACATGCTACTTTATAATTCATCATTCAATTTCATGTATAATATCTGATTTATCGTCACAACTACTCCATGAAGTAGATAATATCAATCCCATCTTTCAGATGAAGACACTGAGGCTCGCAGCTTAAGTGAAATATTCAGAAACATAAAATTAGACCATATGGTTGATTCGATAATCAAAGTAATTGTTATTATTAATTTCCTCTCCGATTCTGAACACATTCTTTGACTTGCCTATCATTTTAACAGTTTGTGACGGGTCCCATATTAAAAGAGCAGAATATATAATGAAATTTAAACTCACAGAAGATATAAATGAGGAAAGATCACTTATGAAATGATTCATTATTCATCTAAATATCCAATTCCCCATTTTATATGAAGTGGTTTTCAAAAATGCTATGAATATGTCACTTTTCTGGAATGCATCATAGATATTTAAAATGGAAAGTTGTTTGGAGACCTCCCTGTCCAATGGTTCACATCTACAATAGAAAAAGAATATTCGGACCCTGCGAATGCATCTATCACATACCAGCTCTGGGTATTACAATCCTAATGTTATGAATATTACCAAAGAAATACAAACTATAGTCTCAGCCCCAAAGAAGTTTCTGATCTGCTCTGTAGACCTTTTCTCCTTTCACGAAAAAAACTGTGATAACTCAGGCTTCTACCTAAGAGCTCAAACATAGAAACATTCTACTAAGTTAAAATAAGCTATTCCTAACATTACATTACTTAGAACTTAGAATGATTTATTGTGAACAAAAAGCAATTAATACAAGCATTTCCTTTTTCTATTCTCATTCTGGGTATAAGAAGCCAGTGTCATATTTCCAAATGTCCAATTTGTCCTTACTCCCACACCTGTAGGGGAAGTGAAGACTTCCCTCTTGTTACTTCATACTCCTCATCCACTCTCCTTAGGCCCTTGAGTAGCATAAAACTGAGTAACGGGAGACAGTTTTGAGGACTTTGAGATGAAGAGGTAAGAACAACTGGATCCATAGGAAACACAGGCGATGCCTTGGACGGTGATACAGGGGAGAGATGGATTTTCCCACAATGTGCCTCATGCAGGATGTGCTCCAGTAAGAAATGGTTGTGGGATGCTGTGAGAGAGACTACACTATGCTCCACGCTAGCCTGAAAGGCATCAATGACCTTCACAGTGGGTGCGACATGGTCAATTTTGTTGACTGTTAAGAAAGCCCTGCTTTTGCATCCTCCTGGAATACAGCTGAGGGACGCTAGAGTACTGGTACAGGACACCGAAATCGGGTGACTTAAAGGAAAAATGGCAATATGGTGACCAACAGGCACTAAGGAAGGAAAGTCCTGTGAATTTTCTCACAGCACACACACAAATCGATATTTTTTAAATAAGTGAATGGAATTTCCTACTAATCAGATGTGTGAGCACTGAGCTTTAATTTTATGATGACTGGAAGCTTTACATGTGCTACTCCTTGCCCTTAAGTACAGTAAGTTAAATTCACACACATTTATATGCAGCTGATCCTTATTATTTACAGATTCCATATTTGTGAATTAGCCTATGGCTAAAATTTCTTTCTAATGCCGAAATCAATACTCATGATGCTTTTGTGGTCACTTACAGACATAGAGAGAGTAGCCCAAAATTTGAGTCTCTGATACGTTTCCAGCTGAAGTCGAACAAGGCAACACTGCTTACTGTAAATAAGTGTCCTGTATGTGGTCTATTTAGTGCCAAATTTTTCACATTTTTGAACTTTTTCTTGGTGACTTTTCTGCTAAAAATGGCCCCAAGCATAGTAAAGACATGCTGTCTAGTGTTCCTAAGTGTGAGAAGGCTGCGATGTGCCTTATGGAGAAAATACGTGTGATAGATAAGTTTGGTCAGGCATGAGTTATACTGTTGTTGGCCATGAGTTCAACATAATGGACCAACAATACATATTAAATAAGGTGTCTTTAAACAATAAAAAAAAAAACACATATGAAACAAAATTATGTACTGATCGGTTGACCAAAACGTTGTGACCAGAGGCTCACAGAAACCTAACCCTGTACTTTCTCTAGGAACAATGGTTTAGAATTCACTAATTCACTGGTGACTTTATAGGCTGTAACTGCCATGAACAATGAGGACTGTTATTTATATATTTGTCTACTCAACTTACTATGTACAAAGCTTTATACCAGGCATCAAAATAAAAATAGGCAATAAGGTCTGAAATTTCCACCAGACACTAATATACTGTAATCATAGCACGTGCTACAGAGCAGTATTCAATATAGATTCTCACTCAGGAAGTGTCTTCAGCCTCATCTATTGGGAGGTCATTTTTGGAAGTAAAGGAGACAGTTTAAGGTACTCCCATTTTTATAAAAAAGACCTGTATTAAGAACCCAGAGGACGGCTCTGAGGACATTTACAGTGTGGCTCCCATGTGCTTGGGGGTCACTGTTTCTTGTTATAAACACTACTTTAATTTTCCAGGAGGCTTTGTGAGCACCTGAACTTGGATGAGACTTGGCATACTACATCCTGGCCTGGGAGTTTTTGTAAACAGGTTGTAAAATAATCTGCTTGGCCCTTTCCAAATGTAGGCAATGCTAAATAACAAACACGCCGACAAAAAAATGCACATGAACCTATGTCTACAAAAACGGTGGTTTTTGCACCTGTATAAATGAAAACTGACAAGTTTACAAAATGAATACGGCAAATGATTAGTGATAATTGACTTACAAGGGAGACCAAAAAAGTCAGCCATTTGCTATCAGGCCATCTTTAAGTCCTGGAGCATTTTAACTCAAATTTAGTATTTTGTCACAATTATAAAATTTTGGATGATTGGAGTTGAGTGCTAGCATATTTTCAAGGCCTGAATGCAAAACGATAACTAAAAACTGATAAAGAACTCTAGAAGGCAAGCACAAAAAGGATGAAGATTTTTGGCTGTTTTGCTTACTGCTGAATCCCTAGAGCCTAGAACAGTACTTAGCATGAGAAAGGCACTCTATAAATACTTGTTGAATTAGGTCCATTCAGCATTTTAATATGATAAGCCAGTGCTTCCGTTTCTAGATAGAGGGTATCCTGTTCTGTGCCGTTTCCTATACCTGTGTTCTTTCACTCCCCAGACCAGTCAGGCCCAGTCTCTACCCTAATCCCTGAGCAGCCAGTGATTTCAGCCCCAGAGGAAAGAAGCAGAAGCCCCAGTGCTCTGCAGAAGGGCACCAAATGTCCACCCAACTCCATCACCTGGGTCTCCATTCCCAGCGGTCCCGGTCCTGACCACTTCTGAAGGAGGTTCTGCAACTTCTGGATTTTTGCCAATCTGATATGGGAGAAATGGCATCTCAGGGTATTATAATTTGCATTTCTCTTATTAGGAGCAAGGCTGCACATATTTTCATATGGTTAAGAGCCATTTGCCTTTCCTTTTTTAGGGAACAGTCTGTTCATTTCCCTAGTCCATTTATCTACCAAGTTACAGTCTTTTTCTTCTCTATTTTTAGATGCTCTTTATATATTTGATAGGTTAACCCTTTGCGATAAAAGGTGTTAATTTTTCTCACTTGTCATTACTTTTACATCACTTAAAAGAATTTTTTCTTTGCAAAGTTTTTTTTAATGCCATCAAATTTAACTATATTTTCCCTTAATGTTTCTGGACTTTGTTAAATAGTTGAGACAGTTTTCTTCATCCTAGTTATTGGAGGAAAATACCCATCTTCTCTTCAAATATGTATAGTTTCATTCGTTTCACATTTAGATCTTTGAGTCTTTTGGAATTTATCCTGGTGTACAATGTGAGAAATGGATCCAATTTTATCTTTTTCCATATGGCTATCCACTTATCCCAACACCACTTATTTAAAAGTCCATCTTTTGCCACCAATTTGAAATGCCATCTTTATTGCGTATTAAATTTCCATATGCAATTAGGTCTATTTCTGGATGTCCTATTCATTGGTTTATCTATTCATGTGCCTACATCATTCTTTATTAATTATAGTGGTTTTACATTGTGTTTTAATATATGGTAGGGCCAGTCTCCATCCTCATTGCTCTTCTTTTGTAAGGATTTCCTGACTGAATTAGCTTATTTTTTTCTTCAAAATTGTATATTTTGGATGACATTAAATTTATAAATTAACAAAGGAAGAAATGACCCTGATGATCCAAGAAACTGATATGTATTTACATTTCTTGTATATATCTGCCATATAGCTTCTAACTACTTTTAGTTTGTTTACATGGAGGTTGTTTATTGATTTTTTTTCTCTATCTGCTACTTTACTAAGTTATCTTATTATCGGGGGTGCTTTTTTCCATTGAGTCTTTTGGACTTTCCAGTCATGTCTTCTACTAAAAGAGATATTTTTGCTCTTCCTTTCCATGTTTTATGTAAGGTAAATGTTATCCTATTTGTTTTTCACTAACCATTATATTATGAGCATTATATAATATCATTAAATGATCTTTAAAACATAACTTTAATGGTTGCATATGTTTTATCATATGGATATGCCACTATTTAGTTAGCCATTTTCAACTCGAAATTTAGTTTTTCTCCTTTTTACTTTTGTAAATAATGTTACAGTGAACATTTTTTATATGTACGTATTTGTGCACATGTTTGATTATGTCTTTAGTGTAAATCCCTTTAGTGTAAATTAATGAAATCATTAATTAGGTCAAAGAGCATGACAATTTTTAAGGCTTTTAAAATATGAAATGCCCTCCGAAAAAGATAAACCAATGTACGCTTTAACTGGCAATTTTGTCTTCCTTCGCCTACCTTCGCCAATCTAGTATTTAGGAGTTCGGCAACTCAACAGGCAAACAAGATTGCATCGTTATGTGACTGGTTTGTTGAGCGATCTCAATTCAGTTGTAGGTACATCTAAGAAACAATTCGATTAGAGAGGAAGAGAGTGAGGGGAAAGGACCAGTGTCTTTTTACTTATATGGATACAATGGGAATATTCTTTCTTTGGAGCATGACTGTTTTTCTGGCTTAGACCAACTAGATATTGATATCTCTATGTGGTAGGCATCTAGGTGCTGGCTCTTCTAAGAGGCAGATGTAAAGTCTTTTTGGATTTGTTGGATTCTTTGGAAGGCCTTTTAGAATCCCCTCTGCATATTTCTCTGCCTTGGGAAACCTGGCTCTATTGCTCTATGTCCCATCACTTACCCATTAGGCAAGCTTCTTGAGTGTCTCTGTAGTAGCTATAATCTCTGAGGTCCATGCAACCCACCAGAAACTTGTTCATCCTTGGGGATACCAGTTGGATGAAGTGCAGCCTAGGCCTCTTGTCATCACATCCTGTGACTATCTTATAGTTCTCTTCCCTGATTAGATAGGCACAGGAGTCAATCAGAAAGCCTGCTTACTTTTGACACAGAGTTCCAGACAGGGAAGTGATTACCAGTCTGCCTATCTGCTAGCAGCTACAATCTCAATGGGTGATTCTCTGTGAAGTTCCTCTGCTATTTAGGTTGGATAGAATTGTAGGAGGGAAAGCAACCCCCATGGGAGAGAGGGGTAACCTCTGATGAATAACACTCTGCCCACTGCCTGACCACTCCTAGCTTTGATTCCTGTTCCGTCCTGCCCCCTTCCGGTCCTCAGTTTACATAATGTGGGTGATGAGGGGCTGGGGGCTGGCTGTTCTTCCACATGTTGAGTACTTAGCACCTGTTGTTTTGGCTGGGGGCCTAGTGCTGATTCCAGAGCAAAAGCAGAAGCTCCCCTCCACATCCTGACATGATGGGTTTTACTGGCACTCCTTTGCTTAGAAGTGAGATTGGACATTTTTCATATGTTTATTAACATATTTCATATGTTTATTCATATGTTTATTTCCTTTTTATGGATTGCCTGTCTATGGCTTGTTCTATTTTCTTCTATTTCTTTATCTACTGAAGCTTCCTCCTTGCGACAGGCTGACCTGAGTTCTCTAGGCCACATAATTTTATAGCCCTACTGGTTCTGAATTTAACATAACTGCTTTCCAGTTGTAGTTTCTGCCTGTAGGGTATCAGTATTAATATTCCAGATACAATGAGCTCAGAAACAGGATACACAGATCCATTATTTGATATTCAGCAGCTGGTTTATAAATTTATGCTAAATATGCACAAACAGTGATATACATATTTACATGTATGCATGAATACCTATTATATAAAGATATGACATGATGTTCAAAATCAGTTTTTGCCTCCTATTTAATTTCTATAGCCTCTTAGTCATTCATTCAATCTAATAACAGCAGTCTTAATCAGAGAATCAATGTATAACCCTACCAGGTGGCAAAAGGCTTCTCCAAGTGACCTCGTGGGGATCCCTTCTGGCTATCTTCTGAAAAATAGGAGATTAAAAACATGTGTGTTCCCACAGTGCTGGATTCTGAAGATGTTCCATCTCCCAGTCCTGCCCTCGTGTAAGTTACGTAAGACTACTGAAACCAACAAAGAACAATTGATGCCTTCACTGGGATTGTTGTTGTTGCGATTTTTAAGGACAGACCTAAAAGCGGAAGAGCAATTCAAATGCAAGCAGTTTGTACATACTGTCAAGCTCATAGAAAATTCACTTCTGACTTTTCTGCAAAGGACAGAAGTGGATAAGAATTCTTGGCATTATTAACTCTATGAGATGGAAATAAAATAGATTTAATTTATATCTTAAAATCTCAAGCTGTCAGAACTGAAACCTGGGAAGCCGAACCTGAAAGGTAGGGAGGGCTAGGAGAATGCTTTCAGAGTGCTTGAAGGATGAGTGTGTGTGGCATTTAGATGTTACTATGGGGATTGCTATAGTAACGATTCTACTCACCCTTCATTTATTAAGTTATTTTGTTGTGGAACCAAAAGGTAAACCAAACATCCAAAGAAACAATGGCTTTAAAGAGATTTTGCTGTTCCTGCAGCCCGTGCTGAATACTTCAATGGAAGTAAGTTAAGTGAAAAGGACAAGACTGGAAGATAATTTAATATAATTGAAGGAATGAGATTCCTCAAGGTTTCCTCTGAGAGTGGAAACATAACAGCTGATCTCTGTCATCATGCAGCGTCGAATGTGAGAATTTACCAATCCTGATAGGCAACTCTCTGAGGTAACAATGGAATTATCCCCACTCCCCACATCCGCCTTCACTCTTTTGCTCTTCCTTCATCCCATCAAAAAATAGCTTTTTTTTTTTTCCCCATGAAGAATTGAAAAAATTAAACTCACCAGAAAAACCACCGTAATCTTGATGGGCTTGAAGTCTTTAAATGCAGCACCGCATCCCCACGAATCGGCGGTTTGTGCTGGAAACAGGACCAGTCAGAACTGGGAGGAGGAAGCCTTGGGAAGCATCCCGAGGTGTGATTTCTTGCCCTCTGTCCTCTCCTCAGAGTCTTTCTTCTAGGTCCCTTGGGGAATCTCTGCTGGGTGGGTGAATTATTCTGGAAAATGTTCACAAACTCTCTGGAAGTCAAAAGGGAATAAGAAAAACCATATGCTTTGGGGTCTGTCCTACAGTAATGGAACACTGTAGTAAGAAACTCCTTGCAGGGAGAAGTTGTATAAAGAAGCCAAAATGAAAACAGAATAGCTAGGAAAGGCAACTCTGAAAAACTGACCTGCATCCATAAGAGATAATGAGTAATAATGTGAAAAATTCAAGCAAGTAACCACTTGGCTTGACGCCCCCTCACCCCCACCCCCTTAATTATAAGGGGAATGCTTCCAGCATGCTTCCAAAAGGAAGGTTCCACTGGTTTTATGCTTGTCATCATTACGAGTCCATCAATCAATCGTTTTGGTGCAGTAAAGTCAAGGCTTGTGAATAGAGGTAGTCTCCAAGAGAAAATTGGATGGCTAAGTGGAGATAACATCTATGCGGACTTGGAGAACCCACATTAATCTAAAAAAGGATTTCCGGAAACAGTAAGAGCAAGTGCTATCTCACGTCTGTGGCATGTGTTAATCTGACCAATTCACGCAATAGCCCTCGGGGGTAGCTCCTATCAGTACTCTCAATTTTCAGATGGAGAAACTATGACAGAAATGATAAGTGACTTATCTACAGTAAAACATTCTGTAAAAAAAGAACCTAGTTTTGAACCCCAGCAGCTGATCCAGGGTCCATGCTCTAATCCATGACCCTGTACTGCTCCCCAAGCCAACTTGTACAAAACGGAGGAGGCAAATTCCAAAGCTGCTTTCTAATAACTTGAAGGAAAGAGCAGCACGAAGAAGAACAGAGACTGGGCTAATGAAGGTAAGCGTGCTCTGTGTGCATGAGCAGTGGCAGACAGCCTCCCAGGGGCTGGAAAACCAGCCGGGCAGAACACCTTGAACCTCAGATGAGGAAAAGCAGGCACAGGACAGCACCCTGAGGAAGCTCTAAAACGCGCTGAGGTCTAAACCAACTTGCTCCTAAAACCGAACTAAATCCCCTGGGGTCCTCTTGTATACTTTGTTTATAGGAGCAGAACAAGGCATTATTCCCTTTCTTTCCTCTTTCACAGGCTGGAAAAGTCAAGTTCTATAGAAAGAAAGAATCAAGTATTTGGATCTTATATTACAACCATCCGAACTAGCAGAAGCAGCATAGAAATCTCCTCCTGCAAGTCAGTAATAGAACCACATTTAAAGCCTCATGTGCAAATTCCTGGCACCTTCAAAGAGAAATAGAAAAACATTTAAAAATCTCAGCCTCTATTATATGTCAATAAAAAGTTGAAACAGGCCCCGGCCTCCTGTTTAGCAAGCTCTCAGTTTTTATTTGGATCACTTTGTTATATTTGGTCTTTATAAGGTTCAAGGCTTTCTCTACCAATGGCTGAAAAAAAATCAAAGGTAGAGATAGGCTTGTTTGGGGAGCTGAAGATGGAAAGGATAGGTTTACAGCTGCCATTGTCAGGGTCCTCTAAGGGGAGGGAAGCAGAGGGAGAAATGAGCTTTCAAGGAGAATTCACGTATGGATGGTGCATGTGCTTGCATGTGTGCACACGTGTGTGCACACGTGGGCAGTGGCAGCTGCTGCTGAGGAAGGAATAGTCTCTCTTGACTATAATTAAGCTTCCTCTAGGCTGAGGCATTCGCTCGCAAGGCACGTTTCCCCGTCTCAGAGCTCTAATCACGTGAAGTCTTTTGTGCCACAGAGACCCCCAGCTCTCCTTCCCACACGGCCAGAGCCCGGGACGCCCCACATCATACTATGGAGGGAGTTACTGATCTCCAAGGATAGGTTAGTACGAAAAAAATATCACAGCACTTGGGAAGTCTCTAGAAGCCGCACATCCAAATCCTTGGGGGTGGAATATTGGAGAAAGGGAAAGGCCAGGAGGAGAAGGAAGACAACAGAGCATTACACATGTTAAATGCCCTCATGTTTATAAGGTGCAAACGCAAAGCTCACTCTACTTTGCCACTACGTAGTAAATACAAGATTACTAGGCAATTATATTTAAAACATTAAAGAACCTCCCAAAATAATTGCCATGTATAGGGCAGTTTTTCAATCCCTTGATAACAGTATAGTTTAATGGATAGAAACAACTCTATCATTTATTCCTCTTACATAAAACGCTGCCAACCATGAAGTACATGATCAATAATCGGGGTTTACAGTGGGCGTGCAGTCGTCCCCAGAGCTGCAGCTTCATGTGAAGTAATAAGAGGTAAAACGAGAAGCGAAAAATACGGAGAGGAAGTGCCTCAGCAGAGCAAGGACCCCAAAGGCTTCTCGATGCATTTATTTTTATGGCGCACATGGAACAATGTCAGAGCTAAACTTGGCACTTTTAAGAGATTTGTAAATCAGCTGTAAAATGTTACCTCTGGATTGGATTTTTCCATTTGGATATAACGCAGACGAGGATTAGAGTTGTAGGAAAGGTCTGGGTGGGTGTGGGTGGAGAGTGAGCACGTGCTGGAGATGAGAACGTTTGTCTTTTGACTTCCGACCATTTTTTCACATACTAGGGTATTAGAAAGAAAATTAAAGTATCGGCTTGGAGACAGGCTGGGGCCCTTTGTAAGTATTAATTTTACTGAAAAAGATATCCCCAGGTCAGCCATTAAGTACTCTGAGCGGTGTATCTAAAATTGATTCAATAATTGACTACTCTTCTTAAAAAAAAAAAGAAAGAAAAGAAAAAAGATAAAAAAGACAGCAGTTACCAATGAGAGGTGAGAGAGGAGTGCTTTGAATGAGGCTAAGAAAGCAGAGGGGAAGAAGGTGACCTGCATCATTCCTTCCTAGAGAGGCACAAACCCTTCGGAGGTCATCAGTCTGCCCTGGCACTCTGTCTTCATGAGCCGACAGTCTCTCCGTCCTTAATAATTGCTAACAGTTATGGAGGGCTTCTGATGTTCTAGGCACTGGGCTAGCCATTTTACTTGCATGATCTCATTAAATCTTTACGATAACCCCATGAGGTATGTAATAATCATGATTCCAGATTATGACAAAGCGGGAATTGATTATTTCGGGAGGTTATGTGGTCAAGGTTACACAACATTTTAGTGGTAGGCTGGGATCTAGCCCAGCCCTCTGGATTCACAGCTTTCACTCTTAATCACTACTGCATCCCTTCTTATCCAATCCAATCACTGATTTCATTTAGGTCGAGAGAGGCCAAGAGGGACCATAATGTACATGGATCTACTTGGAGCCATCCTACCACAGTGCTTGTTATCTTATATTTGTGAGGTCATTTAAATGTTAGAAGTAGCCTAGGAAAAGTCATCATCCCTACTGCACAGAGGAGGAAACTAAAGGTTAAGCCTCACATCTAGTAGATGGTTCTGAGCCAGCTCAGCTGGATTCCCACCCTCACCCATGGTCACTGTAACAGGCTGCCTTTACAAGCTAAATTAGGCAGCTCAGCTAACCATCAAGAGCCAATTTGCCCAAACTCAGGTTTACATTAAGGAAAGTGAAAAATCTGCCTTTCTGACTTGTGTTTTGGGGTATCAGTGAGATACCAGATATCTGAGTGCTCGGTTGAGAAGGTCAATGTGCCTCTCAGCTCTGCATTGGCATTCCTGAAGAACCTTTTTGCTCTTAATATATTGTCATCCCAATGATCCAGACTCTCTTCATGTATCAAGGCTCAGCTCATTTGCCTTGCTCTGTGAAACTTTCCATGTTTCCCAAAGAATTCCTATTATTCCCTTGATCTCCTGAAGCATGCAGTATATGGTCTGTTATAACTCTCGTTTCTGACTTCTGATTCCTTAAAGGCTCCAGGAACTATACTTTATACATATATAATTTTTAAAAAATACTATATGATGCCTATGACAGACAAGGTTGGGTTTATACATGAATACTTGTTGAGCTGAGGTTGAATTAATTTGGCATCCTCAGAGCCCCAAATATCTATAGAATAAAAAAAATAAACAGTAAGAAAAACAAGAAATTGGTTAATGAACTATATTAAAAAGAGACTACTGGAATAGAAAAGAACATGATTGGAGTTGGATAGAGGAAAGGGGGTCAGATAGGGTGCTTGGGAGACGTTTCCATTATCTTGAGATAGAACCAATCTGTACTCTATTCAGTAGTTCTGACTTGAGTATGCATCAGAATCACCCTGCAAGGCTCTTTTAAACATGTCTGTGCCCTTTCCCCCGACTCCACCAGAGTTTCTGATTCAATAGATCTGGGATATGGCCTGAGAATTTGCATTTCTAACAAGTTACCAGGAGATGCTGGTGCTGCTGGTCTAAAGACCGTAATTTGAGAACCAGTGTGATTCTCTGCGCTGACTGCACGTTTGAATTACCTGGGGGTGGAGGTGAATATCAGAGGCCTGCCTGCCCTACACCAGACTTGTGAAATGGAAATCTCTGGGAAGTGGTCTGCCCTAATAAGCTATTTACAGAAATATCACAGTTTTGTAACTGTCTCCTTGTTCCACTGACTCACCTCCTAAAACAGATCCTTGAGACTTCCATAGCCATGTTCATTTTCCAGAAATGCACTTGGCAAATAGAAGGTCTTCAATAACTGTTTACAGGGGACGGGGGGCGGGGCAGGGGGGGTGGAGAGAAACATGGTGAGTCAGAGGGAGGGGCAGGATCACTCTGCAGAAATATGGCAACCAGGGGCCCACCTCTGAGATTGAGGCAAGGGATTACCTGAAAGGCAAGGAAGCCTTCATATGTCTTTGTTTTCTTTGAAAATGTCATTGTGGTCTCAACATACAGGTAAACTTAATAGACATTGTGTACATGCCACCCAAACCAAGGATCATATAATCAAAGGCATACAGAGTCACACAGGTACAAATGAGCAGAGTTGGGCTGCTATAAAGTTCATGGATTACTGTGACAAAATGAGCATGTCCTGTCTAGAGGTAGACTAAATCATGGTTAAGTGTTGAGTCAGATTCCCTTAGCATATTATTTATATACCCTCTTGGGAAAACAGGAAGTTCAAAGTCATTAATACTTAGTAAGAGCTGATGCTCAAAAAGTATTTGAGCAAGTATTTATTAAGCACCTTCAAATATTTTTTGAGCATCAACTCTTACTAAGCACCTATAAACATTTACTGACCATATGCCAAGCATAGTGCCAGGCAAGTTCTATTTTAACCAAATCAATTCGTTAGTCATCCCTCCTCAAGACTCAAATGACGCTGAGACCGAGCCTTAATGCTTGTCAGTCCTCTTATCGAAAAGATATCTCCTAACCCTCCCCCAGTCAGGCCAAGGCATCATTTAGAACCTTAATCAAAATGAATCTTCTTCAGAAATCTTCTCTTCCGGACTAGCTTGGCCTTTATCTAATTACTTCTCCCTTAGCAATTCGTATTGAGCCCATGATTATTGTTTTGGCTCATTGATGATTGCCTCCCAAGATCATCTCCTATTTATGTATATCCAGTTTACTAGACCATTCGCATTTCTCCAACAGCACCTAATGCTGTGCCTTGTGGTTGCTCATAAATGTTTGTTATTGAAAGGAACTGTAAGCTTATTAAGTGTCTAGTCATTTTTCCTACATGCGTCATCAGGAATGAGTAAGTCATCTATGCCCTGCAAAGTCTTTGGACTAGTTTCCTCTGGAAGCTCAATGAAGACAGGTCTCTGAATTCTGAAATTATCCTTGCTTTATTGGGATATATCTCTTCAAACATGACTATTCACTTTTTTCAGGATTACTTCCCAAATGCATTTTGTTCAAGGGTATATTCATTTTCCTCAAATCATTAGGACATTTTTCATAAAGATCTGCACCTTCAAAAGTGAACATTTTCTTTGACCCAAATTAGGTGGATAATTTCTACCTAACTGACAGACCTGCTTAGATAGTTAACTTAAAATTACTTCCATAAAAGTTGCAATATATTTCTTTTATTAGGTTCTATACTCACTGCTTTTGGCTAGAATCACACCCTAAAATTCCAATGGGTGTGAGCCAAGGCTGCATAGTTTTGTGGCTAATAATAACAATAATAACGAGCACATTTCAAAAGTGCTAATTACAAATTCAATTGGATTGTGTTCTCATTATAAATGCTACAGGTTTTCTGCCAGGTTGGTACTTCATGACAGTATGTTTTCAAACACCTGTTTACCTTTATTATCACTAGATGTATTCAAAAAGAGAAACTTTTAAAAGTGGAAATGCATATTAGGTTTGTAAAATTTGGAATCTTTTACCAGTCCTTAACTGCACAAAGTGAAGCGAAATGAATAATTATCTATACTTTATGTAAACAAAGCAAGGAACTTTCAAGAATTCTCCATTTACCCAATAGAATCCAAAAACAATTCTATTGTAGAGGGTGAACACGTAGAAAACAGAATTATCTTGGTAATTTTCTTGCACCAAACCAAACTTTACTGTCAATTATATTGAAATTTCTGCTTTACGTGTGGGAAAAACCATGAAGGTAAATAAAACACAGCCCCTGTGTACTATCTGTTGGAGGACAGTTTCCCTGTAAACTAATGTCATAAGGCTGTAAAGTCAGGAGAAGGAAGATGAAGCTGAAAGGGAAAGGCTTGGTGTGGATCTAAGTGTTAGACAGAGGCGTTAGGGTTAGGGTAGGATGGTGGTTTTGCTTTTTAAAATTCAGTTCGGTTAAAGTGGTTAATGGCAGAATCTTCCTTGGCTCAGAGGCATGAAAACACGCTGCTAACGGGCAGCCCTTCAACCTAGCCCCACGTGTGGTCACTGTTGGAGAGTCTTACTTGCAGAAGGCAGAAGACCAGGGCTTGATAAAAAGAAAAAATCTCAAGAGAATGACAGATGCTTTAGACGGTGGTTCTCACTCTTGATTACACACTGGAATCACCATGGGAGCTTTTTAAAGCATATCGTTACCCCACCCAGGGGAGAGAATCAGCGCCACTTGGCGGGTAGAGACCAGGCGCGAGTATTTTTTTAAATCTCTCCAGGTGCTCCTACTGTGAAATGAGGGTTGACAGTTACTATATTAAGAGATGGGAGATGTTAGATTTATTAAGTGTCTTCATAGTTCTTCATTTTTGCCAATGCTTCAGAAAAAAACTTTTTTGAGTATATGTGTGACTCATACAAAGAAGATCAGAATGGAGGTCAGTGTTTCTCGACTGGTTGTTATTCTTCAAATCTGGAAGGTTTATTTGGCTTTTAAATAGCAGATAAAACTTGGAGGTGCTTCCATGATTTAAAGACGGGACAATCTGAGGACCATAAATAATGATGACTATGATAAATTGAAACTTATCAGATATGTGAAAACCTATGAGTCCATAACATACTTTAAAAATAAACAAAAATCCTCATTGATCACCTTGGAGGTTGCTAGGGCACCAACTCATTATTCTGAAAATGTAGAAATTAAGGGAAAATCTTAAGTATCTCTCCTATCTTCCCTTTCTTGGACTAAAACTCAGGCTAACTAAATAGTTGGTGAGGAAAATAATTCTCTATATAGAAGAACCATGTGTACTAAATGGAGGAAGAAAATTACAGAATTAGAAAATTATTTTCCATTCCCTAATGAAATAATAGATCTAGGCAACAGTAATCAATGACAGCTAAAATTATTATTAGAAAAGTTGAGGGGGAAGTTTATAATGGACGGATCAGGCAGATCACACTTACATTAATTTCCTATGACTGCTGTAACAAATTACCACCAACTCGGTGGTTTCAAACAACAGGAATTTATTCTCTCATTGCTCTGGAAGCCAGAAGTCCCAAATCAGTTTCACTGACTGGAAATCAAGGTGTTGGCAGGGCTATGCTCTCTCTTGGGGCTTTAGGGGGAGAATTCGTTCCTTGCCTCTTCTATTTTCTGGCACTTGCTGGTGTCCCCTGGTTTGTGGCTGCATCACTCTAGTCTCTGCCTCCATCTCCTCTGTCTGTGTGAAATGAAAACTCTGCTTCCTTCTGTAAAAGATACATGTGATTACATTTGGATCCTAACCAGATAATCCAGGAAAATCTCCCTATCTCTAAATTCTTAACTGAGTCACAAAGACAATAGTTGTCTGCAAAGACAACTATTCCTCTTTTTTTTTTTTTTTGTTCCATATCAGATAACCTTCATAGGTTCCAGGGATTAAGACATAGATATCTTTAGGGGGACTGTTTTTCATCCTACCACAGCACTGAACCACTGATCAATCTTTATAATAAGAAAAATGGGATAAATACATTACTCCTAACCTACCCGCCCTACCCCATATCAACTCAAGCTAATCAAGCCTCTAGCTCTGTTGATTTATGGGGAATGGAAGAACATATTAAATGACACCAAAGAGATATAATCAGCCAAATCCAGCAATTCTTCAAGACAAAAGACCCAATTCTCAATTTCTATAATAAATGCACCAAACAAAGAAGGGATATAATTACACATCAGAAGAGATATAAGAGCATATTAACCGTAAGCAATATTGACAGAATCTTGTTTGGATTCTGAATTGAACAAAACAACTATAAAAAAGGCATATTTGAGGCCATGAGTGAAAATTAGACATAAATTGCTAATACTGAGGAACTGTTGGCTTTTGGGGGAGTTTGATAATAATTTTGTGGTTATGTTAAAAAATGAAAGTTAGATATGCCTACTGAAATATGTCCAAGTGAAATGATATCATGTCTAGAATTAGCTTTAAAACACCCAGCAACAAATAAGAACAAATAAAAAACAAATAAGCAATAAAAAAGTGATGGTGCGGGAATAGATAAAATAAGAACAGCAGATGTCAGATGGATATATGAGGGTCTATTACAGTAGTCTTTCTATTTTCACTCATGCTGGAAGATTTCTAGAATCAAAAGTTTATATATATGATAGTGCAACATATCCTCAACAGGCCAGGTTTTACTGACCATTCTCATGCCTAACTCACAGCCTGGAGGACAATCTCTGGGATGGTAATATGCATTTCACCTCTTAGGACTCTTGCAGGGTGATACAGATGTAGATAAGAACAAAGTGCGCATAGAAGTCATTTCTGAACCCTTAGTCCTTAGTTTGTCTAGTTAGCAAGTATCAGCCTGGGAACACACTGAGAAGAAGCACCAAAACATTGGTAAGAACTTGAGGTCTGTTGACAGCATTCATTGCGTCCTAACTCCTCCAGGATTATGCTATTGAGGTATTTCCAAGTTAGAATGGGAAAGAGAAGAGTGGGTAAAAGCAGGAAGTGCATAACAGGCAAAAGGCGGAAGCTATCCAAATGTCTGTCAAGGGATGACTGGCTAAACAAAACGTGGTATATTCATACAATGGAATATTATTCAGCCACAGCAAGGAATGAAGTGCTGACACACACTATGATGTAGACAAACCTTGGAAACATTATGTTAAGTGAAAGAAGTCAGTCACAAAGGCCACATACTGTATGATTCAATTTATATGAATTATCCAGAATAGATCCATCTATGGATACAGAGAGCAGTGGCTATCAGGGGCTGACTGGGGCGATGGTTTAATGCACATCAGATTTCCTTTTAGGGTAATGAAAATGTTCTGGAACTGAAAGAAGCTGATGGGTGCACAACATTATAAACATGCTGAATTGTTCCCTTTAAAATGGATGATTTTATATTAGCCCAATAAAAAGTTATTTTTAAAAATTTAAGCAGGAAAATGACATGATTAGGTTTATATTTTAAAAGGGGGACTTCTAAGAGCTATGTAAGAATAAAGATGGATAAGATGAAAGCATAGGGAATACAGAAAACAAAAAATAAGCGTTGGGAGAATTGGCTTCAACTCTCTGTATCCTGAAGCAAGTTCTTAGTGTCTCCACTTTGAACCCCAGCCTGTTCCCTCTATGTCCCAATGCCCTAAGAATCCACAGGTTCCCAAACTTCTGGAAGAGTTCCCTGACTAGAAGTTTACTATCCTGCATACTGCTCCAAAACACGAAGATAATTCAGCCAGCAAGAAAGTTATGGTCTTAATATCCCCCTGTCCCCCAATCCTTGAGATCCTTATTCTGAAAGGAGAGACTGTCTATAACACGCGAAGACACTGCTTGGGCTTCTGGGTCCCTTGGACCTGAATTTGAATCTGAGCTTTGTGTGATGTTTTCCCGTAGAACAGGTGTGTGAAGATTACATAAAAGGTCAAGTGCCCAGGGTACAGAAGGCATGCATAAATGTTTCATTAGTGTTTTAAAGTCTTCGCTTGAGCCTAAACTGGGTTCAGACATGCTTGTACATATATGGAAAAATGTTGAGTAAGATTACCCTCATGGGAGACTGAAGGTCTCCAGGGAAGTCATTTATTCTAAGGTGAGAATGAGATCCGAACAGTATATTTGACCCCACTAAAAACTGAAAGATTTCATAACTGCAGGAAGAAATGATTTTCAGTCACTCAAACCTATTTTAGAATCAATCCCATGGATTCATTCTTTGGTCTTGAAGTGAGGCAAGGCTAGAAATAAAACTGCAATAGCTGCTTTGCTAAAAATCAAAAACAAGCAAAATATAGTACTGCATTGATGCCCTGCAAACCAGGGATGATTTCAAAACATTTATAAAACCAGGTGAGGGTATCACCCAACCAGAACAGAACAAATGCCAGCCATGGACTCTGATGAGCTCAAGGTCATCACTGCCAAAAGATATCATGAAAAGTGAAGAGCCATCCCCTCTACTTTGCTAACAAGCACAGGCTCCCTCGGGCCAGAGATGCTCCCTTCAGTAGGGTTCCCTTTGTAGCCATCATGGGAAGCAGCTATGTGTTTCTGTTCATTGGTGCAATGTCACACATCCTCTGCTCATTGATACCCCTCTGTGAGCAAGTTGGGAGATGGCAGGCTGAGACCCCCACCCCCTGCGAACTAGTTCAGACACCTTACTTCAGTCGAAGACCAAGTTTTGGGATTTAGAATTATGAATTTTAAAATTGTTATGTTTTTGAAACTGCAGGGAAGGGTTTTTGATTCTCACAAAACAAAATGATTAAATTGGATGCATGGAATAGCTGCATTCTCAGACAATAAAATTAATCGGGACATTTGACTCTGCAATGAATGAACTGCTTGTAAAGGTGAATCCAGAAGCAAATACCGAATAAAAAAATTCAACTGTTTGTTTTCACTTATAATTTTAAATCAGGATGCTGGATGGGGTCACACATCTATCAGTCAAGAACGATTCTAAGGGAAGGCAGACAAAAGACCTTATACTCCTGGTATAATTGCCTTCCTAACCCAGCATCCTGAGACACTCATAAGGGCTGGCACTGAATTTAAGCTCCAAATCACTCAAATCAAAAAGAGCTACTCTCAGTCTGTCATCAGGAAGCAAGCTCTCCAAGGTATATTTTTATCCCAGCCTCATCTAAGTTATGACAACTCACCTGGTTGGTTTCTGCCATTTGAGTAGAGAGAGGCATCAAAGTGACAGGACATCACTCTCTGTGTTCCTTGCGAGGTGTGATGGAGAAGAAAAACAAACCTGGGGGAACAGATTTCAAAGTATTTCCAAGACGTCTCCAGATTGAAGAGATATAGGCACCGTTTATGCTTTTTCTTACCCACGGCTTTTCCGAAGTCGAAACTCCTGTCCATTCTATAGGCTCTTGTTTCTATCTTACTGCTTTAGTCTTGATGCATTTCTCTATCCTTATGGTTCTTAAAATCTGCAGCTCTAATATGCTGTGCTCCTGGTCATTCCCTCAATCTTTGGAGTTTTACATTGAGCATCCTCTTCCCATGGATGAGCTATGTTCACACAAGGCTAATTTGCCTTTCTGTGGACCCATATCCTTAGGCCACATTGAGAAATGGTGGAATCTAGTGCTTGCTTGAGATACATAGATAGATAGGTAGATATATAGATATAGGTATAAATATATAATACATATTCATGAACTATATAAATGTATATATATATATATATAGAAATATCTACATCTATATATTATACATAATCACAGATATTACAGCTGTCAGGGACCTTCTAATTTATACATTAGATGACTGTTGAATCTAGCTATTCCCCTAATTTTCCAGATGAGGTATATTTTTGCTGCCACTACTGCTATTAGTCAGTTTAGATTTACTATAATTGCGCATGTATTTTAACATTTTTCATCTTATTTTTTGCTTTCTTAATCATACTTTTTCCATGATTCTTTTTTTCTCCTTTTCTAACTTCTTTCAAAGTGACTGAGTTTCCTGTATTCTCATGCTTTCCTCTACTGATTTGGAAGATATGTATTCTATTTCTATTATTTAGTTATTATTCTTAAATATTTAACATAGGTCCTGATCTAATAGGATCTAAGTTAATTGATTTTTCTATTCTGCTCTAATATAGAAAAAAACCTTAGAACACTTCACCTCTGATCACCCCCTCTCATCTTACATGCTATTTTGTCCAACATTTAATTCCACCTTAATTTTATATCCTACCGAATTATTCCTCTAGTTATTATCATTGTTGCTGTTTTATATAAACATATAAATCCTAATATTTATCAGTTTTTTTCCTCATGTTCTTGCATCTCACTCCATTGAGTTTAAATCCCTTTTTCTTGAGCTACATCCTTATACTGAGCTTCCGGCATGAGACTGAAAGCAGTAAGCACTCAGTTTTCACCCGATAATCTATTTCACTCTTATTCATGAGTGATAGTAGTTGGATATAAACATCTAGGTGGACAGTGATACTCCTTGGCACTTGGAAGATGCTATTCCACTGTCTTCTGTGCTCCCCTCACATTGAGGTTACTGTTAGTGCGGTTGTGTGGCCACAGGTGATTTGTCATTTCTCTTTTGTTACTCCTAAGACTGTCTCTTGTCTTTGGTATTTCTGTAAGATGTGTCCATGTATGGTATAATCCCATGTGGGCCCCCTAAACCCGAGGTTTCATATCTTTCATCAAATATGGAAAATTCTGGGCCAAATCTCTTCACATGCTCTTTCTAAGGAGGAGGGGAGACAGAAAATGAGTAAATACACACTGTGCATAATACACGTAAGTGATGCTAAACACAACGGAGAAAAACAAAGCCCAGTGAAGAGATGGTGAATGATGCAAGTGAGAGCGTCTGAATGAGACAGGGTGGGCTGGGAAGGCCTCTCAGCTCTGGCAACTTGACCACAGACCTGAGTGAGATGAGGAAGCAAACCATGGGTGCACCTGGGGAAGGGCAAGGCCCCCTTTGGTGCCACATGCACTGTGTTTAAGGAGAGGCAGATGAGAGGGGAGGGGTGGGCAATGGAGTCCGAGAAGAAGCCAGGTAGGACGACGCAGGGTCTCTCAGGTCATTGGAAAGACTCGGGTCTGATTATGAGTGAGGTTTGATGCCACCAAAGGATTTTAATGATCTCGCTTACATTTCAGAAGGCTACGGCTGATCGCTCTGTTTGTAATAGGGGTAGAAACAGGAGGCGAGTTTGGAAGTTGATGTAATTGTTTAGGCAGGTGAAGGCTGGTGGCTGGAAACCTATATCACTCTATTTCATGATTTTATAGTCAACTCAATAGATAGCATAACTTTGTATTTGTTGAATAAACGAATGAACGAAAAAAGTCAATGAATGCATAACTTTCAGACCCTCTTTGACACCATTTCCACTGACAAAATAAAAATCATCAAACACTATGAAAAACTGTGTGTTTTACTGTTGCAATTAAAGTAGATCTAACATAAATACTGTTAACCCTATTTTGGCCCAGAGCTTTTGTCACAAATTTTAGATTTATTGTCCATATTTTGCTAAAATTCGTCAGTCCATTCTATGACTGACACTCAGTTAGGTAAATTTGTCTCAGTGGTACACTTGTTCTGAAATCCTTATTTATGTTTTCAAATGTAATCAGCCAAATAAACAACATGTACTTTGGTTTCCGAACAAACATAAACCATTCACATTTTTCTACCAAATTGTTTCAGGATCATGTTCAATGAAGCTGACTGCTAAAGGTCATTATTCAATAAAAGATAGTAAGATACACCTTAGAAACTATTTGCTTCTTGAAACAGTATGGTAACTATTTAAATGTTACTGTGAAAATACCTACTATAACTTTTAGCAGATTTCAATGAAATTTAAAAGTGACAGAGATAAATGTCTTAAATGAATCTGTAAATTCATCGATAATTTTCTAATCAATTTTACTTTTATTAAATTATCTTTTGAAAATGTAATCATAATTTTAATTAATTCCATTTATGAACTGCAATAATGTCTTCTAATGATGTGATTACACCAAGTGAAGTCTGCTTTTCACAGAACGACTGGCTCAAGATGTCAAAAATCACCAAGGATATGTTATCTTTTCTCTATAATACACATAACAGAAAATTGCCCTTGTGATCAGTGCTCTTTATGCTTCATATAGTACATTAACATAATCTAAAGTGCTGACATGATAACAAGGGTACGAGTATATAAGCTGTGCCAAGCAAATCAGTGCCACGAGGGTCCAGCATTCACAGTGGCAACTTCACAGAAGACACACAGTAGTTAAGGAATGTTTATGGAGAAGCAAACTTCAAATATCACAACATCTTGGGTTGGAAGGAACTTGAAAGGCTGTCTGTCTCTTTCTAGCCCTATGTCGATCTTAGACTTTCTTGATTTTCAATTGCGGTCCTCCGCTACATTAATCTCGATAACACATTTTGAATCCAGCAGTTGGCTGGGCTCTGCACTGGGGTGATTCTATAGACAGATCAGTAGGCCTCCTGCCCTTGGTGATCTCAGAATCTATCAGTCTCTAAGCTTTCCACAGGTTGCCTGCATTGGGCAGTTTGCTCCCCGACAAAAGTCAGATAGGAGCTATAAGACTTCACCTCACTTAAGAAACAGAACACTAAGAACAGGGTCCACGTTTTGTGCTGCTCTCACTCTCGGTCTGAGAGAGAGCACAGAGGGTGGTGAGACCGTCTCTAGCATACATTAATGGAACCGTCTTTCCAGGATAACGCCAAGTGAAAGCAAATCAGTCTTCTGTTCTGTCCTTGAGAGCAATGGAGTGGCCTCTGCCAGAGCCTATTTTCTTCCCTGTGCAAAGCATTCTCCCAGTCTGGGACTGTGAACAGAGCTCTGAGTCTTGTCTTCTCTCTCCCTCCCCCTACCCACCCACTGCTGCTGTGATGCTGCCCACGATTTCACAGCAGTTAACTTTCTACCGAGAGAGATTGCCCGAAACCAGTCTTTCATTAATGACAATAATCGCTACATCAGCCTTTTGCTAATGACAATAATAGCTAACATTTATCCTATGCTAATCATAGCATAATACTATGTCACTGAATTCCACGGTTCCCCGTGAGGTAGGTAGCATCAATAACCCCTTTCTGCAGATGAAAGAATAGAGATTCAGAAAGGTTAAGAGACTTGTCCAAATTCCTACTGCCAGTCAGCTCTGGAGCCAGAAATCAAAGTGGGTGTCTGATTCCTAAATCAGGCATTTACCCTCTAGTGGAGCTGCATTTGATCATAGCAGGAGGATGGGATGGCTAGAACGGAGGCACAAGCACCTGCCTGCACACCTGGCCCAAGTTCTTGGAATTCCAGACACCCCTTAAAGCACAGGCTTATGTCAACAGAGTTTTCTAGAGAAGCTGAGGTTATCTGGGAATCTGGCTGCCAGTGTTCGTCCTCTGATCTGCCCTGCTCCATCCAACAACATAGGCCCGACTTTCTTGCCAGCAGCCGGCAGCGCAGGGCAGCCAAGACTAACAAGTGTAGGCACTGTGCAGGGTATGGGGTGCATGAATAGCACTATTCTTCGCTGGCCAACACTGGCCCCATTGTTTCAAGCAATGAATAGAGCTGTGTGGAAAAAAAAATTCACACACGAAGCAAAAGCAGCGAAATTTGTCTCTTTGTGATGGTTTCAAGTCTGGGTGAAAAAGTCGGTCTTCACCTGGTGCTACTTTACATATTCTTTCACAAACAGAAAGCACGTTCTGGCATGGGAGAAGCCGCTTTCTAAAAATTAAAAAGTTACAGGTCACAGCGCAGGTGGGAGAGCTGGGAGTTGACCTCGAGTTTGGCGGCATTCATTCGTGACAACACTGGGGAGATGGAGGGCGACGATCCATCATTTTGATTTCGTGTAGTTGAGCTCTCCCCCCACAATCGTCTTGACCTATTCAAGATGCGCAGCTTTTGCCTGCATTTTCCCAGATAACGGAGGGAAAGTTAAGTGTGCAGCACTCACTACTGTACATGATCGGACTCTCCTTTTCAGGCAAGTTACTGTCAAATGTCTATTTTCCTTCCATTGGGTTAGGCTTAATCAGTCCCAGAACCATTTCTGGGGGTGCCCAGCAGGCCTGCGGTAAATGACAACCAGGGGAACTGTCCCTATCTTTGTCCTGTGTGCACTATTAGATGAAGTCTGAGTCCAACAAACCACTATGTTAATTCACCATCTACACGGGGAAAATTTATTCCTCTCTTCAGAGCAGACACTGATGTAACTCTGTGCAGCCTTGTGTCTTCTACATAGAGCCTCTTCATTTTCAAATCATTTGTAAAATCATCCTTGAAGGTAGATATTCTGCAACACAAATAATCCTCAATACAGTGAATTATTTTGTATATCCCGGTGTCATAGAGTTCAGTGAATTCAATTTCTCCAAAATTGATATCCTTATTTTCATAAAACTTTTAGAGGCAGCTTAATACAGTGACAAGAATGTGTATAGGTTTTAGATCCAAGTTGATTTAAATTCTGGCTTAAAAAGTAGCTCTGTAAGGTGACTGACTCAATGCCGTAGCTTGTCCTGGAAAGATCTCATTTATACCGGATATCCTGGTATAACTAACCATTACCTTCTTTCACTCTAAAGAGTGTCCTGTTTAAATGATGGATAAGATCACCCTATAGTTACACCACCTTGGACAAGCAACTTCACTTCTGCCAACCCTGCCTTCCTTGTTTATTGGACGAGAACAATAGCATCTACTCCTTAGGATTAGAGCTAGTGTTAGAATATATGTGCATCTCCCTAAATATTGTCCGAGGCACAGTAGGGACCTGATAAAGAATGACTAGTGGTCCGTGTTTAGGAATCACTGAAATAAAAAAAACAAGGTAGAAAGTCACTGAGGGAATGACATTGAGTCATCAAGGTTTTATCTTGCCAAGTAAAGACATTAGAGAAGAATAATGCCGCCTATTACAAACACTTTTTCATCAAAGAAAGGTTATTTTAAAAGCTGAAAATGGAGGAAAGAAAATCTTAGAAGACATTCCGTTCAAAGTATTTATTGTTATTTTTAAAACACAATATTAATTTTTGAAGGAGATCAGACTATGCCACGCCAAAATATGCTACTTTGACAAAAGGATTATTTTGAGCTGAAGGCAACTGAGAATTGTTGGGGATTTTAATTTTTCCTTATTTCCTTCTAGGTTCTTTGGCTGGTCTAACAATCAATATTAACATAAGACATTAACAGGAGAAAAGCCAAATTTAATTTTGTACATATAGGGGCCTTCATAAAAATATGAGGCCCATAGGCTGTCAGGCAATTGAGGTTTATAGCTTGTCCTGAGGTAAGGAGAAGGAAGCATGTATGGGTCTGGGACGTCAAAGGGGAGGACAACGATTCACAGGGAGATGGAACGAGCAAATGTTTGGTAAACGAACGTTAGCCAAACCCTACAGAGAAATCTTTCCAATGTAAAAAGAAGTTAACTTTGTCCTGGAACAGGCCTGTCTGGCTAGACACTTTTAGACAATTAAGCGGGAGGTAAAGAGAAAAACTTCCTGAGTCTTCTGTTTCTTAAAAATAATCAGCTTTAAGTAATCCTAAAGCCAAAAAGACACATTTTAGGAGAGCAACTGCTGCTCCCCAACAGAATCAACAGATGCAGGAAAAATTCTCTACCTTCCCCTCATCTGCCTAAAAGCAAAGCATAATTTTTTCTTTGAGGAAAATGCCCTCCACCCAACCAGGGAGAGAAGAGAGACTCATCACTGAAGATGGGGAGTCAACACCAAGATAATTTGCATAAAGTCCTTATTAAAACAGCCCTTCCCTTCCCTTGGTTTCCCCAGGTACTACGAGTCACTTCCCCACGATGTACTGCTCTTTGAAGCCCGAACTCCTTTTCCTTTGTTAAAAAGGGTATATCAACCCCTAATCTAATCATTTCTTTGACTTTCGCTTTTTTTCTGTGAACCCCCATGCATATAAATATTAATTAAAATTCCTTGCCTTTTCTCCTCTTAATCTGTTGTTGTTAGCTTAATTTGCAGGCCCCCAGGTACTAAATCGAAGAGGGTAGAGAAAAAGTGTTTCTCCCTGACACTTCTCTTTATCTCTTTTAGCAGCATCCCCATGAATGCTCCCACTCTCAGTGGTCCAAGGTGAGATGGTGGGGGAAACACTGGCCTAGAACCATGTAATACGATCTGTCCCCTTCTGTCTGCTCCCTTCGTGACCACTGTCCTCTTTTCCTTCCTCTCATTTTACTCCCATACTTCCCAGACATTATTTTTATCATTTGATACCTTCATGCTATTAAGCAATCTTCGGTCTTTAAGCTCAGTGCTCAGTAGGCTATGGATGCTTTAAACACATGTGGCTGATTTCCAACTTTATGTCTTCTTAGATAAAATTTTTAATTTTACCAGCTTAGCTAAACACGATTGTTACTCTAACTCACTTGTGTATTTTTTCTATAGGTTTTATATAGTGTTGGAGATTCCTATTAATAAAGGAAAAATGTAGGTGATTCAATAAAGAAATAAAAGGTTTTATATTATGCCTATAAAGAAAGTAGCTGCATGTTTCATGTATTCATTTTTTAGTAGTTTTGGAATCATACGGACAGACTTAGTTTGGCTCTCAATTTGTACATGATTCAGAAACAAAGACTTTTTTTTCCCCCTTTAGCTTTCTAAAAAGCTCATCTTTGTTAAAACGTTGG
The DNA here is from genome assembly GCF_902729225.1 of Pteropus medius. NCBI lineage: Eukaryota > Metazoa > Chordata > Mammalia > Chiroptera > Pteropodidae > Pteropus > Pteropus medius. The sequence continues at coordinate 14,066,566 of NW_024340849.1, forward strand.
AAAGGATTGATCCAAGTAGATGGCTTTAAGGGAGGAATAAGAAACGTCTTCAAGAAGCCTCCCTACCTCCATACCATTTTTTCTCTGAATGTTATTTAATACCTATGAAGACTTTCCTACCATTTAACCTAACAATGCTTTTAAAGATTTAATATTACCCTCTTTTCCCTCAAATGATATTTGCATAAGCCATAATTAAGTTTTTGGAGTCTTATAAAGAAAAAAACCTATTGAAAGAAATAAAGCAGTGATGCAAACATTATAAATTGGAGGAACTAATCACACAAAAAGTGATAATAGCTCCCAAACTGTAGAGCCAAAATTTACGTATATTTCCTGAATATTATGACTATTAATATTTTAAGATCTATTTATACTAAGATATATCTTTGCTTTCTAATTTGCTTTTATTCAAAATGATCTTTAACAACGAAAATCTTGTAACCCAATATCCTAATCAAGCTATTGAACTTTTAAATTGAAGCCAGGTTCTTTTTAAGCACCTCATTTTCAAACATCAGGATATGAAAAAGCATTTATTCTAAGATGCAAATTTCTAATTGTTTAGGAAAGTAGAAGCTACTTTGGACTTGAAATACCAATATGAAATGTCTTTTAACAAATACAGATCTTTTGAAAAGATGTAAATTCATCGTTATTGCTTTAACTCTACCATTAATTTTCTATTTAATACAAAATATTACATTTCATTGTATTACCATTTTGTACTTTGCTTTATTGAAGTTCTTAGCAACTTTACAAATTCTTTTGAGTGGAAATGTGTAATTTGAGCTGTGCCTCAAAACAGAACTCATACAGTTTATAATCACACAATTCTTAACACATGAGGTTGATGAGCAAAGTACAAGAAACACTGTACATTTCAGCAACATTCACTTTGATCAATCCTCTGTGACTGAAATGTTTTTTGCAGGGCTTCACAAAGTTCATTAGATTGAAATAGAAAGGGGAGGAGGGGGTGAACATGTGACCAGCATATATGCTAAACATGTAAATAATGAAAACCATAGAGGTTGAGGCAAGATGGCCGCCCTTGGAGTTGGTCTCAGAGTCCTCTTAACTCAAGATTGTTTCAGAACTTTGGACAAAAATTACATTAGTGTTACATTAGTGGCTTCCTTTTGAAAGCGACAGTTATTTTCAATATTTTATACAATCGAGTGATAAAATGACAGAAACTTTAAATAACTTAGGAGAATGCTACCAAACTAAGCTTCATGTGCAGAGCTAGGACAGGGCATAGGCCTGCAGACATTTTTTTTTTTTTTTTTTTTTTTTTACCAACTTAACAAATGTTTGTTTTCAATTTGTTTCTGACAATGAACTTAATAAAATCTTTTACCTAGTTAAGATTTATGAAAAGTGTTTCTCCCCCCACTTATCTCATTTGTAGAATTGTAATTTGCATAATGGTAAGACTGAGCATTTTCATTCTTGCCTTTCAAGCACTTCCATTCTAATTTTCTTGGTAATAGTAAGTGCATTTAACAACAATGGTCCATTGATCCAGCATGTCTCCTACCTGCCCTGGAGCAACTGGGCAATTGTTAACCATAGAAGCCACAAAACAGATAACAGAATTGACCATTAGTGTAAAAGCGCTGCCTATAATGGTTTCAATAATAATTAATATGCAGGATAGCTAGTCCTGTCACACACCATTTCAAACTAGAATTGCATCTGTCAGTCCAAATCCTGACTCCATTTGAGGCATCCAGCACTGAATCTAGTTAGACAGCTAACTGAATTAAAACAAAAATCTACAGATGCATGATAAATGCACAGGATGCTATGTCACACATGAATGACTCCTGTACAGGCCAAATGACAGATGTATTTCCGCGACTCCAGGCCAGGCTCCAGCACAAACCACTCTTCATTTATCAATAATTGGGCCTTAATTTCATTTGGCAGTGGTGGAGCAGCATGCTCAGCTTCCTCTCCAATAGACGAACACTAATTAGACTTTTTTTGGGGGGGAAGAGGGTGGGCACCAATCTTTTGATTTTATTTCAAATAGTCATCTAGAAGCAAAGTTAGAGCTTGTCTCTTATTAGTAATACTATCTTGCAATGGAAACTCCAATTATGAATGATCCATTTTGATAAGGATGAGAAACACTGAAGAGGCCAACTGGAAAAAGAAATATGAGGATGGATGGAGCTTATACATCAAGTCTCTCAAAGCACTTGCTAACTCTTCTTAATCTTTGCTGAGTTTTGCTTTGCTGTTTAATTCATTCATTTTCTTTCTCAAGATTCACAAACATCATAGACAGATAAACTGGCAATGTAAAGAGGGAAATTGTAAAACAATTACTAAAATTGCAATGCAAAAGGAATAACTATTAGGATTATTTTCTCAGGTTATTATGTGAATTTTCAGAACAATTTTAATGTGCTTGATTTTATTTTAGGTGAAGTCATTGAAAGAATTAGTAAAATGCCTAGGAGATCCTAAGAGAATTGGTGTTCCCTGCTACCATCCAAATAGGAAAAGCCCCTAAAGGATTCCCAATGATGTGTATAAAAGAACACACCAAGTCTCTACCCTGTATCATATAAACTGACCCCCAAATTACAAAAGCTACATGGAAATATTTGTATATTGGTCAACTTTCTCTTATATGTACATTATGGGGACTAACATGCCCTCTCTCAATGCTCCCGGAGTCCAAGTCCTCATTTGTTCCTTTTTTTTTAAAGCAAGAGGCAGATTGGCATGGCAGATAGTGGACTGTGTCTTCTTCCCCCGGGTGGACCTTTCCCCATTTAGGTAGTCACTGCTAGTTGCTCATGTGGACTTAGAACTAGCTATGATTTTCAGGTTCTCTCAAGCTTCTTGCTTCTCCTTCCAAATGCCACAATGAGTGACAAATGGGTACCCTGCTGCTCCTTCAACTTCCAAACACAATCTTAACATCAGCAAAAAGCCCTTGACCCACTCTTGAGATTACGTTATTCCCTGCCACTCAGACACTCTTCAATATCACATTTATTATTCTTCATTGGCATAAGTGATGGCAGTGATGTTGTCCTGAGGACTGATTGCTATGCCCAGATGATCTGTTGAAGTTGGCTGCCGGATCCAACATACAGCATAACTGAAGAGGGCGAGGAACAGAATCCATTCCTGTTTCACCCTAGTAACTATGCCAAATTCAACAGAGAGATCTCCATATGGTCTAGCACAAGTGAGGTAATGTGTATATTATGCCATAATAAATGAAGTCTCGTAGGTTTCAATGGCTCATAGTAGCTATCAGGAATCTTTCCTAGCAACTCATGGGAAACTGAGCAGCATGCCATAAATGAGAAAGCCATAAATAATTTTGTAACTCAGCCACCAGGGTTGTGGTAAAACGCTGTGCTTGCATTATCCACTCTAAACACTGACAGACATGTGAGCATGTCTGCCATTTTGTAAGCAGGCTCCCCTGCAGAACACAGCAGCACTAAAGGACTGATGATTTACCTGGGAAGGATCTGCAAGCTTAAAGAGTTGTGAAGACTATGGTCTAGATATTACACTACTTACGATTTCAGAGTAACAGGATTTTTCAAGATTGTTGGCACTTGTACTTCTCAGGATATACTTAAGAGAAAGATAAAACAGAGTACTCATGGCATATACCATATAATTGCTTAAAACACCCGCTGACCATCTCTGTGGGAGGATTCCATTTTCCTACCCCACTGATGTTAAGCTTCGCTATGTGACTGGTCAATGAAAGTGTCATGTGTCAATTCTCAGAGCACACTTTAAGAGCCATCATATGAGTCTCCCAAGTTCTCTTTCCTTTTGCCATAAGGCCAGTAATATCCCAGGTAGGAGATGCTCCATCGGTCTGGGTCTTGGATTGAAGACATGTGGAACAGAGCCACAACCTGTGATGGACATGTAACATGAGCAGGATTAAACTGTTATTGTTTTCAGCCATAAGGATTTGAGGATAATTTATTACTGCAGAATAATTTATCTTAAGATGGCTGATATAGATCGTAGCTCATGTTTAAGATGATATGGACTATTTAATTCTAATTACGTTAACATTAACATTTAACATTGGCAACCTATGAACCTGAACAAATGATGATAAGAGAACTGGTTTTCAGTGATACGTGTATATACTAGTTTCTGCTGCCATTGGCCCTTTTTTCCTACCTGCACATGACTCCCTGCATTGACTTGCAGCAGTGTGCAACCTGCATGTGTCTGTCTTTACTCTTGCATGTAAAGCTATGGGTATGTCCTTTTCTCCTACCTGTGTGACTTCCTATTCATGTCTCTGGTACTTGTTTCTCCCTCCTGGTTCCCTTAAGGAAACGATTCAGAGACCTTATGCAGTGTTTCAAAGTATCACCAGAGCACATGGTGATAGTGTGATCATATTGAGCTAACAATCTGTGGATCAAATCAGTAGTCCCAAGTCCCTCCTGGAAGATGCAGGCCTGGAGAAACTGCACTTGGGCAGAGGTTCCTGAAACTTAGACTGAAGTTGAGGATGGCTCAGACTGGATTAGAGATATACAGTGGGTAGGGCCATGGTCTGTGAGGACAGAGCCAAGGAATCAGTACCTAGATGAACACCCTGAACAGAGAGGTAGAGTTCAGGCATAAAGGGGAAACTGAGAAGGAGATCGGGAAAAGGAGCTGAGAGCATCTCCTTAAGACTATCTGTGCTGGTTAGGACTCTTTGTTCCTAGTGTAGAAGAGGAAAAATAATTCTCCCTCTACCCTCTGAGTTAGCTGAAATTCCTACAATGAAAGACCTATTAATAACAGAAAAATAAACACAAGTTCATTAGAAAGTATATCTTATACATACATGGGAGATACCCAGGGAAAAAACGAGTAACTCCCCGAGGTGGCTTAGAATTCAGACCTAAATACCATCTTAATAAGGGAAGGAGAGGGGCATCTCGTCCTCTTAGGAGAGAGCAAATGGCTTTTAGAAGAGGTGAACATATATTCTTAGAAGAATAGATGGAAGGTATGTTAGTCTGTGACAAAGTCTGTTTGGGTATGGTGTCCACTTCTAGTCTCCTTTCCTGTGATAAGAGTCTGCCTTCCCTAGTGGATGATACTCTTGGGGAGGGGATCGATGACAACTGAGTTCCTTGTAGAGGATCTGTCTTTAGGCAGACAAGGTGAGTTCACAGAAAGTCTCTCCTTGCATTTACTGTTTTTCAAGTGCCTATTCCTTAAAATAATCAACATATCAAGGTGGTAAATTTTGGAATGGCCTATCCTGCTAAACTTTACAAACAGCAGTAAACAGGTGACTGCCTTAAATGAAAGAAATTTATTGACAGTATACATTACCCTTCTGAAGACTACCTTTAGGGTAGCTCCTAAAATAGAGAAAATAGGCCTTGGAAAGATAAGAGGAACTCTAGGGATCTAAGTGGCAGGAACTAAGTGACAGTCTTTTCAGCATGCTAGTACTGGGATGAAGTTGTTGTTGTTTTTATTATTATTATTATTATTATTATTATTATTACTATTATTCATTCAATATTTAAATCCCAAAGAGAGCCTAATATTCTGGCTAATGTCATGCACCCATCCTTGGTCTGAAGAAGGACTGTAGACAATGGGAGAGAGGAAGTCCCCAAAAGAGAGGCTGGTGGGGGTGGCTGTGACCAGAAGGCAAAGGGTGGAACCTGGATGGACAGAACAATGTCCACTTTAGCCTCTAAAGAGATCTTTTTTTTCTCTGAGTTCCAATCTTAGACTTCCAACATCCTCCAAATTAAACTCATCATCTTTAGCAAGATGGTATGCCAACTAGAAACTCATACACTCTTAAACTCACCGGTCTGAGGGGCATTTGCTATTTTAGCAGGAATAACATCTTAACATAAAAATCATTTCATATTAGCAAAAATTAGTTCTGCCCAAGAGTAAGGCCAATACTGCATGGCAGGTGGAACTGCCTTGGGTTTTACCATGAGGGAGTTTAATGAATCAGATCGATGACCTTAGTGCAAACCTTTGAATGTTAATAGGAAACAAAATTCTGGCTTCTAATCATATTAACCTCCCAAATCATTCACCAAGCTGAGCATCTTAGCTAGCCAAATAACTGTGGCTGAGGCTCATTAGGGCTCTTATCGTTTAAGTCGAAGACACCAAAGTAAAAAAATGTCCTTTTGAAGATTCTCTAATGGTATTTAGCTGTTTAACACAACATCCTGAATGTTTATAACTCATGTGAAAGCTAACATTTTTTTAAATTACTGAACACTCTACAAATTATCCTATATATCCTAGATCGATTTATACCAGCATACCTGGTCGTAAACATAATTTAACAGAGGATTTCTGAAAGAAACATAACTCTGGTACTGAAAGAGTCTATTCCATCTCCTTTAGCTTTTGATTATTTAAAAATATTTGGATTTCACATTACTTTATAATATTTTGTGCACTGCCACCAAAAAAAATCCTAATGAGTTTTTAATGCCATAGGCTTTTATTGTCTTTCATTTTGTACACATAGCCAATTTAATTTTCAGCATAGTAGAAAAAGAAATTTTTTCCCATTGCAAAGGAGGAAAACAGCTAGAATGGGATGTGAGAACTTTTACAAAAGGGAGTAGGTACCTTGTTTAAATGTATTATAATGGAATATGGTAATACATAAATCAGTTCTGTATTTTCTTGCAAATTATTTTATACTCACCATTCCACATACAGGTCCCATGAAATTTAAACAGAAGTTAAAACACAGTGATAACCTTTGCCTTCTGTGCCCTTGATAGTCATCTGCTCTCTCTTCTATTGATTATCTTGCCAACCTGTCAGCTCTTGTACGCCTTGTGCAAAAAACGAACTAGCTGACAGCCAGAAAGCAGACGGGAAGGTGGAAGAGAGGGGATGTTAGCAGGTCTACTACCCTTGTCCTCTAAGAATCATATTAATTCCTCTCATTGCTATTCACAAAGTGTGTGTTTTGAACTTGGAATGAGTCATTTGGGGTCTGCTCAGAAACAGTCATATGGTAAAGGTGATGTGCATTGGGTGAACCCAAAGATTCTCAAAGTATTCTATCTTGGAATTACAAAGGAATGGGGGAGGAAGGGTACTGAATATTTGCGAAGTTGAAGTCTCACAGACTTTCGCTACCTTCCCTTTCCATTCCACCTCCTTAGCCATTATGCTGTTGTAAAAAAAATTGCACTTACCTGAGATTTGAGAGTCAGGCCAACCTTAGTTCAGTCCCAGCATTTTTTATGACCTGGCTCAGTGGGAGACACAGGGCAAATAACCCAAGTTCTCTCTGTCTGAGTTTCCTTATGGTGGAACTGTGAGGATTAGTGAAATAACACATCAGAAACTTGTGGTCTATAGAAAGTATTTCTTTAGTAGCTTTAAAATTAGTTATCATTTAATGAAAGTCTATACGTCTCAGGCATTTACACATACTTATTCCAGATGTGATCGAAAGAAGGTACCATTATCACCATTTAGTGTTGGGGACATTACAATTCAGAGAAGTTAAATAATTTGGAATTTGAGCTAGAATCTTTGTACTCCAAAACCTAAATTCTTTCTACTGGGTGCTTATAATGACATAAAACTAGTTTGTTTGTTCAAGTCCTATGAACTCATACCAAAATTGGGAGTGTCTGCAAGAGAAGTGTTCAAAGCTCCATGATAAGAAGAAAATCACGAAGGACATATACTTATTACCATATTATATTATAAATTAGATTTGAAGACTCTTCATTGAAAGGGGCCCTGCCATGAAGCTATCAGATAGATCATGCTGCCTTTTTAATACCTAACACCATTATTGTGTTCAATCATGAGACTAAATACATTTGATAAGTACATAATAATTTCATAAAATTTGAGGTTTCAAATTTGAAATCCTAGAAAATGAGATCAACTATTAAAATTTCAGAAATTTTATCATGTTCTCCTTGTCTTATTAGTAATAATGACAAATTATTTTAATAATGTAAAAATGAACGATTTGCTACTTCTACCAGGAGTACTAATATTATTTCAGTGTCAGATACATTCTAATGATGCTTCTTAGTTCCCTGGGAAATTATTCAAGAGGAGAGGCAGGGTATACTGGGAAGTCTGCTGGACTTGAACTTAGGAGGTCTGGAGTCCTATTCTCACGTGACTAATATTCTGATTTCGGGAAAATCACAACTTCTCTGGACCTTTGTACCCTTATTTGTAAAGTGGCTCTGATAATTTCTAAAGTTCCCTCCAGCTCTGAGAGTGTATGATCTGCAACAGCTAAGGGGCATAGTAAGGTCGATCATGTGGTAGTTTTTCTAATTGCACAGGCAAAAATGTGCCTAATTCTTAGCCATGAAAGACAAATATGATGAGATTGCAACCATGTTCTTTGCTGCTGGTTTGCAAAGACTTGGTTGTCTGTTGCCTCTACAGCCTTGCGCAGGGCCCAGCACACAGCCGGTGCTCTATAAATGGTCACTGAGAGTTGCTGTTGCTGTTGCTTCTACTGAACATGATGACAACAAAGATGATAACGATCTTGATGTTGATGATTACAATGATGGACTAGTGCAGTAAGGCTAAGCCAAAGGAAGCCTAATGAGAACGTTTTCAGGGCAGCTTCTTTCGTGTCATACCTCTCCCCTCTATTTCCTCTAAGTTCATCTTCCCTGGCTAACAGGGATTCAGGGCTATAATAAATTAGTGAAAGTCATCAAGTGATTCCGTCCAGACTCCAGAAAGACAGGCATAAACTTGAAAGGTTTTATTGTTCTTCAATAGCTCTGAAATTTTGCTCCTTGGACCGAAAGAGGTGAATGCCACAGGTTAAACAGTGTCATTCTGAATTCTCTTTGTAAAATATATTTTTCTTTGTTTTGTGGGTAGACGTGATTTTCTACAAATGAAAATCTTTTGTGAAAAATTTCTAAAAATTAGTTTTTATTCTTAAGAGACTTGTATTTGTTCCTTTCCAAACATTTTGAGTCCAGTAGGTACTAGAAGACTACAGGTTCAACATGGAAGCATATCTTTACCACTTTTTGTTATGGTAGAGGCACAACCCATGCCAGAATGCCTGAAAGAAACATTTCCTGTTTTGTTGAAGTCCCTGTGTAGTGTTTTGGAGCCCTGAATAATCCAGATTTTGAGTTATGTGTTAACGTCATGTATTATTGGATTCCAGCAGATTGTGTTAAAGGGAAATGCACTAGGCCAAAATTAATTAATTTTAAAGAAACCGAACAACAAAAAACAGAACTTTGAAAACATTCTTTTGGGAAACCTTAGAAATAAATAAATCAGGGATTCTAGACATCCTTTAGTGAAGTATGTTAAAAGTTTGGTCTAATGTGATTTGCACATTAAAGAAAGTATGATCTCACAAGATGTATGGAAGAGGTAGGTAAAATTGGAATCAGTTATTTTCTCTCAATTTCATGTTAGGAACTATTGCATTAGTTTATATGCTTTGGAGATCTGTGTTTAACTATTCCCGTACAGTTTTAGCTCCCCATCGAAATTGTGCTTCTTTACATCAGAGACTGTATCTTCTCTTCCCTGTGTTTCCTTCACACAGTAAGTAGTTAATGACCGCCTTTTAAAAACATAGTGGAAAAAAGAAATATCACCAGGTCAAGACTGAGATGCAAAGGTGTTGAGAATTTTTTCATATTCCAAATAAATCAATGTAAGAATTAGAAAAAGACTTCTTAACTCACTTAAGTCCTACTCCATTTGTCCTATGCTCTCATTTATCGACTCCAGAAAATATTGGTCATGAGTCCTGTCCTTGATTTGCCTTGCCTAGTTACCTACAGCAATGACTGCAGGCTGTCTCTGTGGTTTTGAAGTAAACTATATAGTAAAAATACCAAGTTTTTACATAGTCGTCTCATAATTCATTGTCAGGCCAATTTTCAATGGTATCATAGATAATAAAACAAAAGACATGGCATAATTTTTGACACTGCACTGTATTTTATTAGCAAGTCTCTATTCTCTCAAACCTTTCAAAAATAATAAGATAATAACCAATTAATCAAATAATTAGTGAATAGGCTGAGTCTAAAACCCAAGCCTCCTGAATTTCCAGTCCTGGGGTATACTGCCACTTATATAATATATTCATAATAAATACATTAAAGACATAAATTAGAAAATTCTCATTATGGTGACAACAATATTGCCTGGGATACAACTGTCTAATCTATTGCCCTATAAACCCTAGCCCACACTTCTGGTTAGGAAAAAAGCACTCACCTGTGTTCTTATTGGTTCATATTTGCTTATTAATGCTGAGAGAATGCTCACTCCTTGCATAACCATTAGGTAACATGCTCAGTGAAACAGCATTTGCAAATTCTCCTTTATTCACAGGGTTTCCTCTCCATATCTAATGTTCCAAAGTGATTACAAATGAAAACCATTTTAAGACTTCTTTCTGTGCCTTAAAAGTGTTTAAAAAGGAATCAAAATTTATGGATTTGATTAATTTACATGGAATTCTTTAGACTTATGATGTGTCAAACATTGTGATCTACAAATATCATTTCCATTAATTGTACTCCTTGAATAAAAGAACGGCAGCAAACAACAAATATGATGTACAATGATTTAAACACTCTCAGTCTCAGTGGGTTCTCCTTTGCAGTACCCCATGATAGCAACCAGATTTGAGATTCATGTTTAATTTACATTCTAAAAAATAAAATAAGTAAAAAATAATTTACATGCTGTTGATAGTAAGTGCAAAAGAAAACTTCAAATTACAAACTAAAAGTTTAGGTCCTAAGCCCAAATGTTATAACAAACATACTTTCAAGGAAGAGTCTCTGAAAAAAGATTTCCTCCCCAAAATGGAAAAATAGGTTTTTGTATCCAGATACATTCAAAGCTGATGATTCCTATACTAAAGTGGGAGGATTTCAACTCGGAGCCTGGAGTTAACATAATTTTGTTGTGTGTGTGTGTGTATGTGTGTGTGTGTGTGTGTTTAAGAAGGCTTTAGACGAAAATCATAGAATTTCTTTGATAGCAATGATACAGTTTAGACAGTTTTGAAGAATTCCATGTAAATTAATCAAACCCATAAAATACATATGAGATTAAATAATTCGTTTGACCTAAATTAAAAATATTTGGAAAAGATATCCATGGCAATTTTCTCCAATTTTTCCATCCAGCTTTGAGGTTTTAAAATCACATTTGAAATTTTATAAAAGTTTTTAAAATTGGTTCGCAGTCCTGCCAAAAATTCTATAAATTTCCTTTAGCCCTCCTCCATCTTCAACAGAACTCTACTCGATAATTAATCAAGTCGAGTTTGCCATGGAAGTTGCTTTTTATAATGTGGGCTTCGAAAACACTTACTGATTTCTGTGTTCACATTTTAAATTGATATATATCGGGGGAGAATGCTTAACAAAATCTTCTTGACTCTACTTCACACTATACACAAAAATTAACTTAGAGCGAATATTCTACCTAAATGTAAGAGTGAAAATTATAAAACTCTCAGGAGAGAATACAGAAGCAATTCTTTCTAAGTAATGGTTTCTTAAATATGACACCAAAAGCATAAGCAAGAAAAAAATAGATAAATTAAACTTAGTCAAAATTAAAAATGTGCATACTTCAAAAGACACCATCAAAAAAGTGAAAAAAACAGCCCACAGAATGGAGGAAAATATCTGCAAATCATACGGTTTATAAGGGACTTGTGTCCAGAATATATAAAGAACTCTGATCTCAACAATAAAATGAAAACCTAAATTAAAAAATGGGCCAAGGATTTGAATAGACGTTTCTCCAAAGAAGATATACAAATGGCCAATAAGTACATGAAAGCATGCTCCACATCATTAGCCATTTGATTAGGGGAACACACAGCAAAACCACAATGAGGCACCACTTCAAACCTATTAGAATGTCTAAAATTAAAAAGACAGATTAGTAAGTGTTGGTGAGGATATGGAGAAATTGCAACCCTCAGACACAGCTAGTGGAAACATAAAATGATGCAGACACTTTGGAAAATAACCTGGCAGTTGCTTAAAATGTTAAGCACAGAGTTACCATGTGAGTCAGCAATTCTCCTCCTAACCATACTCCAAGAGAACCAAAAACACACATCGCCACAAAAACCTGTACATGAATGTTCCCAGTAGCATTACCATAATGGCCCCAAATTGAAAACGACATAAATGTTCATCAATTGTGAGTAGATAAACAAAATGCTATATATCCTTAGAATGTAATATTATTTAGCACAAAAAAGGAATGAAGTACTGATAGCTGCTACAACATGGATAAACCTTGGATACATTATGCTAAGTGAAGGAAGCCTGTCACGAAAGGTTGCATACTGTCAATTTCATTTGTGAAATACCCAGAATAGACAAACCCATAGAAATAGAAAGTACGTTAACAGTTTCCAGGAACTGGCGACCGGGGAGAAAGGAGAGTGACTGGTAATGGCCATGGGGAGCTGAAGATGTTTTGAAATTACATGGTGATAACAGCTGCATAACAGTAAACATACTAAGAACCATTGAATTATATACTTTAAAGGGGGTGAATTTTATGGTATATGAATTATGTTTAAATAAAACTATTTTTTAAAGACCCTCTTGAAATGAATAGTTCTTTCTATATTGGATATCGTTGAGGGTGGTAGGTCCACAGGTTTAGACAGAGAGCAGCTTTTTACAACATTGCCTTTTATGACAATAAATTGGTTGCTTCGGGACAAAGGAAAGGTGTTTCATCAGTTCAGTGTAGATGGCATTAAAACCATCAACTCATGAGCCAAATGTTCATCTTACAATTGGGTGTCATTGCATCCAATGTAGAGACATCTTTACGTAAGTCTGCAGAAAGCCTCTGTTATCAACATCTGCAGGGACACTAGTGAATGCCGCTGACACTGCTGTTTCCAAGTACCCCCAAGAGAAGCCAAATCAGATAAAGATCAACTTCATTTAGTTTATACTGGATCTAGTTCACCCCCCTCTTGGCTTTAGCTCTCTCTGCTTTATTTCACCATGCAGACAATTATACACGTAATCAGTGAATTACAAAGGGGATATCATTAAATCAGAGCAATAATTTAAATAGCTTTTGGAAAAATTTTTGTAATAATAATCATTCTTTTATGAGAATGACTTTTTCATTTTAGACATTAGACATTTGATAAAATATGTGAAAATTTGAGGAAAACATAAACTGACTTTTCATTCAATGCTATCATTCTAAGATTTTATAATGTTATATATATTATATCAAGAAGCTTCTATATACTTAGCCATATGGAGTATAGAGAAGTATCTGAATATATGGCCCCTTTAATCAAGGAACTGAACATATAGTTATAGAAACAAGACATATAGTTGCATGTGAAACTATAGATACTGTATAAACAGATGCCAAAATGACCAATTTAATCCAAGTTTCTTTGCAAAAATTAGCCACTAATAGGTAATGGAATAAATCAAGTCCTTTATTATCTATTAAGACACCATCCTTTAAATAAGTCTCCACAATGTGGAGTTAGTGTGTGTGAGTTTTGGCTCACGAAAGCAGGGGTGTGAGTGTTTAAGGAAACCATAGGCACTCTTAGGTCATCTGCATGAGTCAGGAATGCAGCTGTATGGTAAAACTGGTTGGGTTATTAACACAAACCCACCTGCATTTCTGCTTAAGAACCTGTTGTCTGATCTAATGATGACCTAAAGAATAAGCCCCAAAGAACCAAAGATGTTTTCTAAGGCTCCATTCTACCACCCAGATAGGAAGCACTGTTCAAAGAGGAATGCCCAATAATGAGGGAACATGTTTTTCCCAATAGTGACATGTTAAATGTCCCCACTCCCTACTGATGATTGCTGCTCAAATGTTTCCTTCTGAGGTCATTCCTTGAAAGTGCATATACCCAGCCAGTCTCCATGGCTAACACATACACGTGCTTAGAACCGAGAAGCATACGGAACAGATCTGAGGTCATTAGAAGCTAAAAATACCAAACCCTCACACTTGCCCTGGAGCGAGTGTTCTCTAGCAGAAGTGTCAAAGTGATTATATTAAATAAAATGAACAGCCAGCCGATTCATTAGAATCTTGTGTTTGATGGATACCAAAAAACAGGATTATTGCCTCATGCCCCATACTTTCAGAAAGGAAGGGGCTTCATTTATTTAGTCTTTTATTATTATTGTTATTCCACAGCATTTATTGAGTTTCTTCTGTGTGCCAGAATCTATGCTAGGCAATGGGAGTGCAAAGATGAATAAGACAATAGTAGCCTCAGGAGGTTCAAGCTGAGCAAGGAAGACAGATATGGAAATAATAATTATAGTGCATTATCATAAGGCTTCTAACAAAGATATTTATAAGTGGTTATGAGATTATATGTGGTTATGAGATTTATAAGTGGTTATGAGATTATAGTGTCTCTACTGTGCGTTAGCGACGTCTTTCGAGAGGGAAGGAAGCTCTAATATAGTTTCGAGGGAGAATATGGAGATTTCCAGACTGAACAATGACAGAGGACACTCACTCCAGGAAGAGGAAATTGCATGTCCATGTACACAGCATGCGGGCAAGACAGGGAGCAAACAGGAACCAGGAGTTGCATGGGGTGGGGGTGGGGGTGGGTAACGCAGATTAGATTGGAAAGGCAAATAAGAGCCACACTAAAAAGTGCCTTGACTTTACCCAAAGGAATTAAAAATTTGCTTTGAAATCAAGAGTACCATTCAAAGATTTTAAAGAGGAGAATGGCATAATTAAGGGATTTTTCCCTTATGTTTAGTGTCGTTTTGTGTTTAAAGTCTACGCTGATGACATACGAGCTAGGTGAGGATTACATTGGAGGTAGGTGAAAATGATGGCAAGAAACATTATTAAGAAGGTTCTGATCTCAGGAGAAAGGTAGTGAGAACAATAACAAGGCCACGGGAAATGGAATGGAGATAAATGGTTATGTTTGAGAGAGAGTTAGAAATAGAATCAACCAGGCCATGGAAGTAAAGGAAAAGAGAGGGAATTAGGACTAATTCCCAGAGTTTCCCTAATGAAGAGGTGAATAAAGGAAAATGTTTTGGGGAGAAAATAAATTCTGTTGTTGAGGTATATGATAATCAATCAGAAACATGATTCTGGACTTCAAAAAGATGTTTCATCAGAAATATGCTTTTAAGAACTGTCAGCATCTTTAAGATATTGGAATAAATGATAAAAATCACAGGGAATGAATGTTAAGAATAGATGAACCCTAGGGAATATCAATATATAAGGGGAAGACAATGAGAGAGGAGCTAGTGGAGGAGCTTGAAAATGTATGGTCAGAGTGTGAACAGAAGCAGGAGCGAGCATCGAATAGAAGCAAGAGAGTGATGCTCCTAGAGCCAAGACGAGAGAGTGCCAAGGAGTGTTACCTACTCCTCTAGGAAGTGGGCAGCTCGGCCAGCTCAGGGGGTACGTAAAGCAGATGAAACGGTAAGGAAATGATTTTGCTCAGACTATGGGTCTGTTATCTGAAGACACTTTCATGTTTATAGACTGGGAGGAAGAGACCAAAGGAAATGGGAGAGGTCGAAGACAGCACGTCATTGAGAAGATACGCGAATCACACAGACTTAAAGAGCAATACGAAATAAGTCAATATAACGGTTGGCATATGAATTGTATAGATGGAAGTAGAAGATTACAGTGGCCTGCAGTGGTCAGACTAGGTTTCAGAAAGACATGAAGCACAGGCGACCCTATCACACCCTCTTCACTTTTATCTCCAAATTAAGTGGCTTTGGAGGTAATCATGCTTTGTCCTTCTTGGATTGATCCTCCTTATTTACAATTATGTTTACATTAGAATAGTGATACCCATGATAAAGGCTTATTGTAAAAATTAAAGGATTAAAAGCAAGTAGAAGAGTGTCAGTTTTTAAAGCTGGTGTTTCTATTACCTACCAGACTTCCAATCAACGTGTCTTCTGTTAACCAGTCAGGATCACGGCAAGACCACCATTTGCCCTATCTTCTCCATGAGTGTTTCTATGATGGATTGTATATGCTGGGAAATGTAGAGATGCTCTCCTCAAGGCTATTTTAAGAATTGTTCTTATAACATGGTTCATCGGGAATTAAACTAGGTAGAATAAATATAAGAAATCTTTCTTGTACAGAGTTTTTTCTCCACTGGCTGTCAGCTTGGTGAAGAATGTCATAAATCACCCTGACAGCTACGGTGGCTGGGCCAGAGTTGTTCTGCCAAAATGGAGAGTTGGAAATTTGTTTGTAATTCACAAAATATTATCTCATTTCTACTCCTTGTAGTAATTATACCCAGAGTTGCTAATGACACATACATTCAAGCAATGGGTAAGTAAGGAAGAGGAGGTTATGTTGGCAAGAATATGTAACTCTTTTCTGAACACTGATGTATAAGTTAATAGAAGGTGTCAATGTGATAAAAAAAAAAGTTCTCATTAAATAGTATTGATACTACTATCATTATTCATAACTGATATTACATTATAGAAGTGATATTACATTACAGAACATTTTTATATATCACAAGTCTTACAATTGTCATATCAAATCTGCATTAGGCATTTTTCCCCTATGACATAAAAATAGGCACTGAGATTATCCAAGTTTCCATAGCCAGGCAGTGGACCTAGACTTGGACCCGAGTCTTCTGAATCAAGCCTATTTCTACTCTTTGGACCACATCGTAGCTCTTGCTTCCTTGATTGGCGTGCTAAAAAATATACTCTTCTCTGATGGTTGCTGCCAAAGTGTGCATGTTGCGGCCCTTAATGCATTGAAAAACTAATAGTAGCTCACAGTGACTGAGCTCGTAAGAAGTACCAGGATCTGCTTTAAGTTCTTTATATCAAATCTGAGTGGTAAGAGCTATCATAATCCCCAAATTAGTGATAAAAAATCTGAGGCACTGAGACTTCAAGGAACTTTCTCAAGGTCATATACCTAATAATGGATGCCAGGTCCTGCACAAAATGACTTTATACGGATTGTTTCTTTTAATTTTTATCATAACCCATATTACTGCCCTATTAGGTATTAACATCCTCACATTCTTTATAGATGCAGATGGAATTTAGAGATATATAATAATGCCAGAATCCAGTCAGCTTAAAATAAGATTCTGTACACATGGAACTAATAGGTAGCTTATGAAGTATAATTAGGACATTGGAGGCGTTCCCACAGAATGAATGCCTTAGATCACTGAATCTTACAGTTACTTCCTCAAACATTTCTTCGAAACTTAATTTATGTTGGAAGCAATCTTTCTGTACATATAATTCCTTGATTGTTAACATACATATATGGATTATTCTTGAGATATGAGTTAGTTTTATAAACTTCAGTTGTGTTGTTAAAACACGAAGCCCTTAGAGATGTCTGGTCCTGCCTTCTTACTGCTATATCCAGGAGATTCTTCTCTTTATTTTCTAACTCTCATACACAGAGTGCTAGGTATTGTTCATGGTCTGCTATGGACTTTAAAATCAGTTAGACATTTCAGAATTATTATTATAGTATAAACTGAAACCTAATATACATTGGGAACATACATATAGAGTATGTCTTAAAAACCTATAACTAACTACTAGCAAAATTAAAAACAAGATGTTTACAAAAGATAAGTGCAACTTTTGAATGTTCCTATTGAAAGGGGAGAAAGAAAACCTAAATATCAGAAATTGTTCATTCATTTAACACATATTTGTTGAATGTCTCAAAAAGACAGCCATTCTTATGATGGAAAACATACAAATAAAGTCTACCCCTGAAAATGGTTTGAATTTCTTCATGAAACACATAATATTCGTACTGTAATAAAAATAAAATTCAATTATATTCTCCCCACCTAAGACATATGCAAAAAAAGTACCTTGGAAACTTTGAAAATTAAAGGAAGGTTGAGATACTTCAAGCAATGGCTAAGAAAATCAGGGGAAAATGTCAATATGAGACAAAGAAGAAAAGTCACTGAATAAGAATAATAGGGTAACTTTATATGATGGCAATTATAACTTATGTAGCAGGTATGAGTTATAAACCATAATATATCAGGCAATACTGTATCGGGAAGCGTAAAGGAAACACAACTAGTCTTCTATGTCCTTTCCCCTTAGCATCGTTTAGACAAAGCAGTAAGAGAAAAATCTGCCACGAGGCAAGATCAGTGAGTGTGGGAGTTTGCACTAGAGGATCAGGGCAGTGTCCCATTTGACTGCTACAATCTAAGAAAAACTGCAACACCACCCTCCCTTAAGTCACCCACCCTGACCATTCTAATCTCACTAGTAGTACAATGAGTCCTAGCCCCTTCTCAAATAGGTTGCATAAAAGAACAGTCTTCAGGAAATCTAAATGACAAAGGTGAACATACAGCCAAGAATCACCAAACATTTGGGAAAAGGAACACAAAGAAAGATGTACTAAATACAACCCATAGAAGAATTTACAAAGGGGAAAACAAATTAAGGGAAGAACCAGTGCAGGACTTTAATAAAATAAGTATATGTATTATCCTCAGAAGGACATAAAAAGTAGTGCATTTATAAGAAGGAAGCATCTAGTTATCATGGGAATTAAAAACCTGAGTGTTGAAATTTAAGCTCAAGCCATGGACAGAATAGCGTATACTACTGAAGAATTAATTAGAAAGCTAGAAGATTGAAATGAAGACTTCTATAAACTAAATTCAAGAGGGAAAAAAAATAAAGGAGAAAAATAATTAAGAGACATGCATAATGTATTTAGAAATTTTAACATTTATTTAATAAGAAATCTTGAAAGAGAGAATAGCAAGAATGAAAATGAGCATTAAGCAAATAAAAATAGATAATTTCCCAGAACTTAAGACATGAGTTCTTCGATTGAAAGTCTCTACCAAATGTTTAGCAGAATGAATTAAAAGCAAACAATATTCCAAACCTAGTCACAATGTGGTAAATTCAGAATAATAAAGAGAAAGTCTAAAAAGCTTCCCAAGAGAAAAAAAACAGATTCATAGCACAACAAAAATCTGATTTTCATTTGCAATACCAGCTGCCAAAAGGAAATGGGAGAAAGGTCTTCCAGAATGGCAGAGTAAGGACATTTGAAAATCTACTGCTCTGAAAGGGAATGAGAACACTGGAAAAAATGGTCAAAATCAACCTTTTCAAAAAAAAATCTGGGTATTAACCAAATATTTGCAATGTTGAACAGCATTAACTTTTTTTAATGGTTGAATCTCAGTAATAATAGTGTATTAGTTTTGTTATTCTCATATAACAAATTTTCATAAAGTTAGTGGCTGAAAACAACAAAAATTTATTATCTCACAGTTTTATAGGTTAGAAGTCCAATACAGTTCTCACTAAAATCAAGGTGTCAACAGGGCTGCATTCCTTCCTGGAGGCTTCAAGGGAGAATCTGGTTTTTTTTTTTTTTGGTTTTTTTTTTTTTTTGCCTTTTCCAGCCCACATTCCTTGGCTCAGGGTCCCTATTTCACTTCAAAGCAGTCACACTGCATCTCTCTGACCTTTCTCTTCCCTAGTCACATCTCCCTGCGATGAGAAGTGGGAAAAGGTCTCTGCTCTTAAAAACTCATGTGATTAGATTAGGCCCTAGACAACCCAGGATAATTTCCCCATCTCAAGGTCCATAATCTTAATCACATCTACCAGATCCTTTGCCATATAAGGTAACATGTTCACAGAATTCACAATTAGAGCATGGGAATTTTTGAAAGGATTTTATTCTGTTTAGCAAAAACTAAGTTTTGTGAC
The DNA here is from genome assembly GCF_902729225.1 of Pteropus medius. Lineage (NCBI taxonomy): Eukaryota > Metazoa > Chordata > Mammalia > Chiroptera > Pteropodidae > Pteropus > Pteropus medius. The sequence goes on from NW_024340849.1 coordinate 14,086,380, forward strand.
AGGGTTTTTTGTTTTTTGTTTTTTCTTTTAAAGTCTACAGCACCTGGTATTATTCCTAGGTGGTCTCCCATCCAAGTAGTAACCAGGCTGATCCTACTTAGCTTCCAAGATCAGACTAGATCAGGTACACTCAAGGTGGCATGGTTGTAGACAGTTTTATGATGTTTTAACCTGCCCTATTCCCAAGATCCATGGAAGTCTTGAAAATTACTAGCTTCACAGCTACTATAGCTGTAGTAGGACTGTGCTTTTTCCCTTACTAATAGCTGTAAAAAGACATGATGGTGGTAGCTGGAATGACCATGTGAGATTATGAGATAGAAGCTGTGTGTTTTCCATGGCAGAGCAGTAAAACAGAATGATACACTCTGATGATGGCAGAGGTAAGCCACTATACCACTCTATACTGCTTACACGCAGATTTATTATACCATTTTTATTTTGGGTCTTTCTATTATAGCAGCTAAACCTACACTGTAACACAGATAATTACCAGAAACCTAAAAGCAAACATTATCATATTATTTGTTAATAATCCTCATTAAAGCATCCTCACTGAAGGGAAGGGTACTGCTGTTACTGCTACAAATTAATATTATACTAATATTATACTAGTAAACTAGCCAATGTAATAAGAAAGTAAAAAGACAGAGGAAGGAATGAAAGAAACTAAACTGTCTTTATATTTTAATATATGGTCTGTCAAAAATTTAGAAAGAATCAACTGTAAAACTCTTAGAAGTTTCTCCCCAAATCCAGCAAAAGATTCATGTGTCTATATACAGCAATAAGCAATTTTTAAAAGCAATAAAAAAAGTACAACCTTTTCATTGCAGAACTTTAAAATACCTAAAAATAATTCTAACAAGAAGTATGCAAGAACTATATGAAAAGAACTATAAAACATTATTGAGAGAACTTGAAGATGACCTGTGTGAATGAACGAACATACTATGTGCCTCGACTGGAACACATATTATAAAAAGGTTAATTTTCCTCAAAGTAACATAAAAGTACACAACAATCCCAATCAAAATCCACCAAAAATTAGTTGTAAAGGAGCTCTACACTTTGATTTGGGAGAGAAAATACAAAAGATTGGCTGTGAAACTTTTGAAAAATAACAGTTAAAAGAGACGCTCCCTATAAATTTCAAAATATTATATACAGTAATTACTATGACAGTTATTTTAGTTTTAAATTACATTTATTTTTGTTTTGTTATAGGTAATAATTTTAATTATTAATGTAGTAGTTAATACGATGTCATATTAACAGGAATGAAAAGATCTTGGACGAAATAAAGTCGAAGAATATGTGTGTGTTGTATAAAGACACACACACACATCCACATAGAGACATACACTATTTTTAGTATACAATAATGGAGACATTTCCTGTAAAAGATAAACTAACTATTCACTTATTGGAACTGGGACAACTGGATACTCAGAAAGAAAAAACAAACAGATTTTTCTCTCAGACCACCTAGAAAAGTTAGATTCTGCATAGCTTAAATTTAAACATTTTTAATCTATAAAATTATTAAATAGAAAATTGGAAAAACCAGAAAACAAATTTAAAATTATGACAAATTTTACCATATGAAAATGAATAGCTTCTTTATGAGGAAAGGCAGTAAAATATTAAAAGAGAGAGATTAAGAAAAAAATATCTGCAAAATATCTAACAGCTGAAGGCTTAATATATGCGATGTATAGAAGATTAATAAAATAAGCCCAACTTAAAATAAGAAATGAATTTGAGGAGGTAATTCAAAGAAATAGAAGTGTAAATGGTTGCATGCATCAGAAAATATGTTCCACTTCACAAGTAATTAGGGAAATATAAATTAAAACAACACTGAGATTCTATTTTTCACCAGATTGGCAAATATTTTAAATTTTCATAAGATCTAGTATGAGAAAACAGAATTTCTTATTCACTGTTAATAAGAGTGTAAATTGGTGAAGCCTTATTCAAGGACAATTTGGCAGGAACTATCAAAATGAAAATTATGAATACCCTTTCACCCACATTCTAGGAGCTTATCCCAGAGAAATATTTGCAAATAAGCACAGAGATATCTTCACAGATTTATTGTGACATAATTTTTTATCATAGTAAAAATTTTAAATTAAACCAAATAACCTTCCAGAGAGGAATTTCCTGGCAAAAAATGTTTTCCCCTTTCACTTCCTTCTTCAAAATGAGAATATAGTCATGTACCTAAGCATTTAAAAATGAAATTAGTAATATGAGGTGATAAAGTGAATGGAAAAATAACTATGTGCCGTGACCTGCCATGTTCTTTGATGATGAAATTAGTCCACATGAAATTCTTAATTGAACGCAGTCATAATTAAAATGTCATCAGGAATTGTAGGTACTTAATTCTATAGTTTACCTGGAATATAAACAGCAATGACAGTTAAGAAATTGTTGACAAAGATGGGAACTTATTCCATTAGAGGCTAAAGTATTTATAAAATTGTATAAGTATGGTACATAACATTTAAAAGAAAAAATTATAAGCATATTAATGAACTAAAGTGGAGACTGAATATAAGGCCTTGAATAGAGCATCAGTTTCACAGGGACAGTGAAAGCATTTAGAGGAGAAGGGATGTATTAATGTGGAATTAGATAATTGCAGGATGGCTTATGTGAGATCCGGTTATATTGCTCACCATTCATTAAAAAGTATTTCAAATAGATTAAAGAGATATAAAAATTTCAAACCATAGAAAACCTAAAGGAAAATAGAGATAATGTTTAGAAAATTTTTAGAGAATGAGAAGTTTCTAAGCATATAATCAGTAGAGGAAATCAAGGAAAAGATCAGTCAAATGCCTACTATAAAGTCACATTTCCATTATCTCAAAATATAATTGAAATGGACAGAAAAGCAATAGGTAGAAAAATCGTTTGCAGCAAATATGTTGAGCAAAAGGTTGATGTCTTTTATGTAAATAAAAAGAGTTCATATAAATTGATAAGAAAACAAATCCTAAAATAAAAATAGGCAACTGGTAAAAAAAAAAAAAAAGAAAGAAAGAAAAAGAAAATCAAACCAAAGGAATGCAAATAAAGATTTCAATTATATTTTTGCCTGTCCTATGAGATAAAAGTCAATGACTTATTTATTAATTAAAGAACTCCCTCATTTTACATAGCAGAATGAAAATTTTAGAAATCAATTTGGCATTTTACATTAGAAACCAGTATGAGTTTCTACACTAGAGTTTACTTCTGAAAATCATTCCTAAGGAAATAATTCTCAATACACATAACAAAGCTGTATGCACAATGACTTCATGACAGCAAAAATTTGAGATCATTTTGGAAAATGTGGAATAATTCAACAATAATGGGATAATTAAGTAAATTATAGTACTACTCAATGCAATATGCAGATACTAACAGCAATTTTTATAAAGTGTACTAAAATGGTAAAATGCCTAACATAAAATATTAAATGAAAAAATCCAGAAAGACACTTCTATAGATGATATAGTCTCAACTGTGCATAAAATGCAAAATTTAAAATATACACAAAAATTGAAAAGAAATACACCAAAGATTAAGTGATTTTAAATGAACGATGAGTTTTGGGTAGTTTTTCCCTTTAAAATTTTTTTCTATATTTTCCAAACTTTCTAAAATAAACGTTTATAAAAACAAAACTTTATTATATCAAACTGGAAAAACTGAATGGCACATTCTGCAACACAAGCCCTTCATGCACAGGGCTCTGGGGATGCTAATTAGAAAATGATGAGTTAATTAAAGTTGTGTGCTTAGTCTCTATGGCAAAGATTTCCTTTAATCCAACAGTGGTTTTCTCTCCATTTGCAGAATGTGGTTTCTGGATGAAAAACTGAGAACAGACTGACCCTCTGGCCACAGCTATTCACGTCAGAGACGTACCGTTGCAGGTGCATGCTGTTTAGTTTGGTTTGCCAGGTCAAAATAGCTATGCTTCCCACTGTGGTGAGAGTTTCCAACTTCAGACGGGGCAGAAGAAACTCTAAACTGTTTGCCCTTTGCAGATGTATTGAAATATTACTGAAATTTACTGATTTTCCCTGATTTTTTTTTCCATGCTTTTATCACTACCCTGAAAATAAACAAGGAGGAGAAAGCTTGCATTCCAAATGTGCTCTCAGTTACTGGGCAGAAGGATGTTTTTCTGAGTAGTCCTGGGGCTCCAGTGCTTCTGGCTTGACATGAGAGTGAATAGAGAGAAATACAAAAGCCACATTTTTCCCCTCCAGAACTTTATTATATACTTGAATGAGACAGTAGGCCTTGTACCAAGGCCCCCGAACAGGAAAAGTAGGAACAGTACTTCACAGGGGACAGCAGGAAGCCAGAGAAAACTTGAGACATAATCCCATCCCAACTCCTGCAGGGGTGGGGGCTTCAGACAACCACCTTGTTCTCTGGTTCAGTTTCCTGTCTCCGAATCTTCAACAAGGCGTTAGAGCATTAATTAGCTTTTGGTGAAAAGCACCACTGTCTATCCTAGTGGAGAGCTAAATCCCTTCCTGATCTCTTACCGAGGTTTCCGCGAGGGTCACAAAAACGCATCCTGGGACTGCCTCCTCCTTGGCACAGCCTTCTCAAGGACCTCTCACGCCCCACAATCACGCACACTCCAGCCATTCTCCCCGCGCTGTGTCCATTTTCGCCCATAGAGAACCAAAAGAGTCTAGGACACAGAGGTAAGCAAGAGTATCTCCAGAGCATCCCAAATAAGGTGGGGAAAAGAATTCTAAATGAGTACATCTGTGGGTTTGGGTTTTAGCCCTTCATTTCTCAACAACCTCCTGCTGTTGGGGTGGGAGCACTTCTGGTCATTTCTAGAGAAGAAAGGGGCTGAGGAAGCCCCCACTAAACAATTAGTCTTAAAGACTCACCAAGGCGTTCAAGAGCAATCACAGGATACCTGTTCGTGATATTTCCCAAGCACCCGACCCCATGTACTACGATAAACAGGAAACAATGGCTAAAATGACTTTGATAATAAAAAGCAAGAAGAGGATTAACAAGTACAATACCCTAAAGAATAAAACAGTCGAGGAAACCGCTGAAGTCTCTTGGAACGCAAACTCAATGTAATCACATTTAGGAAGCACTCACCATCCTTTTAAGGCCTACCTTGGTCTGGAGACAGAAGCAGGGGCAGCCGTCCCGCCATCTAGCCTCAAGAATCACCAACAAATTAGGAACTTCTGTGTGCGCGTGCGCATGCGCACGCGGGTTTCTTGTGTTTGCACGGGCGATTTCACCTGCAAGATTATTCGTCTATTAGAGGCGTTGTGATTTCTCCAGATGTCATTGCTGTTCCCAGGTCTAGGCCTTGAGGACACTGACAGACTTTTAGCCCCCAAATAAGAACTTATTTAGCCAGCTTCGTGAACACATTCCCTACGCACCATCAAGTAGCTCTTTGGACCCAAAACAAGACATACTTCAACTTTAGCACCTTGTGGTCAGAATTTAAAGTGTACTCACAAGATGCAGTTCCAAGGCCAGTATAAATTCCTGTAATTCATTCCACAGTCAGATAGGCGATCTTTCTGTGGTCTGCGGTGGGAGCACACATCGTACCGTGGTAGTCATCCTGGGATAAACCAGTAACTCAGATCCTGGGGAAACGGTAGCTGGTACATATGAAGGGCTAACTAATGGCTGGTGCTGGGGTGGATGCTGGGAAATATAAAACAAGCGGGAAGAATGAAGGATGGATGTAGCCTCTTGCTTAAATGATTTTTAACCATGTTATATGGCTCATAAATAAAACTAAATAAACAAATTATTTAATTATTTGATTTAATTACTTATTACATGGCTCATAAATAATTAAATATAGATCATCCATGATGTCTAAGAAATGAATGTTAATTGTATAATTTAACTTGCAAACACTATAGAAAATGAGTCACTACATTTTTTCCATTCAAGATAAAGATGATGGTCGATAAAACTGCACTATTCACATATTAGCTAACTTAATTTTCATTGTAACTCTAAGGGCTGCTACTATTAGAATCTCTGTTTTGCATACAAGGAAGCTGAGCTAAGAAGAAGTTAATTCCGGATATTTCATATTTCGTATAAGTGAAATCATACAATATGTAGCCTTTTGTGCCAGCTTGTTTCACTTAGCATAATATTTTCAAAGTTCATTCATGTTGTGGCATGTATCAGTACTTCATTTTTTTTTATTACTGAATAATAATGTATTGTATGGACATAACACATTTTGTATATCCATTCATCTGTTATGGACATTTGGGTTGTTTCCACTTTGAGACTATTGTGAATGATCCTATGACTATTCAAGTACAAGTTTTTGTATGAACATATGTTTTCACTTGTCTTGGGTATGTACCTAGGAGTGGAATTGCTGGGTCATATGTTAACTCAGTTTAACTTTTTGAGATAGAGTGATATTTTTAAAAGTAACTCAATATGTTCAAGTTCACTTTTTATAAGTAAATTATACACAAAATTTGATGCTTTAGAATTATATTTTAAGCAACTTGCTAAACACAAACGTGCTTACAGTGCATTGCTTCAAAGAGGAAAAAGCCCACAGGAGAGCAGAATAGTCAAGGAGAAATGTTCGTATGATGCCTGCTACTTTCTCAGCAAAAGAGTGAACTTGTAGATCCAACATAATTGAGCAAAACCAGCTGCCTGTTCTGCTCTTCCTTTGGTGAGAAATGCCAAAGAGGCTGAAATGCTCAAATGGATATTTTGTTAGACAGCTTTGTTAAAAGGCACTGTGTATTCTATACCACTGTAATGAGTTGTTCTTTCCATCTTTTTACCTTGATTTAAATTAAAGAAAACATAGGGGCAAAACGATTGTCGGGGTCTGGAGTTTTTCTGTTGTCAAGAATGGTTTTTCCCATTGTTTATGTTCAAAGGTGATTCTCTTGCCCTAGGCTAGATTGGATATCTTCCTGTTGGAAGTTTTATGTTAAAAACGTAATCGTGGCCTGTCTACCTTTATGTAGTTGGTATGAGTGATCATTTATCATTCCAAAACAATCTCAAATGATTCCATCAAGTGAACAATCTGAGCATGAAGGGAAGGATGTGGCATCTGAACTCACAGGTTGCCTAAAAAGACACTCACTGTCTCCATGCCCCTTCCTGAATTATTCTTTACATGGGGTCAGTCCTCAAAAGGATAAACTCGAATCCCTTGGTACAGTTGTTCCACTGGGATTTGGGGAGCTGAACTTACCTATTGTCAGATTATTATTTGTTTTCAGCTAAATCGGCTGCTACCAGAAATCTGTATTATGTGATCTGAGAGAAGGGAAGATTCCTTTTGCAATATGTTTTCCTTATTAGCTGTCTGTCAGAGCTATTACAGGGAATAAAAATGGAAAACTTCATTCCATAACCATATGGCCAATGTATGACCCTCTCTTTGGCTTCAGAGAATATTCTTTTTTAAATTTCCAAACGAAGTGACTTTGGTTAATTTTATTTTCTTGATCATCAGGGCCATAGTTTATAAATTCACAAATTCTTGTAAAGTAGCTGCTTTGAAAATGAGAGACTATATGGCATAATGGGTGAATTTTGGCTTTGAAGTCAGGAAGAGCTGGATTTGTAATCTGATTGCCATGCAACAGTTATGCGCCTGCATGCAAGCATACACACATTTATGTATATTTAGGGGAAAGTCACATAACCTCTCTGAGTCTGGATTAAATGAAATGATGTAGGTTAAACTCCCACAACAGTGCCTGCCCATAGTAAAAGCCCAATAAACGAGAGATATTCTTTTTATTACCTTATCACTGTGTGATAAGGGCTATAACAATAATAGAGACAAGTTGCTGAGGTAACAGAGGTGGGATCAACCAACCAGCTTCCTTCACTCTCTCGTAGCTTTGTTGCCTTCTTTTCATTTCTTCTTCTGATATAAAGCTTTTCTGCCTAGTCAACTGCAGACGCTGGTCTAAGTATTGTCACTACTCTTTTTAACATATCTAGTCTGATTTTAACAGCTCTCCAGCTCTACAATTAGCACCCCCAACTTGCCCAGCAGCAATGAGAATGAAACCACAGCTGTTGAAGGCTGTATGCACTCTGGGGCTATTCTCAGTGTTAAAGAAGAGCCCCTTTTGTCTCTCCCTCCTGGCACTGGGCATTAGCTGTGTCGGCTCTCGCCACCTCCTACTGCTAGCTCCAGTGCCCGTGGCTCCGGCTTACTGGGGTAGAGCCCGCATTAGCTCATGGTCTGTAGCAAAGCTGCAGTCTCAGTTCATCTGATTGATTTGCTCCTGAGCACTAGAGAGCTCAACTAGCTCAGCAGCTCTTTATGACATCTGGCACATACAGCAAATTCCTTCCAGCTCAGCTCGTGGAGCTGGGCTCTGTCCTGCCTTAAAACCAGCCCCAGCTCCTCAATACCTTCTGCCCTTATTCATGCCCTGCCAATTCCTCTTTGCTGGAATCTGGATGAGGCTGCTGCATATGCCAAGGCTGAGAATCGTTTGTGAGGACTCATGGGCCTCTTCCTTGTAACAATGGCATTTGGAACTTGGCCAACGGAAGCATCATTCAGATATTGCTGAATATAGGTAAGAGGAAGATGATGGAAGTCTTCAGAAGGAATCTTCTTGTAAATCTGATATGTCTGGAAAAGGAGAGAGAACTGTACTTTCTGACTTGGGGTGGTCCAGTGCCCAAATCAACAGATCACAGGGTATAGCTCTGAAGGAAGGTCGTCTTAGTGTGCCCGCTGAGAAAGTGCACACACCTCAAATGACTGAGGCCATTGTGTTCTTGCCTTTTGAGATCAGTGCCCAGAGACATGGGCATTTTTTTTCTATTTCTGTCCTAAACTCAGGGAGTTGTGCTACTTGGGGAAGCCATTCCTATAGGATGACTTGCTTCTCCTTCTCAGTAGTAGAGGGAACTGTCACAAGCGGAACACAGTGAAAAATAAACTGTGAAATTCAAGAGGGAGGAGGGTGGGTGGAGACGTTTACCTCAAGCCTGAGAGAAGTTCTGCAGAAGGCGTTTTTGAGTTTGCCCAGCTTTACATCTTTAATCCCTTGTTTCTCTGTGGTTTTGCTGCATGCTTGCCTAGATGTGTCACACACAACAGCCTTGTAACTAGAAAAGTCTCTGGCCTCACAGGAAGAGGGAGATCTCCCTGAAAATAATCTCAAAAGGTTTGTCCGGGAGCAGGAAATGGGAGCCAAAGGGCACATCTGTAGGAGTAATTCCTCTTGCTCACACTTAGACTGTCTTCTCCTTCTCCTCTTCTCTTTGATTGTAGGAAGTGCACACACTCCAGGCTCTGTTTCCTCACACTCTGAGGTGAAATTATCCAGATGAGTAGTATCCCAATAGAAAGGGATGAACTTAATCATTAAAGTATGCATGCTTGTTTCGATATTGCAAACGATATTCAGCTCAAACAAGTCTCTGAACACTGAAGTCAGAATAGACCGTGAGGCTGGGAAGGGGAGAGGAAAGAGTAGCATCCAAAGTATCCCCAAGTTCTATAGGCTTGAACATCTCTCACTAGCATCATCAACCTTTCACTTAGAGCCATGTCACTGAAAATCAACCTATGCTTCACTGCCCTGTCCAAGTTCTGCTTTAGAAATGGAAACGTCTTGTATGATGTCATAGATGTTATGACTGGATCATCAACAGAAGTCCTTGTATGTTCATTACCAAAGACACTGGATCCCCAGTTCGTTGTTTTCAGATGGGACAAAGATTGAATACCATAACAAGAAACATTTGGTTCGTCTCCATCTAAGATAGATGGGATCCCTAGTGTGTTACCCCATCAGTTTTACTCAAGTGATTTTAGATCCAAATGGATGTGATGGGGGCTTTGAGGATGAAAGAGAACTACAAAGGGGAGACTCAAGGGAAACATGGCAGGTAGCTGTGGAAATTCAGTTCAACAGGTGTTCTAGGGACAGGAGACTCAAACACAACTATGGCCCAGTCTGTGTTCTCGAGACATTAATAATCTAGTAGATGGCACAAAGAAATTACAGTAGAATATGACACACATGGGTCTGAACAAGATAATTATTAAAGTGAAAGGGAGGTTAATTTTTTTCTGGGGTTCAGGGAAGATATCCCCACAAAAGGTTACCTTGGTGAGGCACAAATAATTGTCACTGTCATTTAAAAGATGTGGAAACTGTGGAGAAACAGGTTAAATTATTTCCCTAAGGTAACACATCTACTAAAAGATGACCAAGGCCTTCCAACTTCTAGCCTGATTCCCTTTCCATTGCATCATAGCTGCCTCGGGTGTGGGACTGGTGCGGGGAGAGAGACTTAAGTAGGGGTTTTCAAGGATGATGAGCTGGGGCTAGTCATAGAAGGAACAAATCATCCTTTATGTCCTGATCACAGAGGAGAAAGCTTAAAATCCTAAACAGAGCAGCGTGCATGCAAGTAGTGGAGTAGTCACCTATAAGACATGGATATGTGCACTACATTTTCTTGTTAAAAATTATTTTACAAGAGGATATGGTTTTATTCTACTCTTAGTAGTATATTTTTTAACAAGATACATGTAAACATTTAATAAATATTAGCTATCATCATCAACAGCATTATGATGATGATGCTGGTAAAGATAGTAGATTATTTCCTGAGGAAAAGAACACTGAGCACTCAAAAGATTAGAGAGTAGAGGAAGATACATACCACACTGTGGAGTCGAAAGACTCATGAGCAGAAAGCAGTGAGAGGGAAAGGGACTGGGCTAACCTTTCTGCCTCTTCAAAAGGTAAAAATGGGCTGACAGGATCAGGAGCATCTTCCCGAACTCTGCATCACCATCTTAACTTCCATGAACCAGACATGTATTAAGCAACCAGAGAAGCAGTCCAACAACATGGACAAAAACCTGGGCTCAGGAGTCCACTGCCTCAGTCCTAACCCTTACTCTGTCATTTAGCGATTGTGTAACTTGGGAAAATTTCCAAAGCATTCTGTACCTCCATTTTCCCATGTATAAAATGAGAATAATTATAATAGTAGTAGCTGATAAGATAGGTATGAAAGTTAAATTCAGTAAGTTAATCGGTTAAATGGAATATACAAGAAGCAGCTATGCTGCTATTACTCTCATGTTGTAAGTGATGTCATCTGTATAATCACTGGGCAATAAAACATAATCCCTGCTCACAATCTAGCAGGAGAAAAAGACAGTTCTGGAGATAAGGGCAGCAGGGGCAGAGATGAGGGTGAGGTTTGACATGCATTCTGAAAGAGGGAATATCCAAATTCAGTTTTTAAACAATTAGGAGGGGTACGGATGAGGGCATTCTAGGAGGAGAACACGGTTCAAAAGCAAGGAAACACTACATGGTGCATTTGGAAGCTGTTAGTAACTAAAGATGGTGGGAGAACAGACCGGGAGGGAGATAAACTAGAGGGGTATTTGGTGCCTTAAATGCCAAGTAAGAATCTAGATCACATGGCTAACAGAGAAGGGGCTCAATTATGGATTTCGAGAAAGGAATGATGTGATGAGACCTGTATTCTTACAAGATCGCTGAAAGTGTGGAAGGGTTGTTAGGAGGCAGAGATTATCAGCAGGGAGAACTGCTAAGAGATTGCTTTAGGATTTCAGAAGAAAGAATGAGTGAATAGGTTACGGTGTTCGGGTTGTCGTAAAAGTTTATTAAACGAAATAGAAGTGTGGGACTTGGAAACTGTTTAAACGGAGAATGTAAAGAGAAAAGAATAGTTACAAAAGATGCCCAAGTTTTGAGTTTGGGCACCTGAATGGATAGTGGTGCCTTCACAGAGACAGAATAAGAGGATCTGGGGTGGGGGTGGGGAGGAGATATGTTCAAAACTGAAGTCTTCTTCTCAGCCCAACATACTTTAGGGTAGGTAAAAAATAAAAAGGTCATACCTTTAATTTAGTCAACTTAATTTAGTAAAAAGCAGTTCTACCCCGTCGCCATATGTGTGTGCAGACATGTGGGTGCACAGACGCACGCGCAGTGGTTGTTTAGGTTGTATACAACCTCAGTTGTGGTTACAATGAAACTAATATATCAACATGTTACTGATAAGAAAAGAATTGACCCAACCCTTTGGAAAGTAATTGTACATTATGACTGAGTCATTTTGAAAGTACTCTTAGAAGGAAGCTTAACTCAAACGAAACAAATAAATGAAAACCCTATAATTTCACTTGATAAGAATTCCAGAAAGAGAGAAGTTTAAGGATTGATTTAGTGGTTCAATGTGTCATAAAGATGGATTGTTTTCCGTCTTTCCGCTCTGCCATCCATATGTCAGCTAGTTCTCATCATCTCAGAATGACTGCTAGAGCTCCATGCATCATTTCTTTATTCACCAATAATCAGAAAAGGAAAAAAAAAAAAAGACAATCTTTTCCTCAAATCTGTTTTTAAAATCTAAAAACAATTTCCTAAATCAACCCTGCAGACTTCCTTTCACATATATTGAAAAAGCTATATAATATTTCCACATTTGCTGGATTAAAATGTTCCCTTAAACTCGTGATCGTTTTTTAATATTGGATTTCTACATGACCTTATCACAGAAAGCGTTTTTTTAATCTTTTTTTTTTTTTCTAACTTCTACTAAGCCTTGTAGATATCTTTGGCACGTTTGTTTTCTTCGGTTTCTTTGGGGAAAGGAGTCAACTAATCTAGCTGTTTCTGCCTGAAGTCCAGAAGACATACATCTAGGAAAGGGCCTTGATCTTTCATTAGTCCTTCCTGTCTCTGAGTCTCCTTGCACAACGTCCTTCCTCCTGTGCACGATCCTGTTGTCGACTGTCATCCTGAAGTGTTTATAAATAAAATGGGAAAAAAGTATGTGGTCACAGTCCAGGATAAGCTTTAAGCCATGTCTTTAGGATGGTTGCCATAGCATAAATGTATCCAGGACCAAAAAGTATCTGGAATCACAGGATTCCTATACGTTTCAGAAGCTGCGGAGCACCTGGAATGCACACATCACAGTGCATGGGGACCATGCTCAGTCAGAAGCCGCTGCAAATAGGGGCAGCTCCTTTTTTTAGTGATGACCATACATCTTGTGTCACTTACCTTGCCCTCAGGGGAAAAACAAAACAAAACAGGGACACAGAGGAGAGAGAGGTTTGGTAAAGATTCACTAAGACAACACAAATGTAAAAGTGTATCGCTCATGATATTCATTTTTAGAAATAGTAGATAGTTAAAGCCTCAGTGTAGGAGAGAATGGGGTTGTTGATATTCTTTCTTTTCACCCCTGCTACACAGTTTCTAAAGACATCCAGAAAGTTGAACAGGCTTTGAGGGAATGGGGGGTGTTCCAGGAAAAACAAAATGGGTTTTTGTGTCTTTCTGTGCTCTCCTTTGTCCTTTCTTATCTGGGTTTGAGTGTATTTTGTCTGAAAGTTTCACTGGCTCCCGAGCATTGGTCCTTACTCCCTTTGGAATGACAGACATTTCTGATAATCTGGTGAGGAGATGGAACTTCTCCCCAGATAACTGCCCATATACGTATGAACACACACTTTTGTCTATGTTTTGAGGTAATTGGGAGGGCCCCCTGACACCCATAAAATGGGACATCCATGGCACTCCAGGTTCAGATTCCTTCACCTTGAAGAGGATTGAGGGTGACATCCTCAGCTAAAGAAGCAGTGAACAAGCTAGTCAGGATTTGCCCTTGGCTCAACGGATAGATAAAGGAAACTTGAGGTTCCTTTCTGGGATGTCCCTACTCCCTCCCCCTCCAAAACAAAAAACTAAAAAACTAAACTCTACCCTAGACATTCTGGCATCTTTCCATCCCAGTCATTGGCCAGAACGTACACAAATTCTTCTATTTTTCTATTGGGCTTAAAATCTACATACTAGTCATCCGTTCAGATGTATATTTTCCTACATTTCACTGAATCCAAGTCACATTTTTTTCTTTATATTTTTACATCCTTGCAATTAGAATAAATCTTAAAATAGAAATAAACGAATCCATAAATATAGTGTCAGATTTTAGCATATCTTTCTCAGTAACACCAAACAAGCAGACAAGATAATGAATAATTATATAGAAGATGTAAACCACAAGATTAACAAATCTAATCTATTAGGCATATATAGAACAATAAAACGAATGACTGCAGAGTATATGTTCTTTTCAAGCATGCGTGTAGTACTCATTAAATTTACCAAATGCTGGATGATAAAAACAAGTTTCAACAAATTTCATAATATTGACAACAAAGTGTGTTCCCTGACCACAGTGGAATTCAGTTAGAAATCAAAAACAAAAAGATAACTAGAAATTTCCCAAATTTAAAAAAATTAAACAACACAATTATGAATAATCCATGTGTCAAAGAAGAAGTCACTCCCAAACAAAACATCTCTGTCTGACCGTCTAGGCTTCTCACCATCTGAATCTTCCCTACCCATCCAATTGTATTTTCCACCTCACTTCAGCTCTATGTTCAGACTTTCTTTTTATTCACTAGCAACAAAATATGTAGAACACTATATTGCTCCTATAGTCTATCACAATACTAACATTTACTTATTAATATTAAAAAACAATGCTATTTCTGTGCTCTAAGGGAGTAGCAGAATTCCTCTTAGGGGTAAATGCCTCTGGGAAAACACTTTAGTGGACTCTTAGACAAAGCTGGGTCACAGGGTCTTGTCTGAAGTGGAAGCAATTGAGACAGGTTTTATTATGAAGACAATTGTTCTGCATAATGAAATAACAGGGATTTTTCTGCCTCACCCCCTCCCCACCCCCATTCCCCGGTCATGTCCTGAGAGATATGAGTTTGGGGAGTTCCGAAAGAGAGGACTACAAAAGAAGAGGTGGGAGAAAGTGCTGAATAAAGAGGGAGGCAGGAGGGTATGGAAAATGGCAGCATGTCAGGGTCTGAGTGGTGACCGCCTCTGGGATGCATGCAGAGAAAACAAGGGAAATGAGTTCTTACTCGGCTTGGGGAGTAGATGCTGGTCTCCCTGGCTGCAGAGCATGGCATTAGCACAGAGGAAGACGGGGAAGGCAGAAGCAACAGCGAGAGTAAGAGAGTGAGAGAGACCTGAGGACAGACATCATCCAATATCCTGGGAATGACTCATGGGGTTGGGGTGGGGGTGGGATGGCAGGCAGTTGGTACAAATAAGGCAAGAGACACAGGATGGATAAAGACCAGGAATAAAGAGTTCGAGAATGTGGAGTACCTGAAAGAAGTTTCTTTCTCTCCGCCTCTCTAAAGAACTCTCAGTGGTGTTGGGATGTAGAAGGGAAGCATGGCCCAGAAGGCTGGAGAGCTTAGAGACAATGGAGGTATACTTTACAGTTATACCTCATTTTGAATTCTTTACCTTTGCTTCATGTATTAGTCTTATATCTCTAAGATTTTTAGCTCCTAAAAGAAATCCAGATTCACCACAGGTATCTATACATAAACATACACATTGGTATATGCGTATGCATGCTATTTATATACATATGTGCATACATGCATATATGTTATATGGGTATATATATGTGTGTATACATTATATACGTATGTGTCTGTGTGTGTGTGTGTGTGTATACACTTTAAAGTTCCTAGTCATAATTAATTCACCTTGCACACACAAGGCCCTCTCTCAGATATCTTGCTAAACTGCTCACAAAGGAAAGATCCAGCAACCATTACTTTTGTGCTTGTTTTGTTTCCCGTACTTCTTTGTTTTGGGGAGGCAAATCTTTCCAGTGTTTGTAGTCAGTCTTTGCTATGTGACGATTTTTAAGTGGAGAGCTCCAACCACTATGATCGTATTTCACAGCTTATATTTTATGTGCAATATCTTTTAAAATGTGATACGTAGCTTTTAGCCAGGTATAATACACTTCTTGGTTTAAAAAAAAGATGCCTTTTTTTGGCAAGCAGATTGAGAGCTATTCTGTCAGCATTTTCACAGCAATGAGGTCTTCGTGTTCACGATTGAGATAATGTGTATGTCAAATGAGACTTTGATGCTTCATCAAAACTGGCATTCATGTAAATATCTAGGTTACCCTGATAATTAATGTCGCCTCTAACCTCTATTCAATGTCATCATAAGTGTCAATTTCCAAAGTAAACTGAACAAAAATTATTGTATCAAAATACAGTAAGAAATACTGTTTGCCAAATATAATCAACTGTTACTTCCAAAAACATTATGTAAAGACAAAAGAATAATAAGTACCATATATTCTTAGGCTTCAGTGACAAGACAGAAAGAACTCACAGTCCTAGAGACCGGGAACTAACAATGTAAGAGGCCTTTCTAAGCTATCCTGATATATGGGCTTGAATAAGGCATTTTATTTTTCTGTGCCTCAATTTTAAGGTTTTGTTGTAATAATGAGGCAGCTTTTTTGATGTTCCACAGAGATATAACATTCCTTTAAGGCCCTTTCTCTTCCAGGAAGCTTCTCTGGTCACAACTGAACTTCTGGCCGTTATTTTCATTCTGGTATTTATTACACTTGAATGATGTTTAGAGACCTTTCAAAGAAAACACTTGGGAACTTCAGTGCTACCTTAAATGAGATGTGCTAATAATGTCCCATAAACATGCACTAAAATAAACTTTGCTATGAATTTCCACAAAATAATAATAGCTAACCTTTACTGAATGCTTTTAATGTGCCAGGGACCATAGCAAGCCCTCTACACGCCTTAGCACATTTATCCTTATGTTTTCAGCATTAATGCAACTATATTCATGAAACCACAAAGCCAATAAAATTCAATTTGACAATATGAATTTAAATGTAATGGATAATGTTTTGTTGAAACTAAACCTCTATGGTTGGGTTTAATCATGGGGAAAAAAATGAAGCCTCAGTTTTAACTTAAACTTGCTTTCATGTTTTAGCTTTAATAATATTAATAAAGAGAATGCTTATTTAACCGCGTACAACTAAATTGGCATCAGTAACGTCAAGGCTTTATTTGATAATTGAGGATAATCAGGTCTTATATTTACCATAACTCTGATGATGAGCAATCTATAAAGATCAGCTTTAATGGAGTATCACTTGATCACTCTGTAAAGCTGATTTATTCACTTGGAAATAATTTAAGATGATGGTATTATGAAAATTTGCATTAAATGGGTACCTAATCTAATGATTACTGGAGTCAGAAATGAAAAACATTTCTCCTTGGAAGTTTATGGCTCCGTAAAGATGAAATCCTGCTATGGATCAAAGTCTTTTTGAGTCCTCACGACAATAGTATGTTACATTTCATGACTCAGTTCTTTCATTAGTTTTCTCTGTTTTGACTTCTACGAAACCCACATTTGTTGTGCTGTCAGCTGACCTTTATCTGGAAGAAATGCTTTTGTAAACATACATGTCAATTCAGGTACTGGAATGATTAAGTAAAATTCTAAATTTCTCAAAGAAATTATGGATGCTCAGGGTTTCTTAGACTTATGTTTGAGAAACATGGTCTCTGCCATTCACTTGGTATTATAGCATGTTCAGCCCAGTCCTGTTATTTAAACATTTCTGTATACATCATCTCTATTTTATTTAGTATTAATTTACACATTTTTTTAATAAAAGGGATTCAAAATCTTTAAAATTATTTATACTTATTTTAGAATAACTTGGCTTACAATAGTCTGCCAACTTTTGAAGTTCTTGTGTTATTGTAGTTTTCAGAATGCTAATTACTTAATTCAGAGAGCTGATTACTTACAGTAAGATGCTAGGGGGTTTCCAAGACAGCATTCCCATGGCCAGTTACTTTTTGATGTCATAGAGTCCTGATTTTCCACAAAATCATGTTTTTATTCTTGAGATATATGCTTGTAATGGTTAGTTTTAAAATAAATACTTAGCGAAAGCACGATTATTAAGTGTTAATTTTATCGTGACCATCAGATAAATAGAAAAGATCTATACAACTTGAATCATATTGTTTATATTATTATGCCATTCTTTTCATGGTCTTCCACATTTTCTCTCCTTCATCTCCTCTATTCAAGGAATTAAGCCTTTTTGTCCTCATAATCTCAAGGTAAGATATGACAGATTGGAAGACAAAAAAAGGATGCACATTCTTGCTTTGCCTTTTGAAAGCAATCGAAAATGGAGAGGCTTAGAGAAAACATTTGAGAACAGCTATGTCATCTCTCAACACATGCACAAATGCACACACACACACACACATGCACATGCACACACACATAATTTCTTTCCAGGCAGGAAAACCTTTCTAGAAGATAGGTGAGCTTCCCATGAAGAACCCTGGAAAGGTGAAGACTAATGTGTGTAACCTCTGAGAGCCCAGGGACTGGCTCTCTGCTTCCATGATAGACCTCTAAGGAGGAAAGAAGTCATAAGGAGGAAATGGTTATTTGGTGGCTTTAAGCCAACAGGACCACAGGGATATAGAAACCCATTTTTGTCCATCTTCTTGTTTCAGAATGGCATGATCCCTGTACCCCTGAGGATGGCACAAAAGCAGTGCCAAGAAATCTTTTGTTAAAGGTTCAGGCAAATAAGAAAGAAGAATTCCTCCATCCCAAAAGCAACCTGTATGGATAGAGAACCGGAGACCACATAAAGTGATGGGTTCCTAGATGGATAAGCAATATTGAGGATAAGAGGACTTGACCCCCATACACATTGCTACTCTCTATAAGAACCAATGACTTAGACACAACACCAGGAAACACAGAACCTCAAATTAACAGAGATTATTATGCCACATAATATATGGATTGTTACATCTTCTTGAGAAATTAACCCTTTTATTATAATAAAACAACCACCTTTATTCCTTGTGACATTCTTTGCTCTGAAATCTACACTGTTTTTTGATATGTAAATTCAAGGTTTGTTTTGATAAGTCTTAGCATGGTATGTCACTTTCCATTCTCTTACTATTATTTTGTCAGTGTCTCTATATTTAAAGTACCTTCTCTATAGACAACATATGCTGTAGTTGGGTCTTTATTTTTTTAAATCCAATTTTACAATCTTTGCATTTTAACTGAGGTATTTAGACCATTTATATTTAATGTGATTATTTATATGGTTGGGTTTTAATCTATCACCTTGTCATTTGTTTCCAATTTATAGCATTTATTTTTTCACTTTTCCCTCTTTCTTTTTTTTTTTTGACTTCTTTTGGATTAACTACTTTTATGATTTAATCACTATCTCCTTTGTTGAAGCCAAAGGAGTTAGCTATAACTCTGTTTTATTATTTTAGTGGTATTTAGGATATATAGTACACATTTTTAACTTACTAAGTAATATACATGTCAGCGCTGAGCTGATTGAGAAGGGAAGGTTCGATGGTGAGACACCCAGTTGGAAGAATGCACAAGAGGCAGACATGAGAATGAAATGACAGGCGCCAACTGTGTTGTAGGGAGCACAGTATTGCTTGCACTTCTCCTGCTCCCCTTCTGCTCTCCAGGGGACCCCATAGCTCCACACATATCAGAGTACAATAGTGGCATTCAGCCACACATGCGTGATACAATAAGCTGAAGTATGTTTACATATTTTTTAGGCACCCTACTACACTGATGTAACATTCTAAATCTGGGATCCTATTCCAAGCCGCGAGCCTGGGTCACAGCCAGACCTGGGACTCACCAGGCCTGGGATCCACAATACAACTTCATGTATTCAAATGACATTATACCACTTCACATATAGTACTAGTACTTTACAATAGCATCTTTTCATTTCTCACCTCAGAAATTTTGACCCACTATTGTCGTACATTTTACTTTTAGATATAATGCCCATAGTAAATTGTTACTTTTCTTTAAATGGTAAGTTACCTTTTAAAGTGATTTAAATATTAATTAAAACATTTATATATTTACCAACGTAAAAACCATTTCCAGTCCTCTCTATTTCTTCGCTTAAATCCATATTTTTATCTGGTATTATTTTTCTTTTGTCTGAAGGACTTTCTTTAACATTTATTTTAATATAAGTCTGATGGTGATGAATTCTTTTGGCCTTTATATGTTTAAAATGTCTTTACTTTGCTTTTGATTTTGAAAGACATTTTTACTGGGTATAGAAATATAGGTTGACAATTTTTTCTTTTAGTACTTTAATGATTTTTGCTTCATTATCTTTCAGTTGTACTGTTTTAGATGAGGAATTTACTGTAATTCTTATATTTTATCTTTAGCGGTAATGTTTTCTTCCTCCTACAGATGCATTTAAGATTTTCCCATTATCACTGTTTTGGAGCAATCTGATTATGATGTGCCTTGGTGTAGTTTTCTCTGTATTTCTTTAAATGTTTTTGCCCCTGACTCATTTTGGAGACCTATATTAGGCCACTTAAAATTATTACACATTCACTGATGCTTTGTTCATTTTTAAACATTCTCTTTTCTCTGTGTTTTATTTAAATAGTTTCTATCGCTGTCTTAGAGTTCACAAATCTTTTATTTTTTCTGCAATGTCTAATCCAGTGTATTTTTCTTCTCAGACATTGTAGTGTGTGTGTGTCTGAATGTCTGTGTCACTAGCTAATTTTTCTTCTATTTAATTTAGTAAACATACAGAATACAGTTATAGTAACTATTACATTGTTTAGATCAGCTAATTTTCGTGTTTGGGTCCACTGATTTTTCTCCTCATCAGTGGTTATGTTTTCTTCTTTTTTAGTGCCAATTTTTGATCGGTGCCAAATTAATTTTCCTTTTTGGGTACTAGATATTTTTGTATTTTTATAAATATTCTTGAGTTTTGTTCTGCAACATAATTGAGTTACTTGCTAACAATTTCATTTTTTCCAGGCTTACCCTTAAGATTAGGCAAGATGATAGCAGTATGAATGCTGTGGCTAATTATCCTCCACTACTGAGGCAAGGTTCTTCTTTGTACTCCCTGCAATACCCTGAGAATCATGGGATTCTCCAGTTTGGCTGATGGAAATAGGTAGTACTTTTAACTCTGTGAGGCATTGTTATCTCTCATTATTTCATATGAGTCTTTTCCTGGCCTTGAGTAGTTTCCTCATACACATGATCTAATCAGCGCTCAGTTAAATATTTGAGGGGTCCCTCTGTAAATCTCTGGAGTTCCTTCTCTGTGCAGCTCTTGCTTTGCACACACTGTCCTGTATAATCTAGTTCCTCTGTGTGCAACTCTCAACTCTTCCACACTCTGCCTGAGTAATCCAGCCTTCTTGGTCTTGTCCATCTTAGCTCTGCCTCCTCAACTCTGGTTCTTCTTAGTTCCTCCTCCCTGTACTGCAACCTAGAAATTCTCTCAGGGAGGTAATCTGAGGACAATTGTATAGCCGGTTTACATAATTTGTCTTAAATTTTCTTTAATAATTGTTGGCCAATGTCTTGAAACCCATCATTTCATTAATTTGGTCAGTTTTTTCCTTTGGTTGTTTTAAGCAGGAAGGTAAATCTGGTCCCTGTTATTCCACCTTGGCCAGAAGCAGAAGTCTCGTTATTATTTTTAAATTTGCCTCTTCCCCCAGCAGTACCTATAATTGATTTACTGTTAAGTAACAGAGGGTTCTAGTTCTAGCACATCTCCAAAATAATAGCTTGGACATTCCAATTCACCAGTGGATTTCCAGGGTTACCTGAGTGAATGACAGTGCTGTAAAAATATGAGCATCTTCTCTGCCTAAATAAATGATATATAAAGTTTCAGATGAGTTTTAATGTAATATGTTTTCAGGTGTACTGGAGTAAAACATTGTTGATTCAAACCTTAATTGATAAGAGAAATCATATAAATGGTAATAGACTAAATTTACCTTTACTCAGTTAATGGTTTTTATTTTAAAAAGCAACAAGTATTCATTGTAATGGATGGCAATAAGGAAAGTTTTTAAATATTTAAAAGAAAAACTACTTTTAACATAATCAGATAATTATATACAAGAAGTTTTGATCATTTTAAACAAGCATTGTCTATTTATTTGAAAAAGTTACAATCTCTATGACATAGTTAAACAAATGAATTTTTTAAAGCCTACTTGAGTTATTCTGTCTCATCACTAACTTCCCACAAATTCTTTTAGTTACTACATAAAACACAGATAAGAACTTCTACATGATTGATGGCCCTTTTCTCTTTTGTATCTTAAAGTGACAATTTTTTCTGTTAAATATATAAAAATATACATATTTACATATAATATTCTATATTATAACATATTACAATATTACATTGTATATAATATATTATTCTATTATATTCTATTAATTATAATATAGAATATTATATTATAAAATATTATGTTATAGAATATAATATTCTATAATACAATTCTATATGATAACATAATATATGTAATATATATTTTATATAATGATATACATAATATAATGTAATGTAATATTCTTTCATTTAGAAAACGTAAGGTTTTAGAAAAGCTCTTCACTGAGCCCAGTGTGGCCTCATTTGTGAAAATCTCTAACTTGAGTGTAGTCTTTCAGCAGAGAAAATATTATAAACTGAGAAAAATTACCTTCAAATAAAGGTCTACTTAGCCTCAAAAAGAGGGAGTGAAAGAGATGACTTTCACAAATGTATTTCGGTTTGCTTTAATTTATTAAGCTCTTATGAGAAAATTTCATAGCTTCTTATTACCTTTCTATAGTGACCTAAACACTGCATTTCTCTGCCTCTCAGGAATCTATGAGGATTTATCCTGTTTCCTTTTGGGAGTGTGGAGAAGAGAGATGCATGGAAGGGCACCATTGGGGTGACATACTGAATCATGATTCAAGTTGGGACTTGAATCATAGATTGCACTTCAGGTGTGGTGGCAAAGAGGACAGTCAGGATAGTGAGAGATAGGAAAGAAGGTGATACATTTAGGAAAGGGGTGATTATGCTAAGGCGTCAGGTTTATATGGAAGAATAATGACAGCTAATACTGGAAAGGTAAGTTTAATTTCATGGTGAAAGGGCTTACGTGCTAAGCTGAGACACTTGTTCTTAACTTAGGAGCCACTAATTGGTAGACATTTTGTATCAAGGAATAATACAAAAGGGGATACGCTTTAGGAAGATTAATCTGAAAACAATGGTTAGATTAGACGGTGGATAGGATGAGATGGAGAACGGGGCCCTAGAAATCAAAAAGAAGCAATGGTTCCCTAAATCTGCATGACCTTTGACAGTTAACAATGTAGTTTCACACAGAGAACCTTACTTGAGCCTTATAATAACCCTGTGATATAAGTTGTAAAGATATCCTGTTTTAGAGATAGGAAAATCAAGGCTCAGTTCGGATCCTCTGATTCATGCCAATGTTCCTTTCACCATACTGTGTTGCTTTTGAGCAATTTGGAGGTCAACTCTACAACAGTGGGCCTTTAGATAGTGCTCGGCCTCAGAGATTCTGGGAGTTCTTTCAGGGGCTGCAGTTATAGGCTCAAGGCTCACAGTTCAGCCCCTTCTTACCATAGCTGCTTTTCTTATATGTTGGGCTTTCATATAAGATTTCCTTTGCCAAAGGAGTTATAGAGGTAAACAAATGAATCAAATGAAAAACCATTTAAAATTGCCAATCTAAAGAACTTTGTGATTAATTAGCTAAGGGGTGTGATGGAGAGAAAGAGAGAGAACCCAAGACTTACCTTATATGATCTGGGTTTGAGTACTTGGAACAATGGTAACAACAGTAGGACTGGTTTGAGAAGGCGAAAATGGTAAGTTTGGTTTTGGATGAAGATAAAGATATTGTTTACATATCCTGCAGAATCTGGAGAAGAATTAAGACCTAATTTCTACTTATAAAGATTTGAAATTTTTAGAAAAGATCCTAGTAGTTAATGCTTAACAGTTTAACTGAAATGAATAACTCAATAAAGAAGTCCTTCAAATTGAAGAACTACTGTGATGTGGCTTGAGAACACTTCATGGAAATCTTGGAATTGAGCTGGGCCATAAATATCATTTTAATGGTTGACAGAGGATTTCCACCAGTAGAGAGTTGGACACTTATATAACTTGCCAACTCTGGGTGGCATTAATTTGGTAAAAGGCAATGTTTTCTAATTTTGCAAACGTGTTGGGATAAATTCATTTTCCGCCATTAGCATAAGAAAATATAGAGGGAGATTGTTACAGACCCCAGAGAACTACTCATGGACCCAGGGAATTTTGATGATGAAAGCTGGATGTTAGATGGTATTGACGACAGCAACCAAATAAGCATTCAGTAGCTGATCACTTGCTTTCCCGTCATGTAAACTGATGAGGTTGACTCCAGGTCAAACTAGACAGTAGATTGTGAGCATTTGACTTCCTGAATGTTTCCACAATGTCACTAACAGGATCAGATAGGAATCAACCTCATCCAGAGAGAAGAAACAAGGAAAACAGCAGCAGGGGCCACAAGAGAGAGGAGACTTAACAAAAGAAGAAGACAAAGAAGTTATGATTTCCTGTCTATTCTTACTTGCATGTGGCAAATGAAAAATGGTTTCATCTGCAGACTCTGTATCTACAAGATCTGGCTCGGAATTTTTCTCAAGTCCATTCTTTGTGTGAAATTTCAAATGTCCTCTTGCTCATAGAATACCACTAAAAGGCTCCGGAGAACACAGCAAAAATAGAAACAGGTATGCCCACCAAACAAAACTTTGCCTCCTGGAAGCACATCAGCCTAGAGTTCAGCCTGAACAAAAGAACCCTAAAAATTTCCCTTTTCTATTGTTCTAAAAGATTGTAAAAGTTCTCTAAATGTAATTTTTATCACCTTACATTTTTTTTTTACCACTTATGAACATATGTGTTTTTTATGATATTCACAACATACTTGTGTCACAAGATTCAAATTTAATTTCCTGCAATTACTGCACAATATGCATGGCAAAAAATGATATAAAAATGACAGAAAATAATAAACAGTTACACCATTTCTTCTAAGTTACCTTTTGGAAATAAAACTCATGCATAACACAGTCAAGGCTTTTGATTGGCTGTCTCCAATCCATGTTGTGTAGAGGCATTGGTAATAATCGTTAGAAATTTTCAAATCTTCGGATAATAGCAGGATTTAGTTTATTGGGAAATTATCATCCTGTACACCCAGAGATTAAAGAGATGTTGTAACTTCTTTCTTACTACTTCGGAAATGTGGAGTTATGGTGGTTAGCTGGTGGTTTATCGGCAATGCTTTGCACCTTTTAATTTGGAGTCAAATGTACTTGAGCTAATTTATTCATGTCATTATGTATCTCATTTCTTACAGGTAGCAATAATAAACTTGTTGACAAAAGCTTATTTGTGACAGAGGTGGAGGAGAAATCTTTCCCCTTCCTATTTCCATAGTGGACTACCACATGATATAAAGAACTTGGGATCTAGGGCCAGCAGATCTGGTTTGAAACCCTTCTTCACCACTTGATAACTACAGCCCTGGGACAAGATTTTTAACCATTTTAAGCTTCACTGTCCCCATCACTAAAATGTACATTTGAAAAGCTTCTACCTCATAGGGTTGTTGGAGATGAAGTGAGATAATGCATATATGCCTGGTATAAGGTAAGCACTCAATACATGTTAGCTGTTGTCAAAATGATGATAGTGCTGCCCGCAATGACAAAGGTGCATGTCCAAGGCCTTTTCTAAAGCAGAAAATAATAGTTATAGTATATTGAGGTAGATGTCACAGTACAGTAATTTTTGTTGCATGAATGACACCTCCCACCTGTGTTTATTTGCTTAGTTCTAATTCGGGCAACCGAAAAAGGGACAAAATATGTTTTGTCTTACTAGGTGTAATTTTCATGAAATGTCATCCTTGAATTGGCTTAACTTCTCCCAAATGTTCATGAGTGGGAGAAAATTCTCAAGTAAATAGGAAAAGAAAGGAAGAAAGGAGGGAGGAAGGGAGGCAGAGAGAGAAGGAGAGAGAAAAGAAGAAAGAGAGGGAGAGAGAAACATCATCTTCTGCTAAGTAAGGTACATTGACAGCTTTCATGTCAGTATTTGACGGCTATGGTTTGTAAGGACAAGCCCTGTTTTAGTGTTTTTTCTTCATTGAAACATAGAAAATCTTACTTTGAGGGGGACTAGAGCTCCCTCTTCCAATTATTTGCTCTCCGTAGCAAATTCGCTGACGACGAGATACCCAACGACTGAGCAATAAAATGACATAATGGAGGGAACTGAGGATTATTTAAGACATTCTCATGCTGCCTTCATTCCCTGGTTGCCCACTGTTTCTTTATATTTCACCTATTACTGTAGTTTTATCTAGTTTTCCGGCCCTAGATCAGAGTTAACAAGAATGAAGGAGTTATGATGAATGAAGAGTCCTTAGAGGTCTCTGCTAAAAGAGAATGGAGGTGGAAGAGGAAGAGCAGTAACAGGACATGGGTTCTTTGAATGGGGTTGAATGAGAAGGTCAAATCCTTAGACCAAGTCTGTATGTTGGCTGCCTCGAGCCCCATGTTGAGAGTGAATGAAATATTGTATCCAGGTTCAGTGGGACCAAGTAACAGTCAAGAATGATTATCGAGGTCTGCCATGGGCCCAGTATAAGAGCCATATGTTTATGTCATCCTTGGTCCAGACATGAGGGGCCTGCACTGGATTATAAAGGCAGGCCAGAGTATAGGAGCAGTGATCATAAAGAAATTAAGGAAAGTAGGGCCATAGAATCCAGTTTCTCACATAGAGCTTACTCCTGTAGGTGACCCATGGGTAATGGTTAGTATCATATCTCTTCTCTGCAGTAGATACAGTTGAACAACTCTGACACTTAAACAACTATGGATTGACTACTGATTCACACCATCATCACACTCACCTACATCACATACATATACCTTCTCCTTTTATTGACTTGAAATAGAAATTAATTGACATGAATTTTTTTAAAGGTCATTTGTCATGGAAGCCCAGGTCACCTTGCTTCATTGGAATTTTGGATACATACTGATCACCCAGGTATGTTTTATGTCTTTAATTTCATGAGCTTCACATTGGTTGTTGAAATATTTTAATGAAAAAACAGCCATAATAATTTTTAAGTGATTGAACATGTGTATGTCTTGCTTAGCACAGAGTACATTTTTAAATGTGAGTAATAAGCCAGTGGCATGGAAACAGCAGGTTTCCACCAAAAAGCCATCTTGAAATCACATTTGCACGTAAACAGAAGTCTCTCATCACCAGAATTTCCACTTCAGTTAACAACACTGAAACAATCCACTGATCTTTGCTTTAGTTCAAGTTCTTTCTTGGGGCGAGTGCCCCCAAGCTAGTTCCCCTTAATGAATTAAAGGTCTACGTATAGGAAACATATAGAGCTCTGTTCTAGTGTATGTACATGTAAACATTCACAGAGTTGATTTATTGTGATCCTTGTTTTCTTTTGAATTAATACCAAATGTAAAAAGAAAATGCTTTAAAATTAAATGTTTTATAACGGTCACTCATTGAAAAGAGTACTGGCAGATACAGACTGAGTATTATTACAGTGTTAGTTCAAAACTGTGAAACATATAACTCGGTAACCTCTTTACAGGAGTGGAGATTTAAGACTCAAAGAACTCACTGCTCAGGCTGCATTAATGCAAGTGGAGTGTCTATATCACTTTCTGAGCTCTGAGGAACACAATTATATGTATTTGTTTTTAGTGCTGGTTCCCCAGATGTAAGAGGAACACTGACAAATTAGAATTATCCAGAAGAAGACAAATGTAAAGGAGAGGGAGTTTGAAAACCATGTTTCATGAGAAATAGTCAAAGGAAATAGATACGCTTTTTTTCTGAAGAGTCTAAGTTGTCTTCATGTAATTATCAGAATAATTTGAAAAAGGGACAACCTGCTTTTTATTGCTCCCTAGAGCAGAACAAAGAATGGGGTGGAAATATTAAAAAAGCAAATTTTGCCAAAATGTGAAGTGGATGTTGCTAAAGATCAGAGATCTGGTTTTCTCATTATTCCAGCAAGGACTGGTTGGTCTCTGTGCTTCAGCTGCTATACAGGGCTCCCCCGCCTTGGAGGGAAGGGGAAACTACCTTCAAGGACTCTCAAATTCTCTAATTTCTTCCTATCACTCTTTGATCTGTCAGTTTGGTTCCATTCAGTCTTATAGATGTAGTTTATCTCATAACAATCAATGAATGATTGATTGGAAATTGTGTCAATCAAATCTTTTTGTAGATAAAATCATATTATAAATGCACATAAGTAACACACTTTTTAGAGGAAACAGAATGCAAATCTTTTGTTAAGAATCTTTTTGCAGTGCAAACAATTATTTCCAAAATGAAACATTTTTATTTCCTTGAATTGGTTTTTCTTACATGGAGACATCTGTATATCCCAGCAGCACAGAATGCCCCACAAGTCATTAAATAGAAGGACTTCTGATTCTTTGGTGTCATGGATAAGACACTGAGGCTCCACCTTACTCCTCCTCTCATTGAATAAACACTTCATTAGAATGTTTCACACTGGAAATATTAACACCAAATTAATGACATTTGGTGCCATCAGGGAGCTACAACATTAGCTTCTTGTTCCCTCTGTGGGAGTTATGAAAGCTCCTTCCCAGGTCTCATATTAAATAGTTATGGGATCTGCTTTGCCTGCTTAAACTGCAATTTCCTCATCTGTAGAATGGTGCTAACAGCACTACATGCCCTTGGCCGTGAGGGCTGCATCCACATATACTACTACATGTGAAATATGTAATTTCAAGATGCTTTGAAGAAGCTGCCTCTATTCTGCCTAGGTTGACCAAACCAGAATTATTTGAAGACAGAAGCAATCTTTAAAGGAATCGTTAACTCAATGTCAGGTAGCACCATACTTGCCAAAGTATAACTAGACATGTATTTTGGAGCAGCCTTTTACCTCCAGTTTCTCTAAAAACATTAGAAATTAGAAAAACATTCCATCTAAAGCAATGAATAAAAATAATGTTCTCGAAAGTTGTGATCAAGAATAGATGTCTAACAACATACTTAAATAGGAGTTACCGTTTAAAGAAATTTACTTAAAATTAGAGGAAATGACATAAAACCATTTGATAACTTATGAAATCTTATTTTCGGGGGGCAAATCTAGGTGTTTGCTTAGGGGCAGAATCACATTTTGTATGTTCTTGGTACCATTTTATAAAAATCTTTCTCTCTGTCAACAGGTTTGCATGGTATTAAAGCTGCTGTCTTGGTGAGGTTGCTAGGGAGTGGCAGATAACAGTATCTCCAGAAATAGGAATATTTACCCCATTAGATCAATGCCCAACGGTCTCTGGAATGTCCACAATCGCAAGTACATCCTAGAATGGACAATTCTGTTCTCCAGTTCAACGTTTTATATTTTCAACAATCCAATATCTAGAACTAGTATCCATTAATAATATTTCCTTCTCCTTCTTTCTTAAAATGAAATGAAAAGAACAAGTCTGGTCAGGAGAAGAAAAGTGGTCCTGACACTTGCTACGTAACCCCAGGCAAGTCATTTCCCCTCTGGGCCTCCATTCCAAGCTGGATGAAACCAGAAGGTGGCAAACTACAGTCTGTGGAAAAATCCTGCCTGCTGCTTGCTTCCTTATGATCTGGTCATCAATAAAAGGCCAAAAGAAGAAGAACATGTTGTGACATGTGAAAATTATAAGCAACTCAAATTTCAGTGCCATAAATAAAGTTTTTTTGGAACAGAGCCACACCCATTATTTATGTGTCGTCTATGGCTGCTTTGGCACTAAAACGGCAGAGGCGAGTAATGA
Source organism: Pteropus medius (assembly GCF_902729225.1). Classification (NCBI taxonomy): domain Eukaryota; kingdom Metazoa; phylum Chordata; class Mammalia; order Chiroptera; family Pteropodidae; genus Pteropus; species Pteropus medius. The sequence continues at coordinate 14,116,154 of NW_024340849.1, forward strand.
TAACAGAGGTAGAGGCTCCGAAAAGCCAGAAGTAGATACACCATCTGGCTCTCTGCACAAAAAGTGTGTCGATCTCCTACACAGTTACTAAGGTTGTTGCCAACTCAGATTATTCATAATTTTTTCCCACTAACTTTACCTGAACTCTCTTTCCTTTCCAAATCTTTAGACTTCAAGAATTAAGAATTTAAAATAAGTGAAGCGATATCGACAAAGTGAAACGGCAAAGCCAAGGATGGAATGAATGCCTCATCCGGACGCCCTCCTGCTTTCCTTATCGCTACTGGGACATCTTTCTGTCTGAATCTCTGCTCCTCCTCTTTGACCTTTCTGGGTTGGACTCACCAGTCACCACTTTTTTTTCTTTTTCTTTAGTTTTATTTATTTATTTTTTATTATGGTGACATCGGTTAACGAAATCCCGTAAGTTTCAGGTGTACAATTCAACAGCAACGCACATCTATATTGCATGGTGTGTTCACCACCCATAGTTAGATTTCTTTCTGTCACCATATATTTGACCCCTTTTACTTCATCTACTTCCTCCCTCCTCCATTCCTCCCTACCCTCTGGTAATCACTAGTCTATTGTCCATGTCCATGAGTCCCTGTTTGTTTGTCCTGTTTATTTGTTGCTTTTAGGTTTATATAGCACATATAAGTAATATCATGTGGTTTTCAACTTTTTCTATCTGGCTTATTTCACTTAGCATAATTATCTTGAGGTCCATCCATGTAGTCGCAAATGGCAGTATTTCATCTCTTCTTATGGCTGAGTAATATTCCATTGTATATATGTACCACAGCTTCTTTAGCCAGTCATCTATCATAGGACACTTCGGTTGCTTTCATGTCCTGGCCACTGTGAATAATGCTGCTATGAACATCGGTGTGCAAGTATCTTTTCAGATATGGGTTTTCAAGTCTTTGGGATAAATACCCAGTAGAGAGATTGCTGGCTCATAGTCACTTCTCGTCATCCTCCTCTACTGTACTGCAATGACGATAGACCCTTAGATTTATATAAACATGTTGAACAAGAAAAGGGAATATTATCTTATCTTACAAATATAACAAACAAAAATTCCAATGGAAGAGTGGCAGAATTAAAACCCTAATCTTATGATTTCTTGGCTGCTTTGTTAGTGGCCCCTTCTAGCAATTCAGATGATAATTGTTAACATTTATTGAGCATTTACTCTTATATGGAGGGAGAGTCTTGAACTTGGAAAGCAGTCATTTTGCATGTGACAGCCGTAGCCAGACACGCTCTCTCTCTTTTATCACCTCTAATCCCTCTGCTGTTTGCTTCATCTATGTAGTTGCCTATAAGGTGTTCTCTTGTAGGATGTATAATCGAATATAAACTTTTGCCTGGAATCTTTTATTTTCTATTACAAAATATATATAACATTTTCACATTTGTAAACTCTGCCCCCTAAAAATATGATTTTTTAAATTATAAGAGGAACTTTAGGTAAGTTTCCCTAAATATCAGTTCCTACTAAGGCTTTTGAGAGCCTTTTGTCGTTCTGGGGTGTGTCGCTACCTTCTTAAGTGAGCAACAAGACTTTTTGCTGATGTGTCAGGGTCGCAAGTGTAAATCTCAACAAAACTCAAATTTAGACCGTTCTCAGCAATGGAAAAAAAAAAAAGAGATAGAATATATGTACATTCCTAAAGGCCATGAGAGTAAACTTGTAATAAGAATTTAGTTAAGTCATTGATGAATTCGGCAAATGTTTATTCGTGCCTTCTGGGTCCAGGAAACCATGCCAGACACTATGGAGTGTAGGAAATAGTACACAGCGTGGAGGACAGGGCAACTAGGACACAGAAGAAAATCATACCATCACCATAAGAGGCCGGCGAATAAACACCTATGCGAGTTTAGAGGTCTATTTTCTGGGTTAAACACACATAGCTTCTTAGAGAAGCTGGCGTATGATGTGTACCTTGATGGCTTGGGAGGATTTTCCTGGGAAATATAGGGGACACGTTTTCCCTGGATGGAGGTACAAGGCCTGAATAGAGGCCAACTGAAATGTATTCCTCTAGCAGATATCTTTTTTCTGGATTTATTATGAGAGAGAGAGAGAGAGAGAGAGAGAAAGAGAGAGAGAGAGAGAGAGAAAAGGAGAAAGAATAAAGTGTAGCTCTGAAGTCAGGATTTTTCTATGTTATTTCTCACTTCATATCTTTAAAGTTCAAGTGCCCTTTGAAGACACTGCTCTGAAGCTTTTACAACTAATCTGAGAACATTTGTACCTAATTTATACAGAGATGATAGATCCTTGTACTGCACACATGGTCTGCATATTCTGGATTGCTAAAGCCATTCTGATCATTATTTTTATTTGTTTTATGATGGTGATAAAAAGAAAGTGTGTTGCATTTGCAAAGGTTTTTAAATATTATTTATACCTAGGATATCTGTTTGCATGCTCCTGAATAATAAAGACAAATGGATTTGTCTAAATTTGTGGCATAATATGGGAATAATAGAAGAGCTTTTTTATGTGTCATCATGAGGAGTGATAGAGAAAGAAGATTAGGGGAGAAAAAACTTTGAAAATCAGAGTTCTTGTTGGTACCTCTTGATGAACTAATAATTCAGATCTAATTGATTACAGCTTTAATTGTCTATAATCTCTATATACTATGGTAGCCTTGTGAGATATTACTAATCAAATTAAAACTAATTCAACACAATCTCCGATTACAGAATATTTTGTCTCTCCTTCAGGTTTGGATAGTTGAGGCAATGTAGTGTTGATGACATGCTCAGCCACGTGCCTGCACAGTTTAAATGGCTTTTGAAGACACGTTTCATGGAGTTGCACTGTGTAGTGGCCTTACACAACTGAATCTAATAAAAAAAAGGAAAGGACTATAAATTTTTTTAATTATGAAAAAATGATAACACAGTTATGTTTCAGTTCAAACGTATAAATCTGCTATACTTTTCCCATAGGGTTTCTGTGGTAGCCTTGTTCCTTAGCACACACAGTCAACGAAAGTGTTATAGACTGAATGTTTATGACCCCCAAGTTCATATGTTGAATCCCTATCTCTCCAATGTAACAGAATTAGGAGGTGGGGTTTTTAGGAAGTAATTAGCATTAGATGAGGTAATGAGGGTGGAACCCTGATTACTGGGGTTAGGGACCTTAGTAAAGTCCCAAGAGAGCTTGCTTCTCTCTCTGCTCTCTACCACGTGAAGACAAAGGGAGAAGACAGTCATCTACAAGCCAGGAACAGGGTCCTCTCTAGACATTTGATCTGCTAGTACCTTGATCTTGGAGTTTCAAGACCCCAGAACGGTGAGAGATAAATGTTTGTTGTTTAAGCCACCCAATCTATGGTAATTTCTTGTAGCCGCCTGAACTGACAGAGACAGGGAACAATGAAAATCCTTGTGAACCCTAAGAGTAGATTTTTTTTGTTCTGGTCAATGTTGAATTGTGTGGCTTTACTGTGTTGAGTTACAGACCAAGGAGGAGATGAATGGGCTTTCATGACTCTCTTTTAATGGGATAAACATCAGCCTAAATCATTATCATAGGAAAACACAAGAAAAACAAACTAGGCTTCCCTGCCCCTAACCCATGGCTTAGTCCATGCACATACCCTCTCTTGGTCCATGGAAAATTCTGCTCTATTAAAAGCACTTTTTAACCAACAAGATGAAGGACATTTTTTCAAGTCTACTCTGTGGTTGCTAAAGGCTACTAAATATATCACAAAAGAGTACAGATTTCTGTCACATATTAGCTAAACTTTCTTTTTGGAGTGGTCGAAATTCTTTTATTTATCCCTAGGTGTTCTCTCTGATTCACCAGGATAAAATTTTTTTTTACATTTAAATTTCGCTGCCCACAGGCCTCCAAATTTATCACCAACCTCTTAGTCTTCAGAGTCTTCTCATGTAGATAAAGAGTCTCTCTCAACTTCCTATCACCAAAGTTCTCATTTCCTGCATCTGTCTGTTACTATGGGAGTGACATCTTCCACTGATGTTCCCAAGTACCCCATTTTTATCTACTTCTTAACACTTCACATGCTGTATTAAGTTTGCCTATTTACATTCCCATGATCCTTACATGACTATAAATAACTTGGGAGCATAAATAATATCTTAGTCACACAGCATCCCCAGTATCTAGCATAGACAGATGAATACCTGATAAACTTAATAAATATGTTAAATAAATTTTAATTCTTGTGTGTATGGCTTATTCTGAACAACCTCTGCTCTTACCCTGCACCTGGTCTGAAGCAGAATCTAGCTCATGAGTGCACTTTAAAGCTCCAACTCCACAAACCATGGGACAAAAAGTTTTTACTTAAGATCTCATGTAGAGATGGGAAGAAGATACACATAAAACATCACCTAGAACAAAAGATTCTTATTCCTGATTGGATGTCTCTGATCTTCCCACCAAATTTAGTTTTCCCCATCAATTTCTCAACCGATCGCAGTGTTTTCCACACAGCTTCAAAAAAGGCTTCCCCAGCCCTATTCCTCACCATCAGTCACCCATTGTCTCTGTAATTCAGCTCCTCTCCTCTGCTGGCATACCTCATTCAAAACAAATTGGAAAATTATTTAAACAAGGATGATCTCATTTTTCTCAGCATACTAGTATGTTGGGGGAAAGAAGGGACTGAGAGGAGTCTTAGTTGACCACAAATAATGGATTAGTGAATGACCAATGGTATGATAAAAAGTAATTTGAGAACACATTATCTATTCCACCCACTTGATCTTTTTTTCTATTCTCTGCCTTCCTATTGTAAATTTTCTCAATTCTCTGCAAATATCTTGAGAAATCTGTTAACATGTCCTCTAACTGGACCCTTCTAACAATTTTAAAGAAATAACATCTTTAAAATTGCCTTGGAGGAATAATTTCTAAGCTTGGGGACCAGTCTCTTATCAAAAGTCTTTTGTTCCTTAATGAAAATGATAAGACATATATATATAGCAAAAGACCAACAGTAGGCATTCTAGTGGACTTTCTGGCCACAGCAGTGAACAGGCATGATAATACCATCTTCCTCATAGAGGAACTATGAGGACAAAATGAGATACTACAGCTTATCACACATAGTAAATATTAGTTTTTATTAATGATATTATTAATTAATGCTAACATTAGTTAATAATCATTGTAATCTTGAAGAATCGTCTAAAGAATTTTAGCAAAGGACCTTATAAAAATGGTATAGAAAGGATCCTTACTAATTATTAGCATACTACACCAGCAACTCAACTTAAGCTCAGAGCCATTTTTAATACAATTGTTAATAATGCTATATCCTGAGGCATACTGCCCTAGACTTTCTGAAAAATGCTTGATTATGAAAGACATCAAACTCAATTCTCTAACAAAAAATTTAGTTGTCATTTTTCTGTTAAGTAGCAAAATCACATGGTTTTCTTTTTCTTTCTTCCTTTTATGCTATTTTATTATAGGCTCAAAAGCAAGAACAGGAGTTTTAGAAAAAAAATGATGCATCAATAGCTAATCATGTTGCTATGGACATGACTAGCTTTTTTCAGGAAATATTAGAAAGAAAATTAGAAAGAATGTTGAAGAAATGGAGAATTGATTTCAAGGACAAGATGTTTTGTGGTTAATCCTGCAAAGGCAAGGAGGCCTAGCTTTAAAAGAAATTGTCTGCATCCACAGCAAAAATGACAACAAAGATAAAGTTTCATTTCTGTGATAGTGTATTATGGCATAGAAACCAAGGGACGATTGACCTTTAAAGGGTCATCTGGAAGATGTTCCCTAGAAAAAATCCAGGATAAAGGATTCTGAATTTGTCATTTGTGGCTTAAATTCGGTGGAGAAACTTACAAGAAGAAGAGACATCCTAGTGCGGAGAAAGAAGGCCACTTGAAAATCCTATAAACAAAAGTGTCCCAAGGCTTCTGGGAAATCAATAGCTCTTACCAAACATCTGATGAATTAAGTGCACATGGATTTAAACGTTAAAAGAGAAGAACATGCTTTGTGAAAGTCATTTTGGGTTTTGTTAAGACCAATAAAGGAGGCAGATCTGTGTTTCCTCCCATGAATGTATTAATGTATTAAGTACTCCAGTAATATTCAGGCTCTACACTACTCCTTGGGGTATAGCTGAGAATGAAATTCTGTATTATGTATAGGGCAAGACATAAGGCATATCTAAACTGACCACAGGAAGATTTGGGTTTCTCTTATATATATATCAAAGGGATTGCAATAAACACTATTTCAGGGCAAGCTCTGAACTAGCGGAAAAGCTATATATTCTCTTCTTTAATCTTTTAAAGAGCGATTGTAATGAAAAGAATATAAAATGTGCATTTGAAAGTCCTGGGATTTGTTTCCAGCCTCTCTACTTACAAACTATGTAATCTTGGAGAAGTAACTGGCCATGTAAGGTAATAATATCTACCTTAAAAAGACTGCTGTGGGATACTAAGTGACAGACTGTGTGTAAAGGCACTAGGTGAGCTGTTAACATTTTTTAAATGTATTTTTTTCCTTAGATCTCAGTGATGCAAAAAGGAATCTAAATATATACCTAATTTCTAGTCCATTGGGAACACTTAAGAGCTAACCTAAAATAAAAGAGGGGCAGTTTTCCTTTAGGTCATCAGACTCATAGGTTAATGATCTGTTAAAAGCTTACCAAATTCTCCTTTGAACTGTTTGTATTTATCATCATTAAGAACATTTTCCAAAATATATTCCTGAACCAAAATTTACAAAAGATAACTTGGTCTCAAAACAACACTGCGTGATTGGAGAAGTTTACAAAATACTGTAGCATATTAAAATCACTGAAAATGAATACCAAATGGGTGAATCATGGAATTCTTTTTTTAGTTTGAGATCTATTAATACCATGGCATACACTTTGAGAAATCTTTTGGGAAAATGGATTTTTATGTATAGATTGGTTTGTGTAAATAGGGTTTCTTTTTATTTTCCTTAAAACAATTGCTTCAAGCTTCAAAGAATGACACAAAAGGGGAAAGTGTTTCTTATTCCAGGATTTAATGTAAAAACTGATGTTCCACTAACCATATCTTTAGGATTTTATTTTAGCTGAAGGCCTGCATATAACAAGTACTTTGAATTTACTGATCTACCTTTGCAGAGTCCAGCTCATTCTCCATTACCTTCTGCCTTCTGTCCTTTTTCACACTTTCAAAATTCTACTGCCTGTATCAAAATTTCTCAAATTATTCTTCTCTTTTCTGTCATTCCTAGCTTCTACTGTTACCCCAGCATTTCTTATTGTTTAATTAGACATTACTCACACAAGACAACCCTGAAAAAAAATTATAATTTTATATAATTATATAATTTTTGAAATTGCTACATATTTTCTTTTTTATTTTAAGCTTCCAGTGCACATAAGTATATAAAGGCTCTGATATGTCCCGCAGAAAAAGCAACTTGGTTAGCCCAAGGATTAGTCCAGTGTTTTCAAACAATTTGACCACCCTATTTGTTAATTAATATCCAGTTTAGGAGGAGACCAGTTGGGAAGACTGAATAAATTTATGATCTCCTAGTGTGTAGCACAGTGCCTGGCACTCAAATAAACACATGTGGAGTTTTAAGTACTTCTGGAATTTAAAGATGACTTGAAACAATTGAAACAGGAAGCTGAGGAACTAAATCATGCTTTCAGGATGCAAAGGGGCAATTAATGGAAACTAACCTTGTCAAATTTAAGCAGAAAAGAAATTTTAAGGATAGTGATTAGCTTCCAGCAACTCTAAGATAAAAGTTTTGAGGCTACAGAGCCAGGAATACCCTAGGATGACAACTATGTTCTCTCGAGTTGTGATTAAGAGTAGATTTTTATAATTTTTAAGTTTTTCTTTTTCTTTTTATTTTTTTGTTTAATATGGTGGTGGTATGGTGATGTGGCAGAAAGACCTGGGCTTGAATCCCAGCTCTTTCTGTGCCTCTTGACCTGGGAAAGTCAACCCTCTCTAGGTTGTACTATATAAAATAATGATCAGAAAACATACTTTGGAAGGCGCTTATGAGATTGAAATAAGGAAATTAATGTTAAGCTCCTGGTACACGTAGATAATTCATAACAGGTAGCTAAATTATATTCTAAAGAGAAATGTGCTAATTCAAGAAATGGCCTTTTAATGGCCCGAGGACACGATGGGCCAAGGAAGAGGGGCAAGGTTAAAACGCACGCCCCATCTGCCCTTGGCTCACGGACAGTGCTTTGGAGGCAGAGGTCTTCCCTTACACTTCAACCTGAGGGAATTTTGGACCACATCCCTCCTCTTAGGGAACTGGCTCAATGTTTGGACTATAACACTTTGATTTCAATTGCTTTTAAATGATTTATTGATTCTAATTAAATTTTTTAATGTATAGCAGAAACTAGTTAACTTTAATTTAGGACTGACATTTACATCCTGGGTATCCAAGGTGGACAATTCATTTTCATTATGGTGAAAAGCATCATTTAAATGTCAGAAAATTGCATATTTAACATTTGCAGTAATTAAGGGACTTTAATAATAAATCTGTCTGTCTTTATCTATTTACACACTTTCCTGTGTCCTGGTCTGGCACTTTCCTTAGTGAATCAACTATCACTAATTACTTCTTTTTGAAGTGTAAATATGTTTTAATTCTTCTTACAGGCCAAGTAGCACGTTTACTGTTTAACTGGTAATTATTTTCCCCATGAATTACCTCCTTTTGGGGCTTCTCTCAGGGGAGCAAAAAATTTTGTTTACACTTTGCCTCTGTGGAAATCAATCTCCCTGTAATTCTGAGGGAGGCAGCTCAGGGAGCCCTTCCTCTGAGAGTCACACTCATCTCAACTCCAAATGGGGACAGCACAGTAGCCCACAGGAATATGCTGTGGATGAGGATTGAAAAAACTATGAAAATACTTTGAGATTTTAATTTGCCTTTCAGTGCAGTGTACATGTTTAATATTTTTAAAATCTTTTATTGAATTATGGTTGACTTACAGATTGTTGAGGCCTGTCCCAAGGAAGATTAACCAAAATGTTGGTTTCTATAACCAACTGCTAAGGAACTTCAATACAGTTAATGAAGCCATGGGAACGAACAAGAGTTCAAATGCCCTTTGGACAGCAAAGGTTCACTTACATATCCCAGATACATCACAAGATGATCATTTATTCTAAAAATAGATCTACAAAATATTAAGACAGTTTATACACATAGTTTTCTGATATTCTGGAATACACATAAAGGAGGAGCAATATAAGTTAGCCTAATGTGAACATTACTTTCTAGGCTATTAATTTAAATTATTTTTTTTCTTTCTTTTTTTTTTTTTAACTTAGATAATACATGCATATGATACAAAATTCAAGAGAAGCAGACAAATGTTTTATGATAATCTCTGGCTGAGGTCCTTCAGCCACCTGGATCCCCTTACTAGAGCTAACAACTATTTCCTATTTTTGTCTGTACTTTTCCAGAGATAATCTTCACACGTGTAAGTATGTATGAATGCATATTTTTTTGTTTTTCTCAAATGGAAGCATACTGTGCACATTGCCTTATGTCTTTTTTGGTCACTTGACAATGTTTTTTAGCCATGGTATTGCATATGAAACAAACTCATTGTTTTAAATGGCTGTTTAGAATTCCATTGCATGGATTTACCATAATCTACCTAACCTCTGTTAAGTTAATTAAACAAGGAGGCTATTAGATATGTGGCTTTAATGTGGGGTGGCCTACATAAGCAAAGCAAAATCTAAGCCTATAAATGCTTCAAGTTTACAAAATTGGAACCTAAGGACTACCAATCACAAAGAGCCAACTGGGCTTTAAGCTTTAGCCAATCAATAATTTTCCTTAATTTGTTTCTGCCCTTTCTCTATAAAAGTGTCTTTCCAACTCCTGTTGGTATAGCTTTCCTAGCCACTTCCTGTTCCCATTCGAATAGATTTTTGCTCAAATAAACTCTAAAAAATTTTAATATGCCTTGGTTTATCTTTTAACACTTGTCCCCCATCACATTATTTCCAGCCAAAAATTCACATTATTTCCAGCCAATTCCTATTAAAAAATACTACAGTAAACATTCTTGATTATAATTTATGTCATATCCTTGGAAGTATATCTGCAGAATAAATATCTAGAAGTAGAGTTGCTGGATCACAGGTTATATGCTTTTAAAATTCTGACTAATATTACTCTACTGCACTCCATGAAAATCGTAGGCATTTACTTTCCTACAAGCACTTTATAGGGGGTCTAGCTGTTGTTCATGTGCCGGAACCATATTGTTTTTTTTAATCATTGTAATTGATCATTATATCATTGTATTGATAACTAGTAAATCCAGTCTTCCTTAATCACTCTGATTTCTTTTTATCTGGCTATTCTTGCCAATTCATTTTTTCATGTAAACTTTAGTTTGTCACATTTAGTTCTAAAATAAATTTGCTTGTATATTTATTGAGATTAAGGTAAATATATGGATACTATGAAAATTAGCATATTTTTGACATTGTTTTTCCACACAAAACAAATGTATTTTCTTTCTCAATTCTCTTTTACATCTTAGTAGTTTTTAACAAAATCCAGTATCCATTGCTAATTAAAATTCTCAGCAAACTAGCAATAGCAGTGAACTTTCTCCACCTTTTAAAGAGTATCTACAAAAAAGTCATGGTTAGCAACATAGCTTATGTTGAGTGACTGAAACTTTCCCTAAAGATTGGGAGTATGACAGAGATGTCCTCCCTTAGCACTTCTAATCAACATTATACTGTTGGCCTACTTGGCACAGTGGGGTAAGAAAGAGAAATAAGAGGAATCCAGATCGCAGAAGGAATTCACCTCTCTTGCACTCACATCCAATGACCTTATTCTCATGAACACACCTAATGCAAAGAGACTAAGGAATTCTACTTCTAAAAGGAAGAAAAGGTGGATATTGGGGGCAATTAATTATCAGCTAACTGTTCTTGCTCTAGTCATGTGTTCTTGACACAATAGATCAGACCTCTACTACAGTGTGACTTTGGGAGACTTGTGGCTGTCAGCTCTATGACCCTGTGGAAACTGGCCAACCCATGTAGTAGCTCCACAGCTCACACACTCCTATTTGTGTGCTCTGTTTCTCTCTAGCCCATTGCCAGAAAATAGTAACATTGAGAACTTGGAAATGTCAAGTAATAGCTATAATTATTTGCATGTAGCCTATGTTACATCGAGAGGAAGACACTAAGATTAAGGATCAGACTTCAAAACTTTTAACTAATATTTTTTAATGAAGAAAAAAATCAGACCAAGGAGAGGTGTACCATTAAAGCTGAAGAAACATCTTGCTCTAACCTAATCCCAACTGCCATTGGCACAATAACTTACAATTATTTATAGACCATCCTCTTTCCCCATTTAAATTTTGAATTTTGGATAGAATAAAAGACCAAGGGCTAGAGATGTATTCAGAGGTTGTGATAGCTTTACTATCTTAAGGCCAAGTAACTTCACTCTAATGATGATATAATGCTCTTCTTTCAAAACTCATTTACTTCCAAAGCATGAAAGTAATATCCGAAATACAGAGAAAACCCTCAACTCTGAAACAGAGAAAACTCCAAATTTCTTCCTGGGTATACACAGGACTAATTCAACCACCAGATGGGAGGCCCAACTTACCATACTAGAATAATTAAACCATGATCTCAAAGATATTTCAGTAATAATGTAAATAAGTACAAGATGGCTACACACTAATTTCCTGGTACTAATTTTATAGTGTGGAAGTTATAATTATAGAGATGACATATTTATTGGGCAATAACTTCAAAAGAGGAGCTCTAAAAAAAAAAATCTTGGTTTCTAGAAGTGCATTCAAGATTCCTATGGAGCAAGGGTAGGGCCCAAAACTCAACTGTTGAAAGTCTAGGAGAGATGGAGGAAAAGATTAAGATATGAGTATAAGAGAATGTTATGAATCTATTCTCAGAGTTTATTAATTCCATCTTTGCTTTCTGCCTAAGTAAAAATTTTCTAAGACATAGCCACATCTTTTAGAAATTTGAGTTTGGCAGAAAGTTATTATTTTATCATCTTCCAGTATAATTTTGTTATACAACTATGTGAAGTATATATGACAAGTAATATTGCATATGATGTTGCTGGTAGATCTGAGTAGATCAGAGATGACTCCAGCTACTGGCAGGGTAGGCATAGAGCTGTGGGAGCCTATTTTCTGTCATTGTTCTGAAGAACAGGCCCCCTGATATATAGTGAGTCAGAAGCAGAGGTAACAACCTGGACTCGAAACTGACATCTGAAGTAGAGGGTAGTCTTGTGGGACTGAGCCCATAACCTGTGGAATCTGATGCTATCTCTGGGTAGAGAGTGTCAGAATTGAGTTGAATTGTAAGATACCCAGCCCATGTTGGAGAATTGGTGGTATAAAGAATCAGCCCCCAACACACACATACACCCACATATGGTGGAATTGGGTGCAGAAGTCTTATAGGCACATGTCATGTACTTTATATATACTAACTATCTATAAGTTTTTCAATGTTTAACTCCTGTGATAGTTTACAGTAGGCTCCACTATTCTCTTTAGTCAGAACACCTTCTCAGATCATGTATTTATAGTACCTGATGCTGTGACCAACTCAAAATATAGTATTTAATTTCACTTGTTTTTAATTAATATATGTATTTATAGCCTGGGTCAATAGATAATATTCAAACATTGTAAGTTGTTTGAGAAAAGATAGAGAAGAGAAGAAATAAACAACCACACAGATTGTTCACATTTCCACGGAAGCCATAGAGTGTGTTGTGTATATCCTGGAAGCCGCCAATGAATATATAATTACCCATTCACTTATTTGTTCACTCAGGGAAAGGTATTTGCTAACTAGGCACAGTGCTTACGGTAAAATTAAAATAATTATCCAAATGTTTCTGAATTATTTGCCCCTACTTGCCTATTCCAAGCACAGATTTTGAGAAATAGTCAAAACTAAGCAGAAAAAAGAAGAAAAGAAAAAGAAAAAGAAAGTGGGAAAGAGGGAGCTAGGAGAGGAGAGGGGAGGGCAGGGGAGAAAGGGAAAAGAAGGAAGAGAGGGTGCACAAAACACTATACAAAATGTGAGTATCTGAAGGTTCCTAGTTGTCTTCATGAGGAAGTATGGGCTGGAAGTGGTTCCCTGAACTAGTTTGACCCATTAAAATTGCCACATTACTCCATCGAATATATTTAATTGTTAATTATGTAGATTGCTTATGGAATCAAGACACAGTAAACCAATTAGATCATATTTAACTGTCTCTTCGTTAGAAATTGCCCTCTACAATGTATGTTTGTGTCAATAGTCAAAAAGGAAAAATCTATTGTTACTAACATCTTAGTGCCCAGAGTAAGAATCTAAATAATAGATGGTAGAAAGATGAGTATAAGTAAACTATAAATAGTGACACTTCACAAATCAAACCATTCTGGGTAAAAATGATTTCTCATTAATAGACACACTTGTTGTCTTCCTAAATCATTAATCATTAACCATAAACAGAGTTTATATTATGCATTTGCTTTGCAGTCTGATATTGGTTTTGTAATTTGACATGATTTTGTCATCTTGAGTTACTGACTTATTAACCCTGAGTTTCAGTTTCCCTATCTGCAAACAGATTATAATAGCTACTGTGATGGGTTTAATAAGAAATCAAGACTAAAGAGTAAATATGCCAAACAGAATTGATGTGGAAGGACACACCCTAACCTTCTGCCACCCCCCTCCTCCCACATACACCATCCTCCCAACCCATAGAAATTCTAACTAAGGCGATAGCAACAATGAAAACAAATTGTTAAAACATAGCCAAGAGACTTCTGGTTAAAATGGAGATAACTTTTAGTTATCTCCCAATAAAAGTTATTTTACCCTCCAATGCCACTATAATGAAGCCCACCACTTAAATATGAAATGATAGCCAAAGATGACTAGAAATTTGAAGATGATCTGTAACATAAAAGGTAGAACCCAGAACAATCAGGAAAGAGGAATTTGGAGGAAAGTGATGGAGTAAGCAGGAGAAAACATAAGAAAACACCCACTATTATTAATATACTTGAAAGAAAATGTGCAGATGAAACAATAATAAGATGCAATAGTTCAAAAAGGAACAGAGAATATGAAAGAGCTTTGAAAATTAAAAACTATCAATAAAATGAATAAAATATAAAGTCCCAGAGGTAGAATAAAAAGACAATGGCATGCACCAAGACATTTTACAATATTAATATTTTCTAAAAAGGTAAAAGAAATAGTCGAATATGAAGAATGAGTCAGATGACAGCAGATTTTTAGGGACAGTACTGGCAGCTAGAAAACTGGAGCAATTCAAAATTCAAAAGGGAAATGATTTCTATACCCAACCAATCAATCCAACATGAAGTCAAAACAGAGATATTTTCAAATATATAGAGCACCGAATAGCTTACCCCTTGCATGACTGTTTATAAGAAGCAACTGGAAGACACAGGTCCACAAAACAAGGGAATAAATTTATAAGTATGACATTCAATATTAAATAGCACAAAAAAGAAATCTCAAGACAATATTTGTGCATCAGGCCTAAAGGAAACCTAAACACAGATTAGAGAAAGAAATTGGTGTATAAAGTAGCGGGGTTACCTGGGGGAAAATGAGGCTGATGAATTGCTTTTGAATTTGAATTAAAATAAAAAAAACAAACAAAAAAACTTGAATGCTGTTTATAGTTTAAATAAAATGTCATAAAATTTGAAAATAAAAGATATTTCACACAAGTCAAAAGAAAACTTTTTAAAATGTTGATATCAGACAAAATATAATTATGGCAAAAAAGTACTGAGACAGGATCACTCTAAAAAATGAAAGGTGCTTTTCACTGAAGGGCTATAACAATCACATTTGTTTTTACTTAAAGCCTTAGCCTAAAGAAAATGAAAGCAAAAGCTGACAGAATTCTAAGCAGAACATGATATATCCATAGTAGGATATGTCAACACATCTCTCAGAAACTTTCTCAATCAGACCAAAAATTAGTAAGACTATAGAATGTTTAATAACAATTAACAAGCTAATAGAAGTGACAGGTTTTTTGTTTTCATGTTCACTGTTATATCCCTATTGCTTAGAAGAAGCCCACCACTTAAATATGAAATATTTAATACATACTTGGCATATAAAAGACATTAAATATTTCCTGGATGAATGAATGAATGAATATATGGAATCTTGCACCCAACAAATTAAAAAATATACACTTTTAAGTACATGCAACACATTTATAAAACTTAGCCATGTACTAGGCACACAGAAAACCTGAAATAAATTAGGAATATTGGAATGTGTCCCATGACGTCTGACATAGTTAGTTGGTGTTTATAATCATCATTTCGTTTCTTTACAGAGAATGTAAATCAATCCCTTCTGTATTTGTTAAAGACATTTGTATTTCTAGAGAGTGAAATATTGACATATAGAGGAAATGTGTTGAAGTTCTTAATAGTTCCTGCTCTGCTGATAAAGCGGAATTATGACTGAGCCCAAAGGAAGTATTTAACTTAACTGTAAGCTCCAGTGCCCCATTTTGCAAAATTTGGGGGTGGGACTATTTGTATCTACAGTCTTTTCCAATTATAAAATATAACTGCATATCAATACAAAAGTCCTGTCCATCTTTCCTTCTCTTCCTTACTAAATTTGTTTACCAAAGAATGTAACCTGGCTTATTTGTAAGTAATAAAGAGCATCTTGACTCATCCTAAAGTAGGTTAAAAAGACTTTGTCAGCAAGTTCTCATGCTGAGTGTACAGGAACGTTGCCAGGTATAGAGTGAAGCCTAAAAAAATATACCACTGGATGAGGAGCTGTCAGCTGAAGGAGACTCAATAGCACATACTTGTATAAATGGAATAGAGATTTCAAGAAGAAAGTAATTTCTGAAATGCCACTCTGTCATTAAAGATGGCCTCTTGGGGTCTACAATTTCTCCGGAAGGTCAAGAAGCGTCCTACCTTGATCTGGAATAGTCTTGGCACTTTCCCATGCTTCCTTCCCAAGTTTAAAGCCTTAATATCAATTCAACCTGTCACAGTACTCCAATTATCTCTGGGACAAAATATACCACAGTTCAGTACTGTAAGACATCATGTAGCTTATAAATGACTAAGTTTTGCCCTGACTGATAACATTTTCCCAAAGTCAAACAGACTCTGCTTTTGTCTCTCTGTATTTCTCAATACAGCTGCACTTTATTTCAATACTTCTCTTGTAATTGAGCAATTCCATAAAATCAAATAAAATGATTTATAATGGAATGATTACTCCAGGGTAACATTTCAAGTGAAATTAAGATTGAAATCTAATTTAAAAGCTTTAATGTAAATGGGTCATTAGAGGAGGCTCTCCAGGGAATTTGCAATTAAACTAAAGTGACAAGGGGTTTGGAGGGGTGACAGACCTAAAGGTGTTACAATACTGATACATGCTCATTTCAAATGCAGCTAGCCTTATCACACTGCTCAACAAGATCAGAGTTGTAGAGTGAAGGCTGCAATCAAAATCTAACAAAAACATTACAACCCATTACAAGAACATCTCATGAAAACGAAAGTTCTGATTTCTGTAAGGGTTTTAATCAATTCAGTATGTTTAACTGACATTAATTAATCTAGTTAACTGTTATTAACCATCTCCATATTATTTTCACATCAATATCTTACTTTTATTAACTATAACTATTCATTTAACAATAACTAAGTTTTCTATTGATGCCATCTTTAATATATAATTTACTGATGTGCAATCTCTATATACAAAAATGGAATACTTTTTTCTCCTGGTCTTTTTGAATTCTGCTCGTCTTTAAGAAGTTTTCCTTCTGACTGTATGGTTGGTTCTTTGACAAGTACTCATCTACTTTATTTCTAAATTCCTTTTATTTTTGTTCCTAGATCTTCTATTGGGTTAACTTTCCATTTGAATAGGGCCTAGTGCTCCAAAAAGAAACTGTGTTGAATTCTTTTAGAATGCATTGCACATAATAAGGGTTATAAATACCTGATCTTATTAACAATAATAATTCTAATGAGAGTTAACTCTTATTGATCATTTAAAAGGAGCAAGGTATTGTTAAGCCCTTTAAATTATCATTTAATCTTCATAATCATTCTAGATAACAGAAAGATTATCATTTTCTTTTAAAAAATCTATAAACCAAAGATTAGATGTTTCAGTAAAAAGTATTCCATTTTTGTATATAGAGATTACACATCAGTAAATTATATATTAGTGTTTCAGTAAACTATTCAAGGTCACAGAGCTAATAAGTGGCAGAGCCAGAACTTAAAACCACAACTACATTATCTCTAAAGCCCATTGTTATACCTATTATTCTACACAATTGAACGTTGTCGTTGGATATGATCAACAGGAGAACCAACGTTATGATAGTCTCTTCCTAGTGTGTATATCTACACATCTGATTGATTTTGTACATTGCCAGATTTAATTGCTCCCAGCTCTTCAAAGGTGGACTCATTCAAAAACAAGAAAAATAAAATTCTCAAGCCATCCAACAGATGTTTCCAAATGTTTAGATTTATTTTTATGAAGGTTTTATAAAAATCGATTTCAATTTATACGCTTTATTTTTGTGGATGCCAGAGATCTGAAGAGCTCTATTGAGAGAGGTGACTAAAGTTTTACTTATTGCTTTTGAAACTCTCCAATTTTATATATATGACGGCTTTTGCAGAAGAAGCAACACGAATGGTTCACAAACCACTCTTTCTTTTTTTTCTTTTTGGATATCACATATAAGGCAAGGTTCCAGTGACTAGAGAGGTGTTTAGCTCACAGCAGAAAATCAAGAGATCACACAAACTACCTGAAGGAAGGGAATTTGGAGAGAAAATAAATAGTCTGAGGATATATATTTTCTTGCACGTCTCTTATAAGAGATACAATCTTTTCATTAGACCATGGAAATAATTATATCATTCATCTTAATGTTGTCACATTTGGCAACTTGCATAGATTTGATTGACAGAGCAGGGGGCTGTGGTGGTGGAGGTAGATTAAACTAAAGTAATGGTTTCCAGGGGGAGGGAAAGATTCAGCAGCTAATTGATCTTTGGGCACCTAGACAGAAATATTGGCAATTCCTTTTAGCTTGTTCTACAGGTACCTCACATGGCAAAGCAGATACTGTTGAACTATCTAGTCAGGTATCTGCCGGCCCTCTCAAAAGTGAACATGAATTGGTTCTGATGGTCAGAGAAATAGTGTCTAGATAGAGTAGTTACAGCTTAGATTTACTTAGAGTAGATTTTTAGAGAATTATGTTTTATGTCATGAAAGATAAAAAGGAAATCTTTCAGGAAAGATATTGCATTTACAACCATGGTCTCCAAGCCGTGCATGATCTGGCCCTAGCTTACCTCTTGGACCTTATACAACTCTTCCCCAAGAACCCCTCTCTGGCCATGCTACTCCAAACATGCTGACTTTCCATGGCTCCTTAAAAACATCGACTTCTTCCTGCCTCCCTTCCTCAGGGCCTTTGTATGTGCTACTACCTCTAACTGGAATCATCTTTCCTATAACTGCTTCATCTCTTGATTCTTCTAATCTTTTAAATTTAGGTCTCTGCTCAAATGTCACCTTCAGAATCTTCCCTGACCATCTTCCCTGACACATACAAGAAGGCACACACTCAATGGTTTGATACATATACAGAATTCCCTCTCATTTTAAAAGTTGTCTGCTAATAAAAAAAAAAAGCACAAGGAAATATGGAGAAACTGTTACAGATTAGAGAAGACTAGAAGACTACATGCAGAGTCGTCTCCCATATTACACCAGAGAGAGAAAAGGATATTAGTGAAAAATCTGCTGAATACAAATAAAGTCTTTAGTTTAGTTTAGAGTATTTTACCAATACTCATTTCTTAATTTTGACAAATTGCAGCATTGTTATGTTAAGATTTTTAAGGGAAAATGGGTAGAAAGTATACAGGAACTCTGTATAGCATTTTTGCAACTTTTCTGTAAATCTAAATTATTCCCAAATAGAAAGAATATTAACAATTAACTTGTATGAAACTTCTGTAAGTTCTAAGTAACTTCTAAAACTTTCTGTGTCATGAAGCTTGACAGTTACCTAGCCTTCCTGTTGTCTGTTTTCTTTTCCTTTCCTTGCTTTTTATTGTGTCTGAAGCTTGGTTTTCCATAGTAAGATTTTAAGAAGAAGGTTTACACCCTTGGTTTGTGTAAATGGAGGTATTATGGGAAGCACCATGAGAAGTTACAGCTCCACATAATTCAAAGACTGGGCTCAGTTTCTTCATTTCCAAGGTGTGCTCTCCAGATGCCCCTGGCACAGAGAGTAGACTTCCTTCTCTATCTCTCAGATTGCTTACATTGGCCAGGGGTTTCAATTTACTCAGAGACTTATCAAAAACTATAATGCACCCAACATAGGAGCACCTAGATACATAAAGCAAATATTAACTGACATAAAGGGAGAGATTGACAGCAATATAGTCATAGTAGGGGATTTTAACGCAACATTGACATGAAGGGATAGATATTCCAGACAGAAAATCAATAAGGAAACAGTGGCCTTAAATGACACATTAGATCAGATGGATTTAATTGATATTTTTAGAGCACTTAACCACAAAGCAGAATATACATTTTTTTTTCAAGTGCACACGGAACATATTCTAAGATAGACCATATGTTAGGCCACAAAACAAAACAAATTTCAATAACTTTGAAAAGACTGAAATCATACCAAGCATCTTCGATGACCACAATGATATAAAACTAGAAATAATTACCAATTACAAGAAAAAAACTGAAAAACACACAAACATATGGAGGCTGAATAACATGCTACTAAACAATGAATAGGTTAACAATGAGATCAAGGAAGAAATTAAAAGATACTTTGAGACAAATGAAAATGAAAACACAATGACTGCAAATCTATGGGACACAGTGAAAGCTGTTCATAGCAATACAGGCCTACCTCAAGAAACAAGAAGAATCTCAAAAAAAAAACCAATTTAACATTACACCAAAAGGAATTAGAAAAAGAACAACAAACAAGGCTCAAAGTTAGTAGAAGAAAGAAAAAAAATAAAGATCAGAATGGAAGTAAGTGAAACAGAGTCTCAAACAAACAATACAAAAGATCAATAAAACCAAGAGCTGCTTCTTTGAAAAGATAAATAAAAATGATAAACCTTTACTGGACTCATCAAAATAAAGAGAGAACTCAAATAAAATCAGAAATGAAAGAGAAGTGACAATTGAATGAAAGAGGAGAAGTGACACAGAAATACAAAGAATTATAAAAAAATACTACAAAAAATTATATGCCAACAAATTCAATAATCTGGAAAAAAATGGATAAATTCCTAGAAACATAAAATCTTCCAAGATCGAATCAAGAGGAAAGAGAAAATCTGAACAGACCTACTACTACTAACAAAATTGAACCCATAATCAAAATATTCACCACAAACAAAAGCCCTGGGTCAGATGGCTTTGCAGGTGAATTTTAGCAAACATTCAAAGAAGGATTAACACCTATATTTCTCAAAATATTCCAAAAAATTTAAGAGTATGGAAGGCTCCCAACCTCATTTTATGAGGCCATCATTACCCTGATTCCAATGCCAAAGACATTACAAAAAAAAAAATTATAGGCTGCTATCCCCGATGAACATAGATGCAAAAATCCTCAACAAAATATTAGCAAACAGAATTCAACAATATATTAAAAAGATCATACACCATGATCAAGTCTGGGGATGCAAGGTTGGTTCGATATTTGGAAATCAATTGAGTGAGATACACCACATAAACAAAATGAAGGATAAAAACGAAATGATCATATCAATAGATGCAGAAAAAGCATTTGACAAAATCCAGCATCTATTTATGATAAAAACTCTCAGCAAAGTGGGAATAGAGGGAACATATCTCAACATAATAAAGGCCATATATGACAAACCCACAGCTAACATCATACTCAAAGGTGAAAAGCTAAAGAAATTTTCCTTATAATCAGAAACAAGACAAGGATGCCCATTTTCACTACTTCTGTTCAACATAGTACTGGAAGTCCTAGCCACAGCAATCAGACAAGAAAAAGAAATAAAAGGCATCTAAATTGGAAATGAAGAAGTAAAACTATCATTATTTGCAGATGACATGATACTATATTCATAGAGAACCCTAAAGATCCCATCAAAAAAACTGTTAAAATTGATAAATGAATTCAATAAACTGGCAGGATGCAAAATTAATATTCAGAAATCGGTTGCATTTCTATACACCAATAATGAATTATCAGAAAGAGAGAAATTAATAAAGAAATCCTACTACAATTGCATTAAAAATCTAGGGAAATAAAATAAATAAATAAATAAATAAACTTAAAAATCTAGAAATTAATTTTACTAAAGAGATGACTTAAACTCAGAAAGTTATAAGACACTGAATAAAGAAACTGAAGAAGATGCAAATATATAGAAGCATATATCATGCTCATAGATAGGAAGAATTAACATTGTTAAATGTCTATATTACCCAAAGCAATCTATAGATTTAATGCAATCCCTATCAAAATATCAATGGCATTTTTCATAGAACTCATACAAATAATCCTAAAATTTATATTGAGCCACAAAAGACCGTGAATAGCCAAAGCAATCTTGAGAAAGAAGAACAAAGTTAGAGGTATTACAGTACCTGAAATCAAACTATACTACAAGGCTATAGTAATCAAAACAGCATGGTACTGGCATAAAAACAGACACAGAGCAATGGAACAGAATAGGGAGCCCAGAAATAAACCTATGTTTATATGGTCAACTAATCTATGACTAAGGAGGAAAAAATATACAATGGAGTAAAGACAGTCTATTCAATAAATGATGTTGGTAAAATTGGACAGATACATGCAAAAAAAAAAAATGAAACTAGACCACCTTCTTATGCCATATACAAAAATAAACACAAAATGGATTAAAGACTTAAATGTAAGTCCCGAAACCAAAAACTCCTTGAAGAAAGTATAGGCAGTAAACATTTTGACATTGCTCTTAGCAATATTTTTTTCTGATATATCACCTCAGGCAAGGAAAACAAACAAACAAACAAACAAAAGACAAATGGGACTACATCATCAAACTAAAAAGTTTGTGCACAGCAAAGAAAACCATCAACCAAATGGAAAGACAAATACTGAACGTAAAAAGATATTTTCCAATGGTATATCTAATAAGGGATATCCAAAATTAATAAAATTAGTCAGAGAAACTGAGTTAAAATCCTTGGACTATTACTCACACTTTTGTGATTTTAGACAAGTTACTTCATCACTTGTAAAACAGGTGATATTTCATGTACTAATGTATAGAAGACCGCTAGGTGCTACGATTAGGTGACATGTCATTTACATAATCCTCACAGCAATTCCGAGAGGACCTCTAAGAGATGAGGACGCACGATGAAAGAGGGAGAGCCTTGCTACAGGTCACAGCATTTATTAGCTAGAATTGGAATTCAAACCCATATCGAGTCAAACCGCAAGCAATAAAATTAGTGACACCTGCTGAGTTCTCACACCAGCTAGTATAGTACCTTATGTGTATTAATTAATTTAAACTTTGCAGAATTATAGGAGGCTAATACTATTATCCTTATTGTACAGACTATAAAACCCAATATGCAGCCTTCCTCTGTTGACACATTTCTCATCATGCAATCCACTCATTTATCTGTGTATCTACGATATTTTCTTAATTTCTTTGTGACACATTTAAGCACAAAATGCTAATAAAACCAATGCACATGTTTCCCAAAATGTTTTGAGTAGTTTTCCCCTTTTACTGTCACTTCCAGTAAAACACCCTTCTCCAAGCTCGCTCGTGGCACATGAAGAAGGACATTATTTATCCTCAATCTATAAAGCCTCCTTTAATGTTCCTTATGGGTTAAAATGCCAACCTCATTTATATCACCATTAATTAAAAAACCTTTTGTAATTTTCTACCACCCTCATATTTTCTCCTAAAGAAAAATATAACATTTTATTGTTTCAAAAACCACCAAGAAGCAATAAATTTAACGAAAAATTAGTGATCAGAAAAATTATTCAGTCAAATTCTGAACCAAGTTGAACCACAGGGTTTTAAAATGTTCAATCAAATATCACCATACTGGTGTGGTTTATTTTTTCTTGGCAGCATGTAACTTCCTGTTTCTAAGAAAAAAGGATTAAAGTGTCCCATAAAAAAAAAGCTCCAAAAGCTTCTTAGACATCAAAGAGAACTTACACAACAACATTTTGATGAGTTAAGTGTAAAGGAATCAAAAACACATGGATTAAATTTCCCATAAAACCCACATGTGTTTAAAAATCAAGAGAAAACGTGCTTGGCCAAAAGCGTTTGGGGTTTTGTCAAACCCCAAACATTTGAGGAATAGTGTGAGATGTTTAAGGAACCCCAAACACAGCTGGGTCAGCCTATATCATTCCAAAAGCATATGCCAGTGGGAGATGATAAAGGAGATAAACCCACAAAACTGTAGTTTGGGCCTAAAATCAACATCTCTGATAAGAAAGTTCTGGCTTTCAAATATATGTCTTTTTAATTGCCTCCTGACTTAGAAAATTACAATTTATATAACCTGTTAGAAGTCAGTTATAAAGAGCTCTTGTATTTAAAAAAAAAGAAAAAGAAAAAGAAGAAGAAGAATCATCATTTCCAATCCTGAGATTTTCCAACAAAACCAGATGGGCTCTTTTCCACAGCTTTCAAACCCTTGATCAAGTTGCTCCATGTTTTTTATTATTCTTGATTTAGCTTTGCTAGACTAAGCACATTATTAATTGGTTCTCCTTTTATTTACAATACTATTGCTTGAAATATATACTAGGGTGTATAATTGAATTTTGGGTTTACTGTAATTAAAAAAGTCAAAAGAGTAATAAAAATAAGCGTTAGTAAATAATTGTCTCTGAGAACCGGCATAAATCATCAAGATTAAATGATTTTATATCATATTTAAACTCCTTAATTTTAATTTATGATTGTCAACCTATTTTTAGTCACTGTTGACTAGAATTACTTGTCAGTGCTTTACGTCTTTAGAGGTGATGGCAAGGGACTTCTGAAGATTCCCTTTTAATGGGGGTCTACATTATCAGGCTGAAATAATTGATCTATGTCTTTTCTTTCTTATCACTTCTCAAGTGCATTCTATTTATTTTTTAAAAATTAGGCCAAGTAGAGGAGAGGGCAGTTTGATCATGGATTTAACTACTTTTCCAAATCTATTTTCTAATTTAATAAGATTTTGATCTTTTGGGAAGATCTAGTTTATAAATGTATAAATAAATAGATGTTTCCTGTAGCTAAACAATACTGTATATCACTTTTTCAGGTGATAAAAATAAATATTGATAGCATTGTCACAATTTCCAAGATGGAACAAAGATTAATGAAGCCATCACTCTGCCTTCTTGACCCCCAAATAGTTAATTGGACATATTACTAATTCCTTTTTCTCCTTTTTAATACAGACAACATAGAATGCCCTGCAAAAATATAATGCAATGAAAATATAAATAAACAAGAGTATTTTTCCCAAATGAAAGCAACACTGGTATGGGAATAATGCATATCTTTTTCCACTCTCGGCCTCAAACACTGCAGTATGAATTTACGATTTCTACACACTTGAATCTTAGCTGTTCTCCACGTGGCAATTTATGATGCATTGCAAGGTCATGTCTCAAAAGCTAACCCTGTACATTAATAAAACCAGCAACAGCAACCAGAATGCCACTTATGGGGGCCCACCATTTGCTAAAATCTGAAAGACATTTTAGACATTTCCTGAAATTTCACAACAACCTAGCCAGGTAGATTCTATTGTACCCACTTCACCACTGAGGATGCAGAGTCTTGAAGAGGTTAAGTCATTTGCTCATAAATATACAGACAGACCTGTTTGGTCACAAAGCCTGCACCCTCATGTCAACTTTGGTACATCGTATATATTTAAGGAGAATAAAAGAAAAAAGTGACCGTCTTAGGAGGTTGAAGAGACAGACTGCAGGAGAAAGAAGAGTTATATCATCCTGTCTTGAGAGGCTGGCAGTTTCTCATATCAATATGGTTTGTAGTTTTTGAAATCATAGAACATCTTCTGTTGCCCACCCTAATGGTTATTCTATGTCTCAATGGGATACATCTTTCACTCCAGACATGACTTGGATTGCTTCGCTGCGTTTATACTCTTTTAAATTTCCCTTGCACATGCTCAGGGCATCATTTTGGAGAGCAGTCAATTGCTCAGGGAACTGATTCCATGGTGCTTTCAAGGCCGTCACCTGTTTCTCATTATTTCCTTTCTGAGCTTAGCTAACAGACACGACTGTTATACTTTGGGAATGAAAAGTCTGTGACCAAAAAAACAAAATCTCATCCACCATCACCGTGCTCTTCCTATGCTAGTCTTGTCTCACCAGTCAGTATGATGTGTCATGGGATGAAGAGAAAATCTGCTAAACGACAAGACTGTATATTCACCACAGCCGACAGACCTCTCCATTAATGCCCGGGGTCAGTGACTAGGCTTATGGGTAACATTAGATCGGCAGTGCACGGTAAAACAATCAGAAGGTGATCCTAGAATCGAGCAGGTGCTGTCCTGTGAATGAGAACGACAGACAGTCTACAGCAGGCCAAGATTGTGCAGAATAATGCCAAAACCCAAAGCCATTACATGAGAACAAATCAGCAAAGTGAAGTCATGAAAGAGGTGGAGTTCTTCAAAACAAAGACAAGAAAAATGTGCTGTCTTGACAATCACAGTGAGATATTTTAAATTAAGTTAAAATTGGGGGGAATGGAAGAAGAGAAGATGGGAAAAACAGATACATTCAAGTTATAAAATACCGAGTAAATGCATTTTAGGTGACTTAAGAAATTGGAAGCAAACATTTTAAAAAGCTTAATGTAAGTAGTTGATAGATAAATAAATAGAATGAATAACTTACAAAGGAGAAGAAATGTTTTTTAAAAATCCCTTCCCACTAGAAACTTTTAAAAATCTATTTTTTAAATCTATTTTTTAAATGATGCATTGCTTTGATCTGTCAAATACATATTTTTAAATGTGTATAATCCCATCAATGATGAAGATAAAAGAAATGGACACTTTCAAACATTCCCGATGGTACTCTGAATTAGTACAGAAATTTAGCAATGCATAGAAAAATCCTCAAGTGTTTATGTATTTTAGCCTCTTTAGAAATTGACTCTGAGGAAATAATCTTAAGTGTACAAAGATATTCATTACAGCATGGCATAATCGAACTATAGAAACAACCCCTAAGTGCCCTAAAAGAGAATGGTAGATCCACTTAATAAAACATAATTGCAAAAGTGATGATTATGAAGACTACCTAAAAACTTGGGAAATGCTTTCACAATAACATTGACTGAAAAAAAAGCAAGAAAAAAAATCTATGATAATAACTATGGACAAACACATTTTGTATCAGTAAAAAGGCTGGAAAGATATATATTAAAATAACAGCAGGGGTTATACTAGCACAATGGAAATCTTGCTGATTTCCATTTTATAATTTAATTTTTTATCCATTTGCTATGTCTACCTCAATGTGACTGCATTACCTTTATCAATATTTTTTAAAGAATAGAACTAATATTTAAAAATCAGTATCTTTTTAATTAAGTCATTGAAAGACCAGGCCCTAAACCCCCACAAAAGTATAAACAAGAAAAGGGCAGATGTACATAGCATTCATATTTAAGAGAAAGGTGACAGGAAGGCATCTAAATAGCTTGTATAATTTATAAAGAGATGAACCTCTTTTCACTAAAAGACAACAATGTATTGTAAGGAGGAATTCGTGCCAAATGGAATTCTCTCCTTAAATGGGTTGAAATGCACGTAGATATGGGAGGAAAGAACAGATGTCTATGAGCTAGCCTGAGCCGGATGCTACATTCTTACCATCTTAGTCCACATGGAGTCGATCAATAACCCTGTTTGACATAGTTTCTGAGTGTCTTCCCTGAGGCCAGAGGGCTCTACTATACTTCTTGAATTCTCTTCTGACTTTAAAATTCTATAAAGCGTATTAAATAATAAATAACACCGTAAGGAAGCAAGCTGCCCTAACGTTTGATTCTAGTTGGTGGATTCAGTGAGACCCAATCATTCATTGAGGGAAAATACTTTAAAAAAAAAAAAAATTCTTGCTACAGTTTGGTCAGCTCTCATTGAAATCATCTTTCCACAGGTTATTCACTGCCTGCTCAATCAAGAAGTGGAGAGACTCTTTTACTAGCAAGTTAAAAAAAAAAATTCTTATTAACTATAATCATGTCTACCCAGAGACTTAGCACCGTCAAAATGGCTGGGAGGAAGAAAGGAAGCACAGCCTAATGTAGTACTGATGGACTTGCCACGAGATGGTATAGTTTTTCTCTATTTGTAGTTCCTATCTTGAAGAAAAATTAGCAGTTCTTGCACTTTCATGGAACAACAGATTGTGATTTAATTTTCACAGTTTGTGTAGCTCATTTTGTATATCACCATGTTTTGTGTTCTATCACATATCTGCCCTTTACACATTTTGACTTTCCCTCAACTGTGTTGTGATGTCACCTTGTGTCACATTGGGTAAGTGGACCTGGAGGCCTGCTTCAGAAATACCTTCTTCCCGTACTTGTAGAGACCTTCATCAGGGCGACATTTCATCTGGCTCCAGTAATGAGGCATGAAAACACAGGTGTCCCCAATACAGGTGGAGGAGACAGGAAACAGGATTCATTTTATGAAGTGCTTGAACTTTGCAAAGCATGTCATTGCTGTAAGTGAAGGCCAATGAGCTTAGAAACTGTCTGTTGTCTTCTAAAGAGCTACTGATCCAGTTGGGAAGACAAGCATACATGGATAATGGAAGAGAGAGTTAATTTCTATAAAAAATGAAAAGAAGCAAATGAGGAGGCAGGAAGCATAATATAATAAAGCCCTTGGTTAGTGTAAAAATTTCTCTGAAGTCTACAGTCTAAGATCCCTGTACAAGGAAAGCATTACAAAAACTTCACTGAGAACAGCAAGACTTGCCCGTGGAACCTTCATTTCCCTCTCTGGTTGCAGGCGATTGTTCATGAAATACATACCAAATGATAAGGCACTCTTTATTTTTTTAAGTATATTCTTGAGAACATTATGACTCATTACTTTTATAATTGTAATAGTGTTTTGTCAATTACACTGGTAAGAGTCAATATGCTTTTAAGAAGTTACATTTTACAGAAACTACTTCAGTGCTAGTGTCAATAATTTCTTTTTGGCTGATTACAGACCAAATCAGGGGATAACAGAAACCCTGAGATCTAATGCAGTAAAGTACTACGCACTTCTCAAATTTACAAGACAACTCATTAAACTGTGTTGTCCATCCTTGACTGAACCCCAAATAATTTAGATAGTTGGATGAGAAAGATGCTGTTTAGAGATAAAAGAAGAAAGTTTGACTTACAAGCTATTTCTTTATACGTTTGTTGAAATTCTCAAATTTCAAAATCCTGCAGTAACTGGAATGTGCTTAACCATGTGCTGCCCAAAAGGGATTGAGGCAATAATAAAAGGAAATGGAGATTCTGTCTGAAGAATGACTGACGTTGTAAGCATGTTGTTTTATGAAAATACATACAACCCCCTTACTAAGAAATTATATGTTTTGTTGCAATGGTTAATAGGCTACTTTTTCACGTGGGCCTGCTATTCATTTGTTTACTATGTTAGCAGAGAGGACAAGAATCTACTTTCATACCAAGGATAAAGTCTCAAATTCATAAGACTTTGCAAATGAGAGCTGATGGCAGTCTTTCAGAAATACTGTTACTGCGCCTGGAAATAGGAGTAGACAGCTCTTCTTCATCTAGAGTTCAACTCATGTGCTGTCCTTGAATGACTTTGCTGGCCTGGAACATACAGGGTTTGAAGCTAGTGATTTAATGTGCTGCAGCTCCTACCTGCTGTTTTGAGTAAAGTAAAAGTAATATTTCCAACAAACAATAATATGCTTTAATCACTCACTCTTTCTTCTACAAAAGAATCTTCTTCAGACAAGAAAATTTAGTATAAAGTATATTAATTGATTCAATTTATACTAGAACAACATATTTATGTATAATCTGGTCTCTTACCTTTCCACCAAGCTTGACTTCATCCAGAAAATGTCATAAACAACAACAAAAAAACATTGGTCCAGAGTAAGGCCTTAATTTAATTCATATCAACTGTTATTTCCTAAAATCCAACTGGCAGGAACTGGCACTTACTGGGAACTTACTCTGTGGCAGAGGCTATGTCTCATAATTTATGTGTATTATCTGTTGATCCTCATGACCTACCTATGAGATAGGTCATCATCGCTATTGTATGGATGAAGAAACTGAGGCGGAGAAGATTTACATAACCTTCCTAAAGTCCTTCATGGATAAGTAGGGAGTCCAGTTTTGAATCTCAGTTTTTATGCTATTTACAACATCGCTGCTAGATTATCATCATGTAACTGCTGGTAGCTTATAGAATTTATCAATTCGTCTTTTCTTGAAAACAAAATTATGCATCTATGAGCACGACACTGAATTTTTAAGAGACAAAGAATGAGGACATTAAATAAGAAAAAGCCAGCAAAGATTTCTAAAAAGGCAGAGGGCAGGTCTAGTTAGATGTTAGAACAGAATGCAATTAAGCCATATTCCATGATAAACTCCAAATATTGCATTTTTGAAACATTTCAAGAAATGATTTACCTAGATTAAGATTTTGATAAGGAAATTATTCATATGAGGTAAGTTGTACAGGAATTTCATTTCTAGGTCTTTTTTTTTTTAAGAAAAAATTATATAAAAGTTGTGTTGTAATAGATTTTATTGGAATGGAATTTTGCCACCACTGAGAGTCTGATGTGACTATCTTGTGATCTTAGAGTGGTCACTGCTTGGGGGCAGAGAGCACATTTGATTGATTCTTGATGGAGCAATGAATAGATTGACAGGGCAACTGTCACTTTTGCGGCAGGCCCTGACAGGATCAGCCAAGCATGGAGAGAAATTGCCTTGACATTGGGATTTGGTTACCAGAGTATAAGAACCTGTTAGACCTGAAGCTGGGTTCTTTCTGGTCTCTATTGTAAAAGTAAGAGGCATTTCGTGCCTGATGGCCTTGTTTCAATGTCAAAGTCAGCTTCTCTCTATTGTTCTGTGTTGGCGTCTGCTGCCCTGAGTCCTCACCTAGCTTCAAGCAAATCTCCACCTCCTTGTCTAACACCTCCAGTACATTCCCATCCCCTCATCCCCACCTCTTCCCAAGTTCATATTTGGGCTATTATCCAATCCAAACAAACTGGGCAAGACACACCAAATAGCAGCACGCAATCTAAAGGCATTTTATGATATTGCTCTGCCTGGATTATGCAATTCATAGCAAGGTGTGTATGTGTGGGGAGAGGGGGTAGAAGTGGGGAAGCATACCTTTCATTCTCTTTCTAAAGCACCTTCTGGAGAGTTTTTGGGTTTCGTTTTATATTTACATCGTCATGACTGCTTATAAATAAGAAAGCATGTCAAATATTTGAACTTACATTTTCTTATACAGGAGCTGTCATAATGCGTTCGATGACGGACATCAATTCTTTTTTTTTTTTTTTAATACGCCTTCTCAAATCACAGGATAATCATGAGCAAGTTATGGTTTTTTTTTTTTCAAATGGTTGCAAATCCACAGCCCATGTGATAAAAGATGCTGACATTAATATTCTGGTGTGCAAGCTAATTCCTTCAGCCCAGCTGTGAGGCAGAGGCTCTGTGACCGAGGTGAGACTGCCGCAATGTGCAATGTGTGCAGGGTCCTCGGAAAGGCTGATCTGTTACTTGCACCTTGTGCAAATTGTGGCAGCTTGACTGTTTCCGTGGGTGAGCAGAGTAGTTCTGTTTTCTCGCCACTGCATTCAATTTACTGGCTGCCTGTAAAGGTTCAGAGTGGGCCCATGGTTTGACTGTTAACTATTTATGTCATATCAGTTTCTAGACTTCATCCGTCCTTGAAACCCCTGGCTCACAGCAGAGGAACGAGTAAACACAATGCCTTGTAATCTAATAGTATTTAGTTCCCGTGTCTTTAGTGTGTTCATTAAGCAAATCTCCATCTTGCTTCAGGCCCTCTAGAGCAGCCCTGTGAAGAGTAACACTATGTTATGTTGCAAAGACTTCTCGAAGAGGCAGTGTACCCCTACCCACCCTGTTACGTTTAGGATGTACCAACAATTAACCCTATACTTTCTTATACCATCATCTAGTTAATTCTTATATGATTTCTTACCTTCCCATATAGATTTACAGGTCCTTGAGTTTAAAAAGTAACATGTCCTTCGAATCCTTTCCACCTTCTAACCATGTAGTTGGTATAAACACAATCCTTCTTGCATGTGAAGAGCTAAGCACAGTGTGTGACACACAGTAAATGCTCCATAAATGTTCATTGTTATTAAAATTAAAATTTTTAATTGAAATTATTGAAAAAAGCAATGAGTTTCGAAATGACTAAAGAGCGTCTGGCTAACGCGGGCAGAGCCCTCTTTTCCTTCCCACCCTTCCTGCCCTCGGCGTTGACATATGGAACTTTAGGACTCCACCTCGGCTCTGGCTACAACTAAACAAGGCCTTTCTGCCCAACTTTGTGGCTCTTCACTCCAAGGGCACCTTGTCCTTCCGCTGAAACCAACTCTGCAAGTCTGTGCTGCCAAATATCTGTACCACGCCTGCTTCCTGTTCCCGAGCTCTCCCCACAATGTCCTCCAGCGCACATCTCAGAACTCCCCTTGCTGAAGGCTTTCCCGACTTTCTCTATAAGTTGATCATTCCTTTGTGTTTTCAGAGTAATTTGTACATTCTTTACATTGTTGATCTTGTTTAGATCTCTCTCCCCGCTACAGCCTACAGGGTTCTGTCTTATTTGTCCATGTAGCTCAGTGCTTGACATATAAGTTGTGGTAAATGTTTTTTAATAAAAGCGTGAACATCCGCCCCCATGGGTCCATTTTCTAGGGTCACTTGTCTTGCCCCAGCCACACACCCTACCTCGGCTTCTGTCCAGCCTCACTAGGCTGCCTGGTGGCTTGGCTCTGGTGTCCCTTCACGGCACTTCCCCGATCGCTCTCACTTTTTCTTACTTTCTGGATTTGCTCTCCATCTCTTGGTGGAGATTATTAATTATTGTTGTTTAGCACACAAACTCTTTCTTCTTTGAGAGGGAAATGTAATCCCAAGAAGTATCGAGGGATAAAATAAAAGATAACAGCGATACTGAGATAATTTAGTTCAATCCAACTGTCCGACATGTTGCTGTTGCATATTCCACTAGAGGCCATTCCTGCCCGAAGGAGCTTAGAGTCATAGAAGACAGGGAGAATCCGTGACAATGAAGAACCCATATATATGAGATCACAACTTTTTAACAGAGTGAGCTCAGAAACATGAAGAATAAAGAGCTACAGGTACTGCCGCAGAGAGGAGAAACAAAACCTGGTCCACTAACTCACCAAGCTTGTATGTAGGCAACTGAGCTTCTGTCAGAAACAGGATCTCATATCGCCTGCACAAGACTTGTTCTATCAGCATTTAGTCAGAATAAAAATGTCCTGTCCTGTGCTGCTAGGTATGACCATTCTTTTGGTTATAGACATGGTTATTGGGTTTATTCCTTAACGAACTTAAGTCTAAATATTGCCCCTTAGGGATAGAGATCAGGAGATAACAGAAAAGTTTTTCTTGAAGGGGTGGGGGGTTTGTTGTTGTTGTTGTTTGACAATCATGGAACACAGAAACAAGATGGCTAGGAAAGCAATTCTGGTGCAAAACTGCTTAGATTTGAGTCCTGGCTCAGCCTCCTTACAGCTATGTGAACTTGGGTATGTTACCAAGTAGCAATTTCCCCATTTGAAACGTGATAATGACACCTAACTCTTAAGTTTGTTGGATTAAGTAAAATAATGGCGCTGACACTTTCAGCATAAAAGTTGACATGTAGTAAGTGTTCAGTAAATTTTATCTATTAACAATTATAAAATTTAATTTGATTTCCTAGAAAAGAGAGTCCCACATTCAAACCACTCTATCAGTCTAATCGATATCTCCATTGCATATCTGAGATCATTGTGATTTACAAGAAACTGCAAAGAAAATATTCTGATGTATCGTATTTACTCATTTCCGTAAATCTACATGCATTCTACTTCGAACAAAGATATTTCTTACATTACTCATTGCACATATAGAGAAACATACACCTCTATCTTAAAACAATGAAGGATGACTTTTTCTCTAACAGCCATAGACAAAGCAGGATGAAGAGAAAAGAGGCAAAAACAGAAAAAGAACACTAATGCCTACAGAAATAAGGACAAAGGACTATGAGTTAAAAAGTGTCAAGCAGAGAACTAATCTGTGCCTTTGCCTCTGCCCTGTTCATCTAACATTAGTCTGCCGTGTAGAGGGACAACCTCTAAAGGGCTGTTCTTGGGCTCTTCTCCTTCTAGGACTAGATAATCACCACTCTTCAGTCAAGACCCTTTGAAAGAGGACATTTCTGGTCACCTTTTAATTTCTCATAGCCCTACAGTGGTGCCATGAACAGAATAAACAGGCAATTCATGTGTGTCTTATGGCCTGATGGATGGGTGGATGGAAGGAATGAAGGGAGGAAGGTTAAATGCACGTAAAGAAAAGCACCAAGGACAGAAGGATAGAAGGGAGAAGTATCCACATGGTAACTTCTGCAAAGGGTACCAGTCAATCCAGGGGAACACAGCTATCTATAAGCAGTCTGATGGATAACCACTGAGAGATCCAACATGAGATACTCACAAAATTGTATCTCAGGTCTATCTTTACCTGATGAAGTTCCACATGCAAACTATCAGTGATCATCCTGACCCTCTCCAGGATGATTGTCTTGATGTTCCATGCTTTTAGACCAGAGTATCTCAAACAGAGCCAGAAATATCTCAGTTTCCTCAGAACGGAGCAGCAGCAAACGCTGATCAAGGGCAAGGGGGGTGAAATGTAACTGGAGATGACAGATAGGGCTCTTGCATTAAGGGCTCATCCTACTAGATGAATTAGACTAGACTTTCATAAGCAGAATTATTTCAATCTCCCAAATCTATAGAAATGGCACAGGATCACATATTTAAAAAAAAAAAAAGACTGGTAATGTTCTGATTGGAACTAAATGAGGAGTTTTAACAAGACGTTGACCTGTTATCAGAAAAGCTAATGCTTTCTTATTGAAAGAGTGGTGGAATAAGACACGAGACATGAAACAGAGCAGCTTGAGTTATATCTATGTGATCTTGGACAATTCAATTAACATCTCTGAATTTCTGATTTCTCCTGCAAACAATGAAGATAATTCTATCCACTTTGTAAAGTTGTCATGGAGAATTAAACAGGAGAAAGTGTGGATTTAATGAATGCTAATTTCCTCCCCTTAATCTCATCCTGAGTTTCCTTACTATCTGTTTTAAGACACTGAGTGGAGATAATCCAACTGTTAAAGGGATTATTAAAATGATGACTTTTTAGATGTCCTGAAAAGCATATACTGTGGTCACACTATAATGTTCCCCATGAAAGGGAGGACTTAAGAAATTTAATGGAATTTGTGTAATCAATAACTTTTATCAGAATTTAAGTTGCTTTCTATTGCATTCCACAATTCAGAGAGGTTTAAATTCAGTTGTCTTTCCATTTGAAAAATAACGCTGCATCGGTTGATCTTATCTAAGCCTGAGGATTTTGATCCAACACAAATCTGTATAGAGTAACTGCCATGGGAGGACATCATGTCAACTCATCCTACTTTTCACAGACTTCTATACAAAGCTTCATCACTAAATCAGCCAGCTATCATTGAAAGTCTATTAGGTACTAAGGCCAGAGGGTACAAAGAGGCATCGTAATTTCTTAGAGACTGCATGATCTCATTGGAGAGAAAAATATACAGATTACAAGACAGCTAACAATGTCAGGCTATGCATGATGCATTCTCAATGAATGGTAAAGACCATGTGTGCGGTAGGAGGTCAGCGGAGAGCACAGCCCCACTGTGCTGCACAGCAGGCCCAGGATGCATCGAGAATGGGAGCTTTGCATTAGGCCAAAAATGAGAGATAGCATGTGAAGAACGGCAAAGGAGAAGAAAGTGCGTTACTAAAAAGGCAAGTGGCGTGAGAGTGGGCTCATGTGGGGATGTGCAAAGTTTCATGCAGCCCCTATAAGATTGAATGCACATCTGACTGGGGCATGCATTCCTCTCGAGCATAATGAGAGAGACAGGGACCAGGCGTGAATCCTTGAATCCTTGAGCAATGGGCCCCAGACAGAAAGGACGGGGGCAAAAAGAATTTGAGATCCAGAGAATGACATGTGACAGATGTTTAGATGGATCTTGATTTATTGAAACCCCTCATTTACATTAAACTTAAATTTTGGCTTAAAAATGACAGCTCCTGCTATGAGCAGATCACAGAGCGCCTATCACCTGAAAAGTAATATGACTGAAACAGCATTCTGTAACTTGTCTTGCTGAGCCCTATCGAAGAAGTTTCTAACAGCTGTTAGCATTTTATTCCTCCTCCTATACCCTCGGCCAAATAGAGGGACCAAATAGTGGCCTAAGTCATCAGTGAAAATGACCAGAAAAGCACAGAAGTTAATAAGTGAAATTTTAATACAAATATATTCCTCATTCATAAATATAGCAAAATGCGTACAAAATACCCAGAAATAGTGAAGGTGTCCTATGAGTAGATATATATTTTTACATGTGACCTGAAGCAATGGCAAAGACAGTGCAAGTCTTCCCCACCAATCTAGAGCCTACATTCAGAATCCTGGACTTTAGTGCTCCGAATCTCTCTCAACCCGAGCAGACGAATTGACTAAATGTTTACTCTTGAACTTCTTTGAACACTAACTTCTGCTTTTCAGTTTGTCGTGTCAATTTGTCTGAGCACTGAAATGGAAAGCTGAATAGTTATTTCAAAAGTACAGATGGAGCCCCTTGTTTATAGTATAATTCTTTACACCAAATGGAACTGCAGGAGGTTCAAAATTTGTAAAGGTCTTCCAAAAATCCAAACACATTATTCATTTCAACAAATCTGACAATTTTTGAACTACATAAATTTTTGAACAATTTTTTTAGTCCGTTCGTGTTAACTGAGGTTAATCTGAAGATACTGCTACTTCGCAAAAGAAGCAGTTGAATTCCAGAAGGCAATTTATGCTAGAACATAATTCAGTTGGACTTTTCTATCTTGGGTGAACAAAGAAATTACCTGTAATAAGAACATTAAAAATTTTTAAAATCTAGTCTAATTCATTTTACAGTTACCAGATAAATGCTTTTAACAAAATGGTAATGGGTTTCAATTCCCTTGCATGAAAGATAAAATACAGACATTAGCTTTTCCCATCTCTCATTAATTCTTATACTGTTGTAATTACATATAAGTATTTGGTTTTGTGCTTTTAAAAAAAAATCTTTTTTGAGGTGGGGAGAGTGAAATTTAATGAGAAAATAAAATGATTTTAATTTATTTTAGTAAATTGTGGTGGCTAGAAAGAGTATGGCCTAAACTATCTGGTGTGTTGACAGTTCTCCATTAACAAGGTGTTCTCATTACACGTGGTTTTTCAAAGCATGCTTTCAGAGAGAGCATTGTAAATGTATGTTCTTCTAGTGTATTTTTGAATTTTGAATGCTAAAATTGCTACCTATAAAATGAGATGAACAGAGAACAGTGAAAGCTGGAAGTCTAGCCAATCATTGGGCTTTTAGGCTTTCTTTTTTTCCCTTCCAAATTACTGCTTGAAATAAAATTAATTTCTATCTTTGGACACCCTCAATGAGACATTAGTGCTCAATTCGATTTAGATCGGGGAGAAATCCAAACCTGAATTTTCCAAATCACCTTTCCATTTTACTCTGATTGACGCAATAAAAGAAGAGAGCTATGCCCCCCGAAAGCAGGTCCCCAAGGGGAAAATAGAAGATCTGCAAAGTGGCTTGCGTAATTAGGTGAAGTGGCCACCCAAATGCACTTTTCTGATACCATCAAAGATAGGATGGAGAGGACAAAATCTAACCCTCGCTCCTTTTAAAAGTGAGTTTTCTTCAAAACGACAAAAGAGGAATTTGAAATTTCATGAGGATTATTCAGAATCCTCTCAAAATAGTCTTAGCTTTGTCAAATCTGGATTTAAATGTCAGTAATTTAAGGCTAGCTTTATGAATACAACGTCTATCTCCTGCAGCTGGGCCATATTATTTCAGTGACTTTTTTTTTTTATGCTGAAGTTGGCTATAAGTTCTATGCTTGATTTATGAAGCAAAACACTCTATTTACTGTACAATGCTATAGTGCTGACATGCGGGGTCACTCCGTAATGCATTCGGAGTGGAGCGTGGGAACAGGGTTAAATGAGCGACATGCAACCGTTTATGAATGTAAAACTGTCTTTAACAAAAAAGAAAGCAGGATTCTAAGGGCCCAAATGAAAATTGTGACAAATGGTAGCAAGCTGTTTGAATTTATTTGTAAGCACAAAGATTACATTTGACTAGGCAACTTTGAACTGAACTGAAAAGTGCAAAGTGTAAATAAATAAATATATACATACATATATACATACATACATACATACACACATACATACATACATACATACATACGAAGTGTCGACTTCCCAACAACCCTGAGGGTGGTAGGATTCCCTAAATCTGAATTTCTCAGGTTTATATGGATCCTCCATTATAAGGACTGCTGCTTTTTTTCAGAAAATCAGGAACATAAGAAATAAACAGGAAAATGGTCAATACAAATATTTTTAGAATTGATTACAATTGTCAAATTTGGGTGAGTCATAACCCAAAAAGCCTCAGACATACACTAATATAACACAGATAATCTCACATATTCTGAATTTTAATTTCAAAGCGAAAGCTAAGCACTCACGAAGGTTCTTTTATATTGAATCAACAAAAGAGGAAATGAATGAATGAATGGTAGAGAGGGATACTGGTTTCCTCTTCTACTAGGCTTTTTTTTTGGTGTGGGGGCGGCAATTTTCCAAATGTTATCAAATGGCCATTTGGAGTTCAAGTGTGAAATGGAGACCATAAGCGCAGAAAGAACCAGTCAGGTGGTTTGCTAGTTCTTCAACCAATCTGTAATTTTTACCCAATTCAAATCCTTTCAAAATAATTTATCTAAGTAGGGATAGCAGAACTTTAGAATGAAACACTGCAAGTTTGTACCACACAGGAACTATAGGTCGCTTTCCCTAATGTGTCGAATGTCAGAGAACATACCAAGAGTGTCTTAACTTGTTTTAAGAATATGCCACCGGAAGATGTGAGTCCCAGATATTCAACAGAATAAAAGAAAAACAGGCAAGAATCAGGCCAAACCTGAGTAACAGCTGGAAAGCAATTGGTAAAAAGGAAAGAAAAAGTGAATGAGAAAAACACACTTGTAGAGAGCAATCGTTTGGGAGGCAGAATAATCTTGGTGTTTCCATTTAAGATTAGGCTGCCATGACTACTTAACGCCTGTCAGAGCTGGATGCTATCTTACAGTTAAAACAATATCCACTTGAAAAAATAAAACCAATTGCTTCTGAGAAAACATTCATGCAATTTTTTCCAGATTCTCCTCTGACATTAGGGGAGATGGTGCAGGGTTACTACATGACCACAGTGATGCTGACCCTGAAAGTGGAATGGCTGTGGAAAATATTAAAGCTGCCTTAAAGATGTTCGTTCTATGAAAAAAAGTAATCTAAAGGTAAGGCCCCAAAGCAAATGAATACTGTAAACTTATCTTACAGGGAGATCATTCTTAGATACTAAAGGTATGACCCAAATGCTTCAGTGAAACTTAATTTCCTGCTAGCTAGGGAAAAAAATGACAAACCCCTAATTTGATTAACTCAGGATGAGAGCTGGTAGGTCTCCTGCCACCTCTTGTGACTGATAAGATTTCTGCTAATAGCTACAGTCAGGGAATATGGCCTGCCTTTATTTGGGACAACACTTTTGCTATCAGACTGATGGAACATTTTATCAGTTTAAGAGAAGAAGGGAAATAAAATTATCTATGCTCCCAAGAGTCTTGGAAGCTTCTGCATTTTGACTTGAACTAGAGGCTTCGGCAGCATCCAGAGCATCAACAGCTAACCCAGTATCAATGAGACTGATACTAACCCAAGCCAAAGCACCATCACATAACCATTCTTTCTGTTGAAACAAAGTAGGGAGTACAGAGACAATTTTGTAATACTAAAATGTGTGATTGCTATCTCACTCCTGTCTCCTCCACAGACATTCTGAAAAACTGGTCAATACTTCGCATGGAGTAAAAGATGGAAATAGCATGAGTCCACAAATTAGTACAACCTAGTGCAATGCAAATGTTGACTCTGCTTAGCTGTGTATTACCAAGTGTTAGTATAGCAAAGTACTAAGAGCATGAGTCTCAATAAAACCTTACCTTCAAGGGGCTGAGAAGCTATTTATTAGGAATTTTAAAAAGATAACAAAAGAAAACCTTTTGAAAATTAGAGATGAAATAACGATAGAAAAAGTATGAAGGAAAATATCAACAACGAGATACACATGGAAATAATTTTGAAGGGGATTCACCTCTGTCTTTTTCCTGCAACCACCTCTGCTTCCTGGCACCAACTCACTCTCCCTTATCGAGGCTCTGTCTCGAAGTCACCTTTGACTTGTTACTCATAACCTCCAAGTCATGAAGATTTTTAACCACTTTCCTTGTAAGTGTGTTCCCTCCTTTTTTGTACTTACTTTGTTGAGGCTCTCACCACTTTTCCTCTTGTCTTCTTGTCTCCGGTCTCTTTTCTATTTTCAGTTCAATTCACACTATCAACCAGTGCCAGAGCGATCTTAAAATGCACATCTGAGTGTATCGTGCTCCTGCTCTGAAACCTGCGGTCACCCTCATCGCCTAAGGAATTAGACGGCTAACTCTCCGTCAGTGCTTTCAAGGGTCTGCACACTACATCTCCAACTTCTTTCAGATACTCCAGTCCAATAATATGTATCACTGCTCCCTGAACCTAAAGTTTAATGATTAAAATTGCTGAATTTTACTCATGATTAAGACATGTTTCAAACATTCTCTCCATCTTATACAATTCTTCCTATTCACTTAGATGTCATATCCCTTTTTCATTAAACTTTCTTTATGGCAATTATTTGATGTTGTTTGCTCCTACAGCTTTTTGGGTACTTATCTCATTGTACCTAAGTTTAAGCTCCGTGAGGGCAGGGAATCTCTTCTTCATTTATGGCATTCCCTGTGGCACTCTCAAGAGTGCCTTAGACATAATAGCTACTCCATAAATATATACTGATTAGCATAAGATAGAAACAAACTTCAATAGGAAGGAAAAATAAAATTTTATATAGTTTCAATAAAAAAGAGGTAGATTTTGAAAGGCATTATGTTCCACAACAAATACATACAACCATAAAATATGCATTCAAAAGAAAGCAGATAAAAAATTCATTTTAGGGAAAAATCTTAATGAACATCCATCATTTACATTCACACTCTAGAAGGAGCAGCTCACCCTTCTGCAATGGAAAGCATTACCATTATTCCCAGACATAAACTCATAGAAATTGAAAATGAAAAGGAATTATTAGGTCATCTTTTTTCTCGCTCCATCAACTCAAGACCTTTACTCCATCCCAACATTCA
Source organism: Pteropus medius (assembly GCF_902729225.1). Lineage (NCBI taxonomy): Eukaryota > Metazoa > Chordata > Mammalia > Chiroptera > Pteropodidae > Pteropus > Pteropus medius. Next base: position 14,157,138 of record NW_024340849.1, read on the forward strand.
CCAAGGCTGGAAGCGGTAGTCTATTCTCAAGTCTTTTCACAAGTGAATATCCAGTGACTCACATGACTTTCCCTAAGAAGGCTGGTTCCATCAATAAGTAATAATTCAGCTGTTAGTAAAATCTAACATGTTTTAGAGGTCACTAGTTGCACGATGGAGGTTGCCACTTTACCTGCTTCCCTTGGATAAGTTGGTCTGGTTTTCAACCTCATCCTTTCTCCTCTAAAACCTACAGAATAAGAAATAGTCAAAGATCTTGAGATGTTCATCTTCTGAGTGGTAAGTTTTATTTACTTCAAGATGTCATCTGGGGAAAAAATGTTAAAAACATATTGTTTTGTGCCTAGTGGAATTCTCAGTGGCAGCTGTGAAGGTTGGTATGAGGGCATAAGAGATTGGGTGCATCAAGAAATCTGCTAGGGTGACGGACTTGTTCTTGTTTGCTCAGGACTTTCCTAGTTTTAGCATTGAAAGTCCCATGTCCCAGAAAACTCCTCAGTCCTGGAAAAATCCTACAGTTGTTGATCCTATTGTTAGCAATAGTGCTCGGTGACTGTTCTTTTCATTGCATACCCATTTGTAACTCCGAATATTGTACTGTATATATAATACATAGTCAAAAAATTAATTAAAAATATAAAATGATGCAAGGAGGCCTAACAACCTGCTTGAAAAAAAAACAAAAAACATAAATGTGCCAGGTAATAGAAAAAAAATTAAATGTTGGTTGATTTCATCTTAGTCGGAGCGAGATGGGAGTTTGCTGAGTGACTCAGCCAACCCCAGGCTTTTACAAACGTGGAAGCTGAATCGCATACCTAGTTAAGGAAATGTGGGCTCCATGAACGAATCTACCTCATGGTGCTAAACTAATTACTGTAGGGTTTATACGGCTCTTACAGAATTGTGATTAAGTCCTGGGGGGATATGTAATCACTGATTGGCTATCTATCTTCAAGGGCATTAAATGTTGACTTGCCCACCCTTGAGTTATCATACAGTGGGCATCATGGAGTACAGTGGAAAGGAGACGACGACCTGCACCTTAGGCCCAGTTTTGTCACCAAACTAGTCTAGCGTCCTTGGGCAAGTCATTCACCAACTCCAGGCTTCAGAGTCCTCCTCTAGAAAAAGAAAGGATCCAGTCAAGATGACCTCTGAGGTCCCTTTTCTCATAATGTTTTATGAACCTGTAAACTATTAAGATAACTTCCTTGGACAAAGCTTATAGAAAATTGGCTCCCGAAGGTTTAGAGGAAGCCAAGATTACACAATTAGTCAATGGCAGAGTTACAATTAGAATCTAATTCTCTGGACTCCCTGCCTTTTTATCTACTTTAGTCCCCCCCACAGTATACATAATTAAACTTGCAATGATTACCATCTGCCCCTAGGAAGTCTGGAATCACAGATCAACATAGCTATGGAAAAGAAAAAAAGTAGAAGACAATGAGAAAGTCCCAACTTGGCAGCTTGGGATTTTCTATTTTGTGGGTTATGTCTAAGCAGTGACCATTATTGTTATCATTGTTGCTATTATTAATGTTATAATCAATGAATTATACTTAGGGGAGGCCTTGGAGTTTACAAATAGCATTATATATATATTTACATACACACACACACACACACACACACACACACATATATGATGTATATTTAAGTCCACATACTCTGAAATATTTAGAAAGGTTATTTTTAATCATTATTTTATGAGCACAGTAATTGATGCTCTGCGGCCGCATTATCCAAAGTTAGCTATTAGCCACATGTGGCTAAAGTGAAATGAATGAAAACTACATGAAATTTAAAATTCTATTTCTTGGTTGCACTAGCCACATTTCAAGTGCTCAATAGGCAAGTGCAGGTAGTGGCTATCATACAGGATAGCACAGATATGGAGCATTTCCATCACTGTAGAATAGCCCATTGAATGGCACAGCCCTAAGAGATTGCTACTTCTCTGATTCCACATAGCTGTAAGTGGCAGAACCAGGGCCTTGGCCTCCTGGCCTCAGGTCCAATGGCCTCATCCCAGAGTAGCTCCTCTTGCCATCTAGTTTACATATAGTTTCCTTGCTCTTTAATTAGTTGTGTCCACTAAAAAAAAAAAAATGCAAACCAATTTTAATATCACCTTAAGGGATGAATAATGAGGTAGCACCATTCTAGTTTACAGAATATACTGGATTATCAGGTGATAGAATAGAGGAGCAAAATCTGAGCAAAGAGCTAAATCTCAAGCATGTCCACTAGCAACCTAAAAATTAAGTTATTTATCGCTTTGTGCATTTTAAACATCAAAGAATTTTCAAATATTATCAGTGTCAGCCCTCTGCTTTTCAAAGACCAATTCTGATTCTTGAATCAGCCAAAAAGAGGCAAAAGCAGTACTGGAAATTCATATTGGAATTCCAGCCAGAGTGATTTTCACCCCTCTTTCCTTAAAAGAAAAGGAAAAAAAGTATTAATAAACAGACGTTTTAAAGGAGAAATCTGATCATTATCAAACTTTCACTTGTATTGATTCTTACAGTTGTCAGAGAAAGATTTATTATCTAATTCCACATCCAGACTTAATTCACAACCGGAAGGATACACTGTAGCACTACCAAAAGGGAACAAAGCCTAGGAAATCTTTTCTCAACCTACTTTTGACCAGATCAAAGGTATAGATCTTAAAAAGCAAACAGCATGATATCTGTTAAGTCTAAGCTTTGAAACTACACTAGGCTTTGGTTCTCTGACCCTTTCCTAACTGTGTGGCCTCTAGTGAATCCCTTAAACTCTCCATGACTCAGTTTACTCATCTGGAAAGTGGATAAAATATTACCTAGCTTACAGGGTTGCCTTGAGGGCTGACGGTAATGAATGCATGACAGCAGGCATATGCCTGGTGAAATGTGGCTATTTAAAAAGTAGGAGGTTTTATTATTAATTTCCCTCAAGGAAGAAACATGCACGGTATTAGCCACTTCCAGCATTGCTTCAGTTGAAAAAATCAAACCACTAGTGAGTGAAAATTTTCACCTAAGAGAATTCTAGATTACCATTCTAAACTGCTACCTATTTGCCATCCTGTATCCCATCTCACCTTAACTATATTTATTTATAATAAACTTCTCATTGAGTGGTTAACAAAACATTGGATCCAAAAAAGCTTGTTTTTAGACATCAATTACATAGGTGTATGTTTATAGATTTCACCCTGGGGAGAAAATACAAATACTCATCTTGTACCTATGTTTCATAAGAACGAATTCTATGGTAACTTCTAAATTTATTATTAGCAAAGGTTGTATTTAAGATTCTTGTGTCTACTGCTTAATAACACCCAAATTAGTCTCGATGGAATTAGCTGTAATTAAGGACATTGTGAAATATGGTGGGGCAAACAGAATTACACTGTATTACTTTATTAATAATATTCTTTAACTACACTGTAAATTGCTATTAGGCCTGCATATTACTGCCTGGATATGGAAATAGTCTTTTGCTATGCTAATCTAACACAATTTTCTTTTAAATGTAAACAAATTATACTCTATTAATATGCTGTTCTACTTGCATAGTTAATTATTGTAACAGTAAGGAATAAAATTGTTCTGCTTTCTCTGTTTCTGATGGAAAAAGGGCTACATAAATAGTTTAATAGGGAACTAATTATGCAAAAAATTTAGATGCCTAAAATGTGTTTGTAATTACATTAAAATGGTCTTCTGTTCAAATATTGGAAAGCTTGCTAATTGGAGGCTAGCTGAAAATTTAAATATTGTGAATCAATGATTTTAATACAGTAGTTGTTTGGTTGTGTTTCTGTTCATATTTGTCTCAAAAATGAAGAGAATATTTAACAATGTTTAATAAGAGGAGGTCTGAGTTTCATACCAATGAAGTTAGTCTGCGGCAGACTGAAATTTTAAATGTGTATTTTTCAGCATTATCTTTAATTTACTCAAGGGGCATGGGCAACTTTTGGCTCCGTAACAAGAACAACACAAGTATACTGCTTGGTGGATAAGTTGATGTGAAAAGAAAATCTGGTATCAACCAAATCAAAGAGTTCTGGAAAATGCCCCACGACAGGCAAACCAGAGTTGATATGGTTGTAAATTGCTAAATTGTTTTAGATAAATAAACACATGTAGCAGATCACCTGCCTACTCTCCAAGGATTTCCAAGTGCGTCACCTTATCCAGTTGTAATTAAGAAGTGTTAAAGATGTAGTGTCTCGTTCTAAATGATTCTTCGTGGCATCCAAGCTTTTATTTTGATGTGGAATAGAGGTTCTAAATCTGAGAAAAATGCAATGCTAAAATAAGCCCACTCTTTTGGAGAGAATTGCAACAACCTGTCCTGAATTTTAAACTATTTTGGAAAAAAAGAAGGGCAAACTGTTCATTATAATTTTTACGACAATACAAATGAGAGTACTGCATATGTAACCAGGATTAATTGCACAGATAATTGGGAGCCCAGAATAACTTTATAATTTAAAATTCTTCCCTATTTAACAGAGATATTGTGAGGATCAAGAGATATAATGTACTTGAAAGCGTGTTGAAGACTGTAAAGCCCACAAGGAAGGTAGCAAGACAATCGTCACAGTTATTAATGATAATAAAGAAGATAAAATGTAATTTGTCATATAACATAATCCCCACTGGATAGGTCCTTCCACTCAAACTTCCATAGCTGGCATACCTTTGTGGTACAATGTATTGTTTGTGCTTCAGCTCTAGAAGTAACAGACCACAGTATGACACCTGCCTCTACCTCCCAGGTCCTGACAGACTGACAGATGATGCCCGTGGATCTGTTTTAAGCTCTAGCACAGGGAACAGTCACAACCAGTCAGTTGACTCATTTCTTATAAACCACTGCCATAGTCTCCGACCTAAAGGATATCTTTGCTGATTTGGGAAAATAAAAATACCAAAAGACTCCACAATCAGTTGTAAACACTTTTGAAGACACTCACTGTCTACTGGGCAAGCCCGACACCTTAGCCTGGTGTTCAAGACCATCTGCTCTCTTACTACTCCCTTCCTATCACCTCTGTGAGCCCTCCACTCGGCCGAAGCAATCCACGCCCCTTCCCACATCTGGGCCACTGTGCTTGCCACTCTCCTTGCCAGAAACCCCTTCTCCTCTTTCCCATTAGTCTTCCTTTGAGGCCACACTCAAATTCTCTCTCTTCATCTAAAGGCTTCCATTGAACTTTCCAGTACTCAATGACTTCTTTTTGAATTCCACTAGCACATGATATCTGTACCTTTCTCTTACCATTTGGCTTGTTATTCAGCTTTCTTAGTATTACATTATTTTACTCTAATTTGGTGATATGCTCTTCCAGGTGTTTGATCCATCTTCATATTTCCAGGGTACAGTATAGCCTATACATATTTACTTTATACAGATTCTTGCCCTTATTCAAGAGCAGAAGCACATGGCACTCAAAGAATTTGTGAAAACATTCTTAAATCAGGTTGGCCACTTCATCTCAAATCATCCATTCAATTAGACAAGGTGAAGCTGGTAGTCTGAACTTACTGATAGTTATATCGGTCCATGTGATAGGCCGCTATGTTTGTCTGGAAAGACTTCTTGGATTACAGTAGAATAAAATAGTTCATGACAAATATTCTATCCTGCCATTACACTGCAGTAATCTACTTCTACATGTTCACAGTACTAATACTGGAGCTATACATAAGACATAACTGAAAACTGTCAATTCTGTTTTTGTTCTACTAAAATTATTTCTCGTGTCTTTTTTTCAAAAAAGAAATGTCCAAGATGTATGATTTCTATTTCTTATAAATGTTTATTAGGGATATTGACTATGCTTCGTGAAAGTCAGATGACTATCACATTCTCTGCTGATGGAGACTATTCACAAACTCACTCCCCGCCTCACTGGTAGTTCAGCCATCAGAATCTGCCTGTTAAGAATGACACCAGGACTTTTATATCAGTGGAAAATCATGTATTGATTGATGCAATCATCAAGTAATGTATTCTCTTTTTTCTTCCCACAACTATTAATGAGCAGGGAAATGCCAAGATGGTGGAAACAGAAGGGAAAAGAAAGAACAGCAAAGACACTGATCATTCAAAACGAAAGAAGCAGCTCATTAAAAACGGAGAGCTATGTGCATACAAATTTCCAGAAAAAAATAATTTCTGATTTTCAATGATATTGCTCTTAGTCCTCTCTATTTCATCCAGAAGGGTTCCATTCCCCAGGCCAAGAGGGCACACATATATTGAAGAGAATGAAAAAAAAGTGGCTATATTCTCTTTAATAAGTGGAATAATCAACCTAATAGGGAACCTTTCCTAAATTAAAATTCTCATTACACAGAGGAGACCCATTCTTGTTGACTTATAGCCTTTATTTTTTACCGTCTGCTATGTTCCTAGCTGCAGAAATCTGGAAGAACCTTGTATTGTTAGAGAGAACACATTCCAAAGGTCAGTGAAAGAGAGAAGCTAAGCTCATTAATTTCTTTTTCCTTTTTCAATCGAGATATATATGGTGTTTTCTTGATCTTTTGCTATTTTTTTTTCACTGGTTGCATTATGTATACCATTAAGGATGACTATTAAAACTATCATAATATGTGCCAGACTAGTCCATTTTTACTACCTTCTGATCTCCCAGCATTTGACTTATAGTCAGAAAATTAAAATCCAAGAAGAATTTAGCTGAGTGCACATGTTGCCACTGGTAACCCATGGTAATAAGGTAACCCTATATATTCACAAGTGCCATATGTCACATGCACAGATACATATGCAGACAGAAAAACTGTTTTTAGAAAACTCGTGTCTTCCAATAAAAAAAATAAATGTATTCCCTAGAGTACATCACCAGAGCTTTAGGCTATTGATTCAATTTACTATCTAACTTTCAGAGCTTTATTTCTGATTTTATAGGAATTACAGGAAAACCAAGTTATAGAAGTTCTCAGGAAACAAAGAATGAGGAGTACTTACTGCAAAGTCCCAGTGAAATGAAATCTATCAATAGAAGTCCAAATGTATGCCACTTCGAGATCTAGATTCAAGACAGATAAAGGCTTTAAAAAAAAAAATTCATTTTCTAACAAAATAGTATCCCCTATTGTGTGTATGTATATACCTGTCTGTCTGTCTGTCTATCTATCTATCTGTCTATCTAACCTATCTATCATCTATCTTTCTAGCTATCTATCATCTATCTTTCTATCTATGTCTCCATCCATCCATCTGTAATAATTTTCTGGTAATGAAGCATTCTTTAATAGCCTGTGATTTTCCACATCCTTCTCAGAAGCCAAAATCTCAAGACATAAATACATTAGAAGGTGAAGCAGATTCATATTTTTCAGCCCAGCCAGACAATGCCAAATCCTAACTGCAGCTCTACGTACTCTATCAGAGGGATAGGTATTATTTTTCCAAAAACGAAAAATAGTTTCTCACAAGACCTTATAGACTGCTTAGTACCCTCTTGGATAAAAGGAGATGGTAAGAGAACATATTTAAAAAGTGTGGAACAATTTCATCTAAAAGAGATTACCCATGTTTGTTTCATTTTTTAAAAAAACTTTGGTGAATGTCTCAAGGTAGCCTCAGTAAAGCAACTGGAATGAAGATGTGAAAGGCCCAAAACCAGAGATTTTGAAGCTTCTCAGTTAGTCCTCTTATCTGGAATGACCATTTGCTGTAATGAATGCAGAAGGCTGCCTCATTTTCCTCAACATTGGGACGAGACAGAATCTGATAAAAAGATATTAAAATGATGAGTATTTATTTGGTTTCCTATCCAAAGGGCAGAACCAAAAGGAACAGTGGGCATATGCTGTGCTCCTAATTAAATCGCTGGTTTCTTTGGAACAAAGGTGATGTACACATTCTTGAATATTCTTAAGAATATTTTTATATTATTATCTCTCCATGTTTTCTTTTTTCCCTCAGCTTTATTGAGGATGATTGAAAAATAAATATTGTACATATTTAAGGTGTGCAACATGATGTTTTGATATATGTGTACATTGTGAAATGATTAGCACAATCAAGATAATTAACATATCAGTTACCATTTGTGTGTGTGTGTGTTAAGAACACTTGAGATCTACTCAGCAAATTTACCTTCTGTGTTTTCTATGACAGCATGTATTACCTTGATACCCAGAATAAAAAATGGTTTTAAGGACAACAGTAGCAACAGCTGATCAAAGTCTCCTCTTCTATACTATGTCACCAAGATTTCTTTAGTTTCTTCAGACAGTCTCATCATGGCTGCAGACATCTCTAGATTTCCTGGCCCGAGGTGCCTCCTTTCACTAGGAATGCTACGCCGGGACCACAGCGTCTTCCCTGACCTCTATGATCCCTGACTGTCTCCCCTTCTCCTTCAGAGACCCCTACTCCTTCCTCACTTTTACATACTTTTTATTATAGTAACCTCAAGGAATTGTAGTTACTAGACCTAAAGTGCCATAAAAACACATTATCCTCACCTGCCCGAATAACACAACAGCTGGAATGGAGAAGGCTTGTCCCAGGTCAAGAATTACCATGAAGTCAGTTTAAATTAGATGTGGTAATTCATAAAGTCATGTGCATTTTGTCACTTTTGGCCTTTCTAAAACCTCTCTTGTCCTCTTATAAATAGATTAAAAATGGATCTGCATATCAGCATATTTATTTTAACTCAAGTTATAGCAAAGCAATGTCTCATAAATGTTCAAGAAGTAAATAAATTAATAATAACAGAAATTGCAGAAGAAAAGTAAAGTGAATTACTCTTTTCTTTATTCTAAGTTTTCTCTGTGTCCATACACAGTAATATATTCATGGGTTCTTATATCTAACCTCTTTTTAACACATCTCTTATGCTTTTGGTAGGTGTATAAAGGAAAAACTGACAAATTCATTTTGAGCACCCAAGGAGTCTGGAATATAGTACTTTCAAAAAATAATCACTTGAACATTGTTCTTTATTTCCTCTTCCTTTATAATCTTCTCATACCCTGTTGAGCTTTCTAAACTCTCCATTTTCAAGTCTGTTATTAAAAAAAAAAATAGGGAAAAAATTATAAGGTGCTTTGGGAGGCAAAATACATTTTGCCTCCCAAATAATTTGCCTTATTTCAGAGAAATGAAGGTGCACCCAGGCACTCTGGGAGAACCGGTTATTGCATATCACATAGACTTGTTATAAATGCAGAGGAAGATATAATATACATCTCAGGAACAAATACTATAGATGGGTTTAAAATAAAATTGGTTTTATTGATTATGACATGCTATTTAAAATATAATACAGTGTATGTTAAAGGGGCAAAAATAATAAATCACCTATGACAATTATCACTTTATTCTGATTCTGTAACTTTATATTTCTCTTCAACTAAAGTGAAGAAGCAGCGATAGGGCATTGAAAAAATTAGAATTAATGCAAACATCTTCAATTTTTTTCTTTTTTACAAACTCCAAGATAATCTAAAGGATTTGTCTTAAGTTTTCTTTATCCTGGAAAATCTAATGAAATCTTAACAATTATGGAAAAAACCACAAGAGTAATGAATAAACAGTATTACCTATGTGGGCAATCAGATGACAGAGGTATACCGAGTGAGGCCCAACTGCGGCTGATATTCAGCAAAGGAAGGCAAACACAAAAGAGTACATATTGTACGATTTCATTTCCATGAAATTTAAGTACAGACCTACTATGTGGGACAGAAATAAAAATAATGGTTGCCTGTGAGGGCACAAGAAAACTTTGGCGCTAATAATAGAAATGATCTTTGTCTTGATCCAGGAGGTGATTATAAGTAAAACATCACTGAGGTATATTTAACATCTTATTGTATGTAAATTATACTTCAGTCAAGAACTGTTAAAAAAAATAAGACATTATTCTTGGCCTCAGGGAATATATTTCCTTGGAATGATAAGAATGTTAAAATTTTAAGAGAGCTATTACTATCTCAAGACAGGATTTATTGGGTGTGACTTGGAGAATGAGAAAGAGAAGACAGGGAATTTTATCCCCAGTGGGGTAAATGGTAGGAGAACATATCTGGAACTTGTAATAGGCAGTATTTATGGAAGAATTTTAAAAAGAGTTTTGTTTTTGTTTTTGTTTTTGTTTCTGAAAAAAGAAGCTGCTAATGCAAGCTGGCACTAGACTGTAAAGAACCTTGAGTGCCAGGTTGAGACATTATCCACCAGGTTGAGGGTATCCACATTCAATTTTTAAGCTGAGGAATGGCACATTCCAAGTGATCAAAATTAATCTGCCTGAGGTAGGAAGATCAAAAGCCTTGACTTTTCATGAAATTTCGCACATGTTTATAAGTTGAGTCACTTTATCAACCTATTTCCTGCCTATAGAATTTTGGGGTTTGATAGCCTTCTTTCATTTCATATTTTCTCTGTCCCTTTCAGTTCAGGCTGACAGTATTTCTGCTGATATAAAATTATCAAAAACTTTGTGGGTCTCCTGTGTATATCACTCAATTAGATAAGAAGCTTTTCCACAGGTCTCTCCTAGATAATCTCATCTCTACTTTGGCTTATGTTGAGGGGATCTAGGAGTAAAATATTTAATCTTTTCAAGGAGCCTTTTTTTGTGAATAAGTACTCTGACCTTTGATCTTCCTGATTTTAGCAAAAGGTTTTCCAGACACATCTCAGTTGTGGTGTTTTTGTTTTTTTTTTCTGTTCCCTAGTGTACAGTTTCCTGAGAGCGAATCTATTAATTTCAGCATCTTTTGCAACCTGGGTAGGCTAAACATTTCTCAAGTCATCAAGTCATGTTTGCTTTTTGTTTATCAATCTTCCCTCAATTTATTTATTTCCTCTCAAACTATACTATCAGTAACAAGAAGAAACCAGACAGTACTTTCAACATTTTGCTTGGAAATCTTCTCAGCTAAATATCTTAGTTAATCATTTACAAGTTCTACTTTCCACATACTTGCAGGATAGGATTCTCCTAAGCTTTCTGCCACAATGTAACAAGGATTTCCTTTCCTCCAATTTTCAATAACATGTTCCTCATTTCCCTCTGAGCCATAACCAACAGTGCCTTTAATGTCCACAATTGTATTAGCAGTCTGTTTGTGACAATTTAGGTATTCTCTAAGGTGATATATGTTTTCTCTACTATACTCTTCACTTTCTTCTGAGTCCTCAATAGCAGAGATATTAACATCCATATTTCCACAGTCTGTTCATGGCAATTTAGGCTTTTTTATTTTTTTAACATGCTTCTCAAAATTCATCCAGCTTCTACCCATTGCCCAATTCCAAAGACACTTCCACATTTTCAGCTATTTGATATAACAGTATTCCACTTCTAGGTAAATATCAAAATCTGTATTAGTATTCTATGGCAGCTTCCACAATCTATAACTTGCTTTTTCAATAAAAAAAGTATTAATAATGATATCCTACATGATATGAAATCTCTTACAATATATATGAAAGCCATATGTGCCCCTCTGGTTACTTGTATTATTATAATGAGTCAAGAGAATTATATTATATTTTAATATCCAAAACTCCAATTATCCCTCACCCAGGCTAGACGCGGCAGAACTCACAAAACTAAAAACTATAAATTAGGGTGATTTCTTAGTAATACTTTTTTAGTAATAAATACTCTCTAAAAAATTTATAAATATTACAAATAGGTTAAGTCCCCTAAAGAATTACTTGATATTTAGGAACAGAACAATTATTAACATTGATGAAAGAAGAAGACACAAATAAATGGAAAAATACCCCACGTTTACAGATTAGAAGAATTAATATTGTTAAAATGCCCATGCAACTCAAAGCCATGTATAGATTCAATTTAATCCCTTTCAAAATTCCAATGGCATTTTCCACAGAAATAGAGAAAACAATGCTAAAACTCATGAAGAACCACAAAAGACCCTGAATGACAAAAAATCTTGAGAAAGAAGAATAAAGCTTGAAGAATAACACTTCTTGATTTCAAAATATATGACAAAGTTATAGTAATCAAAATGGTATGGTATACATACTACATATAGACCAACTGAACAGAATCAAGAGCTTAAAAATAAATTCATGCATATAACGTCAACTAATACTTGACAAGGGAGCCCAGAACACTCAATGTGGGAAAGCATAGTTTCTTCAATAACTGATGTTGTGCAAACTGGATATCCACATTCAAAATAATGAAATTGCATCCCTATCTTACACCACACACAAACATTAACTCAAAATGGATTAAAGAAGTAAATGTAAGATCTAAAACCACAAGCTCCTAGAAGAAAACATTGGGGAAAAGCTCCTTGATATGGGTGTTGGCAACGATTTTTTAGATGACACAAAAAGCACAAGCAACAAAAGCAAAAATTAATACATAGGATTACATCAAATTAAAAAGCTTCAACACAGCAAAAGAAACAACAAAATTAAAACCATCAACCTATGGAATAGAAGAAAATATTCGTAACTCCACATATCTGATAAGGGGTTAATATCCAAAATATATAATGAAGACATACAACTCACTAGAAAAAAAAATAACTAATCAATTAAGAAAATGGGCAAAGGACCTAAACAGACATTTTTTAAAAGAAGACATACACATAGTCAGCAAGTACATGACTAATTGCCAGGGAAATGTAAATAAAAACCATAATGAGCTATCATCTCACACCTTTTTGATAACAGACTGACTATTATAAAAAAGACAAGAGCTAATAGGTACTGGTGAGGCTGTGGAGAAAAGGGAACCATTGTGAAGTCTTGGTGGGAATTTAATTTGGTGCAGCTACTATGGAAAACAGAATGGAGCTCCCTCCAAAAAAATCTAGAAAACAGAATTATCATGCTAAGTGAAATAAATCAGACAGAAAAAGACATTGTATGATCTGACTTAAATGTGAAATCTAAAAAGCTGCACTCATAGAAACAGAGAATAGATTGGTATTTGCCATGGGCTGTTGGTTGGGAGAAATGGAGAGATGTTGATTAAAGGGCACAAACTTCCAGTTATTAATCTGGGATGTAATGTACAGCATGACTGCTATAGATAACAATATTGTGTTGTATACTTGGCAGTTGTTAAGAGAGTAAATTGTAAATATTCTTATAACACACACACAAAAAAAATGGTAATTATGTGAGATAATAAGGTGTTGCTAACTTTATTGTGGTAATCATTTTGCAATAGGTATGTATCAAAACATCACATTGTACACCTTAAACTCACAATGTTAAATGTCAATATCTCAATAAAGATATAAATTATATTTTAATAAAGCTGTGAGGGAAAAAAAGCACAGAGCCATTTAAATGTTTCTGCCATGTCATGTCAGTTTGTCTGACAGATGTCCACTTTCTACTAAGGATCATCTTTATATTCAGAATATAAAAAAAATGACAGTCCCCTCCAATATTCTTATGTAATTGCATTTACCTAGAGACTGATGAAAATAAATACCAAGAAATCTTTAATTCATTTTTGCTTTCTAGGTAGCAAGCATGATATAACTCAGTAAATTGCATGAGAGTGCATTTTCACACCAAGAAACAGTCAATATGCAGTTCAATCACTGAAATATGGCAGTTGAGATGTTTTATGTATGTTAATTTTGAATATACTTAACCTGTTTCCTATATTATTTTCTGCATTTATTATCTGTGCTGCTTCATTTGACTTATAAAATTCATGAGTGCTAGATTATATTTTCTTTGTTTTGTTGGAAAAGAAATAACTATCACATATGCAATGGGAGCCTAATATTAATTAATAATGATCATCTCAATCATAACCTCTACATCATGAAAATTGCTTCAAGTGATCGATACAACATTTATTGACTAGTGCTACTCTAGCCTATAAAACAGATTAGCCATTCAGAAAGGAAACTGTTAGGGTTTTTTGGGTGGGGTAGAGAGATACTTTGGAAAACAATCAATGGCATAAATATACATTCCAAAATACTTATAAATGAGGCTTCGTTGTATATTTCACACTTGACATCCAGAATTGAGAGAAGTCTTTTACCAAAATGAATCTATCGAAATGACCCTTTACCAGGGTGACAGCCTGCTGGGAGAGTTAACCCATTAAACCAGTCATCTGACATTTGTTCACTGTGAATTACTTAAAGAATGTTCACTAAATATTAGATGAGATAAACCCTCACCATGGGCATTACTGCTTTGATGGAGAAAAAGACAGAGAGGAATCAGAAGCAAAGGGTAATTTTGTATGGAGTATGGGGTAGTGCCTGGATCACAGGTTTGGGGGACGCCTGTTAGGCCTGTCAGCGGCAAGGGAGCAGCATGAAGGCTCAGTTCCTGGAGAAGAAGACATTGAGAGGGAAATGAAGAATAATAGGGGAGTGAGGATGTCTTGAGATACATTCTGAAATATAAAGACCAGAATTATCAAATAACACCGAACGAGACACTAATTGCTTTTTCATTTTTTTTCCTCTACAGGGGATTTTTAAATAGAAATGTAAATACCCTTATTAGAAAATAAAAAAGGTAAAAATTTTTCTGGAATAATTGGGCACTCAGTGAAAAACCTTAAAAACATGAATGTATTTTGATGCAGAAATAAAAATGTTAGAATTATTTCCTGAGAAAATAAACAAATGTGCCAAAGATCTGTACATGTGCAGTGTTATTTGTAATATTGAAAAATATTAAGTGACCTAAATTTTTTATCAATAAAGAATTGATTGAATAAAATAATCAAATGTCCAAACAGTAAAATCCTTATAACCAATAAAAATGATTATATAGTTCTGTATTCATTGACTTGGAAATAATGTCCATAATATTTAGTTAAAAAAAAACCCTCATATTTACAAAGCTGTATGTAGACTATGTTCCCCATTTTTGTATTAAAAATTTATATATGTGTAAGAAGCAAAAGGCTTGAAAAATATTTGCCTATTCGTGATTATCACTGGAGTGGGATTATGACTAATTTCACTTTATTTTTGTATGTTTTCCATCCTTTTTTTCCATAAATAGGGAAACAGACATCAAGGTCAATATTAATCACTGGAATTAAAAGCATAAAAACCAAGAGCAGCTTAACTGCATGCTCTGAGCATGGCAGTTGCCGAAAACTATGGATTAATTATTTGTTTGTTTGATTGATTGAAAAGGTATCACTAAAAGGAAGCGAGCATAAAGCCTAAGGAATTACAGAGGAAGAGTGATGTGGTTAAATGCTAAAGCTGATTCTATTTTGTTGGCAGCTGCAGAATGATTCCTGTTTTGTTTCCTATAATTTAAATTTTGGAGCTCTAAAGTGTCTGCCCTCAATTTGCTTCAGAGATAGTAATAATGCCATCTTACAGTTTATAAAGCACTTTCTTTTTACATCTCATTGGAGACCTACAACAATCCTGTAAGAATCCAGGGATGATTACCCTCTTTTCAGATAAGGAAACTCAAGCACAGAAGAGTAAATGACATACAAAAGTCATAGAACTTGTACACTAGTTAGGAAATTATTAGCAGCTATAACAAATACCAAAATTTTATCAACTTAGTACATTAAATCTTAGTTTATAATCTCTGCCTGGGCAGATGCTTTTCAGAGCAACTCTATTCTACGGAAGAGGAAAACAATGCTACAAGCCAGTGAGTAGAATCTCCAGGACTCAGAACAGATATATGACTTTAAGTCTAGTGCTCTTGCAGCACATTGCCTCTGCATCCAGAGTTGGCTCAGCCTGCCTCACAGCTTTTGAGTGAGTTAGAGCCTGACCCTAGCACTGGGCAGTACTGGAGAAGAGACTGTCACCAATGGCAAGAACATTTGAACCGACCATGAAGAGAACCAGACTTAAGCCTCGGCCATATCTGACTGAATGAGCCTGAATAAATCATGAAACCTCTATCTCTTTTTTCAGAAATGATGATATAATCTGTATTTCCCAATCATTTCCACTCAAGCTTTTGGACCCTTTTATTATTTTTCCCTCAGATGCTCAAACCTTCCTATAACGTTGTAAGTCTATGAGAGCCTCTTAGCAGTAAGAAGCAGCTAGTAAAACCACCTGTCTTTGATATACTCTATGCAAAGTTAAAAAAAGAAAAAGGCAGTATTACTTAGCCTTGGTAGTACTAGTTTGAGTAACTGTTTAATTTCTATGGGGCTATTGGAAAATTGAAAAAAAAAAAAATTGCCTGCTCCTATTAACTACCTCTGTGGACCAACTGGGAGCCACAGAAGGCCATGACCTCCTAAAGCCCTGAACAGTTACTATCTGAATATGTCTTTTGTTTCTGTAATCTTGATAAGTGAATTCCAGTCACACTCTTCCTGTAAAGACAGTCTGCCTGGAAATTCTGGTTTTCTCCTTCTCCACTTGTCTGAATCCAGAAGTGTATATTGAGCTGGAAGTGGCTGGAGATGATGGACGGGGAAAGGACATTGAAAAGCACGCTTCGTGAAACAGAGCAACAAGTCTATTACAAACCTTACTATCTGTAACATTGTTTGAATTCTAATGCTTTCTTCATTATTTGTAAATCCATAATCATCACTCCATCCTGAAAATCTCACTCTTATCCTCTTCTCCATCATCTCCATGAAATACATCAGAGAGAAAAACGCAGAGAATTAACATGAACTCCCATGTATTCCTTTTCACCACCAGCTTTGTCAGATCTTAATAATTTTGTATACTTGTTTCTGACTCTTTAAGAGATAACGTGAATAATTTTTAAAATATTGAAGCCTGACAGGATACTGCCTCTCTGTTCTACTTCCTTATATCCTTCCCCAGAGGTAATTCTTATCTGAATCTTACCAACCTTAGTATTCCCAATTTAGTGTTTATCATTTTATGCATACATTTTTAACATCAATATACATCACTTTCTTTGCATAATGTCAAACTTTATAAATTTTATAAATGATAAAAACTATATAAAAATTATATAAATGGTATCTTACCCCATATATTATGTTTCTTTTGTTGCTTAAAATATTTTTGAAATTTAGTTATTAAATGCCTTCTGCTCTAGCACATTCATTTTAACAGCTAGAAAGCCATCTTTATGTATAAATACACCAAATTTTAAAATCCATTCTCCCCGTGGCAGATATGTGACATATAGTGTTGCATTAACATTCTCGTACATGTTTTCTTATGTAAAGTATGACATTTTCTGTCATCTACATATGTTAAAATGGGTCAGATATGGCATTCTCTTCAACTTTATTAGATATTAACAAATATCTCTCAAAAGTGTTTTTGACAAGTCCTAAAAATTCCTGTTACTTCACTTAACTTACCAAATTCCTTCATACTGATCTGATTGGTTTTAATTTATATATCAATAATCCTTGGTGTGATTAGTATGTTTTCATGTACATATTGGCTGTTGGGGTTATTTACTCTGTTAATTGATTGTTCAAGTAGTTTGCCTATTTTTATCCTATTTATTTATGTTACTTTTGCCTATTTTTATATTAGATTGTCTCTTTTTAAAGATTTGTAAGACCTCATTACATGTCCTAAATAGTGATCCCTTGATAGTTTGAGTTGCAAATATCTTCTTGCAATGATTGTTTGTTATGTTTAATTTTGTTTTGGGTTTCTTTTGTTTATAATAATTTTAAATTTTAGTGTAGTAAAAGTTATAAATATTTTCTTTTATGATTTACACTTTTTGCATCTTATTTGAGAAAAATATCAACATTTACAATAGTAATAGTTTTAGAATCACATGAGATTTTTAAAAATTGAAATAGCATTGAATTCATAGATTAATTGCAGAGATAGAGATTAATACTTTTATAATTTTAACTTTTCTCATCCAGCATCTTGGTTTACCTTTTTATTCTGGCATTTTTTTTATGTCTTTCAATAATATCTGTAAGGTTTCCACAAAAGGCTTGCTTAAGACAAAGAGAAACTTTTTATAAGCCTGGGGCGTGACTACCCACCATGACCTACCCAGTTAGATATTTATGATAAAGTCACCCTCTGAGGTTACTTTTGATCATTGAACTTGTTGGATTTATTAGAGAACCTTTTTTTCATTCACACTAGATACCTTACAACATTTGTTAGCATTTGGAATATCTCACTTTAACTATATTTTAACTGGTTATTTCAAGTGAGAAGAAACACTATTACATTTTATATATTGATATTTTATCCAACAACCTTTCTTAATTTTCTTGTTAGTACTAATGATTTGTTTACAGAGTTTCTTTATTTTTCTATGCAGAACAATTACAGTACCTAAAATCAAAACAGGTCTTTTTCTTTCCAATGTATATACTTATATTTCTTTTTCTTATCTTATTGCACTTGTCAGACTGCCAATAAAGAGTACTGGGGAGTTCAATGGTAGTGGGCATTCATTCTTGTCTTTTTTCTAATCAAAATGGAATGCTTCTAATTAATGGTTCACAGATATATGATGTTTGCTTCAAGTTTTTCATAGTTCATTTTTCGAGTGTGGAAAATTTGCTTCTATTTCTAACTTGCTCTGAGTTTTGTGTTTTGTTGTTTTTTAATTATCGAGTTTTATCCATTTTGTCTGCATATATTAAGATAATCACATTCTTCTCTGTTTATCAGCTAATGCAAATTATATTAGCATATTTTCAGATGTTAAATAATTTTTACATTTCTGAAGTAAACTCTACATGTTCACGTTTTTAAAAATACACAAATAGAGATAATTTGATATTTTATTTAGGATATTGCAACTATGTTTGTAAGTATGATTAATTTGTATTTCTTTCTTTTACTCGCCTTTTAAAGTTTTGACCAGTTATAGTTTTTCTTCCTTCTCTGTGCTCTGAAGTAGAGAAAGAAATACAAGATACAACTACTTCTTAAAACTTTGGTACTAAAACATGAGATATTAGTATTATGATCTAAAAAACCAATTGTCCATTTCTAAATATTATCACATTAATTGAGCTTTTATTTTAATAGCTATATTTTCATTTCTAAGAAGATTCCTATTTCTTAATAATTTTCTATCCATGTTTCAACTGTCTGCTTTAGTTCATAATCTTTTCCTTTTTAATGAATGTAATCTTTTCTTTCATCTCTTTAAACATTTTAAATATTCTTACTTTAGTCTTTTCTGACTATGCCGTTAAATTAATTCCTATTATGTTTGTTGATTTAATTGATTTCTTTTTAGCATTAGATTTCTTCTCTTGTTTTTGATATACTTTTTTCTACAGAATTTTTTTATTCTCTCTCTGTTCCTATCTCCTTTTTTTTTTTTTAATCTGTCTCCCACGGTTCTCCCTTAGTCTGTAGCTGTTGAGATTGACACTAGGTCAACAAACAGGTCATAAAAGGGTATATCCTTTTTCCTGCTCCATCATAATTTGAGAGAGAGAATAAATCCAATCATCAGATGAGTTGGCTCAGTTCCTTGTGCAGAGACAGTGTTTTTGTCTGCTTGTCTGCCTGGGCCCACAGAGTCCTATAAAGCTATGACTTCAGGCAGTGAGGTAGCAATAACTTTTTTTTCAACTTCATTTCAGGAAGTGGTGAGACTGTCTAAGTCCCTGACTTCAACTTGTAAGCTTGGGTAGGTCTGCCCTCTGTCTCCAAGCCACCACTTTCTGCTTCCAGAGTTGGAAGCTGGCAGATCCGCCCTTTTATCTCTACTCACACTTTATGTTTCTGTTTTATTTGTGATCCACAGATATGTTTACTCATTTTGGTACCTAACTATATCATTTTTGTTATCTCTTTTAAAAAAATTTATCCGTAGCTCCCAAGTGTTTAAAACAGAAGATTTTGTTAAAGCATATTTTCACTTAGCAATTTTACCCCAAATTTCTGAGAACTGTTTCTTAAATTTATTTTGCATCTTTACTAACGTGTGGTAAAAGCTATGGACTCCATTGACGTTCATTGGATCATATTTCAGATGAATGAATGAATGAATAAATAAATAAATGAATGAGGAAGGAGGTAATGAAATCAATAGCAGGAAAAATTAAAAGAGAATGAATACATACAGTGCTGCCTCAATGAGGCTTAATTCTCTTATCTCAACCTTTCTCTCACCCAGAGTTTCAGGATACTTACTAGCAGCAGCTAAGACAACTTACTTCTTCATTAAATTTGGTAAGAGAAAAAAAGAAGTTTCCCACAACTCTCTCAAGAGTAGAAATACATCATTAGAGGCCTCCAATAACCTCTAGTTAGAGCTCACTGGATTAAAACCACCTTACGCATTCATTCCCAAAGGACTAACTAAAAGGATGGGATTATTCTTAGACCAACCTGGCCCATCCTTTAAGCAGGAGTCAATTCCTATAACTACACTGCTACCTCTTACTGAGAAGGTAAAGAATGGATACTGGAGAGTAAACAACAATATTCATTCTGTCAGACAACTGATTTGTCTCCTTTAATGCCAGTGGGTAAATTATTTGATTGAGTATGGAAGAGAATATAGGTTTAAGTTAAATTTCATTATTCCAAGTAGGATTAAAAAAAAAAAGTGTCTTTAAAAGTTTGGTCTGCTTATAAAGTGGTGACTATGATGTAAGAGAATATTTCTTAAAGTAATTAAAGTGATTTTATCTATTTGATATATTTTACTTTTTTAACAGCTCCTTTTCTAAGATCTTCAGTAATCCTAAAATAATCCTGTGAAACAGGCATCATTACTATTATTCTCATTTTACGAATGAACACTGAGCTTCTCAAGTCATAGAAGACAATGATTTGGGGAAGACAGGTTATGGAGAGTGTGATTTAAACAATTACATTACTGGCAAACATTCACTCTCTCCTAGCAGCTCCACTGATGCTAGCCTTGGTCATGTGACTTGATTTACCCAGTGAGATATCAGCATAAATGAAATTAACAGAAATTTTAAGTGTACTTGTACAGTTTGGCTTGCTCTCCACGTCTACCATCATAATGAAAATAACACGCCCAAGCCCGCCCACAGGGATCAGGAGCATGAAAGACACTTGGAGCAGATGCAGACTTTCAACTTGGTGGCAACACCAGTTAAGCCTAGCCTAGATCCACTAAATGCCTGCATGGACAAGAAGTAATGATTGTTATACTGAGTCGCTGAGCTTTGGAGTGGCTTTTATGTAGCATTAACGAGGTAATAGCTAACTAATACAGAGTGAAAGAAAAAATGAAAAGCAAGTTGGCAATATAAAAGAAGAAAATAACAAACTCAAATAAGTATTTTTAGCTGCCCTAGGTCACTCAGAAAATGATAGAGCCAAACACAAATCTGAGTCTTCTGCCTGGAGGTCCTTTGGTTCTGTAAGATATGGCTCTCTATAATAATAGAAATGTTGCAAGCAGGTTTATTATTTGACTGTTTCACTGTAGTTTTAATGACTAATTCAGTCCTATTATCACATGGATTATTATTACTCACCTATTACATAGATTTATTAATGAGGAGATATGGCAGTTATTAAATATAAGAAAAACAGACAGTAACTATTTATTATTTATAAAGCTTTTGTTCCTATAACATTTCAACCACATAGTTATTAGAAAGCTGCTCTGTCCAATATGGCAGCCATAATCACATGCGATTATTTAAATTTAAATTTAACTTAAATTTCAGTTCTTCAGTCACATTAACCACATTTCAAGTGCTCGGTAGCCACATGTTGCTAATGGCTACCATATTGGACAGCATCAATAGAGATGTTTCCAAAGTTCTATTGAATGGCACTGTCACAGAGGATATGCAAAGTAATACCTTTTCAATTAAGTCAAGTTGACTCATTTATAGAGCTTTGTAATACTTTCAACATGCTGCACTTCACCAGGAATCCCTGGCTAAATAAGTCTCTCTTGTATTAGGACATGTGGAGCCATACAATTCTGTCAGCAAAGCTGGCTGGAGACGTTAAAGAAAATGTGTACAGGTAGTCCTGACCTCTGGCCTCCTGATTCAGCTGGAGCTTACAGGATAAAAGAGCTTCTGTCTCCATATGAAAGCATCTGGAAGCATGCTCAGCAGTCATGCAGCTGTGCTTACCTCCAACTTGCTGCCAAGCTCAGAAGGGAACAAAATCAATTAAAGGGATAGATCACAGTGTTTACCAAGAAGGAAAACCCCCAAATCTATAATAGTGAGAAGAATAAGCTGGTAATAAAAAACTGGGCATCGAGAACATTACAACTCTTGATCCAAATTGGCTCCTGTCTAGAGAAGTTATTTTCATTCTCTAAATTTTGTATTCCTATCTGTAGGATAAATTGAGCGTGGTTTCGTAGTGCCAAATGCCATAATACAGAATTTCCAGGATTATCAGGCAAAAATAATCCCCCATCATTACCTCCAATGTCATCAGAGAGCTTTTTTCCATTTATAGGACGACAATGTTCACCTGCCTTTTGTAGAAATCTGACATTAGGCATGTGCTAGAATAATTCCTTTGGGAATTGTAAAACTTTATCTGCAGAGTGAGACTCTATATGTAAAAGTGCTTGATGCTTTTTCATCTTAAGAAAGAGCCGCCCATCATACATTCAAATCTTAGCCTTAGTCACCACATACACACACATACACGCACACACACAACAAATTGAGTGTTGAAAATATTATAGTTGCAATAGCAACTCTTAAAATGCATAAAATATAAAAACGAATAAATGCCTGGTGTGCGCAGTGTTTTACAATTTCTCTTCCAAATGAAAGAGACCCCCTGTTTCTTTTCATTTGGTGGCTTGGCTTATACTTTCATTTTTACGGTCCAGACAAACAGCAAAGTTAAATTCAAGCCTAATTTTGTTCTTTACAAAAGAAGCTTGTTTCAAAATAAAAGGTTAATAAAAAATAAATAAAGGAGCTTGTTTGACCTTTTCTGAACGGTAGATTATTGCCATGGAGAATGAGGTCATCTCTTATTTCATAGATATTACACTCCACCTGAGTTTCTAAACTTAAAAGTACTAACACTAAAGGTATCATTATATTTACCCATACAGAGACTATTTAATTTGAAACTGTCCTAGAATTTCCCCCCAAAATCTAGAGGTTAAATATCAAACTTTCTTTTTTTTCTCACCTCATTGATATATTTTATGTAGGAAATAATTGACACAGAGATAATTCATTTAAGTCTGTCAGCCGTTCAATGCTTTATCAATTAAACACATTATTAATTTATGATTCCTAATCAGAATTTATGAAGTTATTTGTTTATCCTAGGAATACAATTCTTATTAAAATGTATTATACATATGAAGGTATGATTGAATTTATCATAAGGCAATTAGCTACTGTGTGAAAAGCAATATGAGAAGGTACTATTGATCCAAAGAGATACAAACATGATGGTGACATGCTTCCAGTTTTCAAGAAATCTACATATAATCTGGTAAGATCAAAAATGGAAGCTACTCACCATTGGTCTAGGCACAGCAAACTAAATGGGTATAACAAAGACACAAAGAAATGCAATAATTCTGACTAAAAGGATCAGAGAAGGCTTAGCAGAGAATTGAGCACTGGAGCTGAGCCTGGAACAATAGAAAGCATTCGACAGGCAAAAAGGAAGGAAGAATGCTCCCGTCTGTAGCATTTTCACAGTGAGGTGATACGTGTCGAGAAACTAAGCATAGGGCACGTGATGGGAGGTGAGAGGACAGGGAGTGTGCAGGTACACTGAGAGCAGATGACAGAGAGCACTGAACAACAGCTTAAGGCATTTAAACTTTATGGGTAGAGTATCAGAAGTTTACTTTGTTAGTCATCAAAGACTTTCAAGTGAGGGGGGCGGTTTGACATACTCTTATCTACATATTAGGAAGTTTATTCTGACAGACTATAAACGATGAAGTTGGAAGCAAAGAAACTTACCTGTTAGGAAAAAGTTTTGTTGTTAAGAGATGGTACAGGCCTGACATGGGACAGAAAGGGCAGGGGGCCGATATGTATGACATTTCAGATACATTACGAGGAAAGGGCAAGGTTAGTATTGCTAGCCTTGATGAATAAGAAGTGTCTGACCTCCTAAGGCAAATAATTTTGCTTTCATTATACTTTTTTTTTTTCCCAAAATGTTATTTATTTTTGGATTGGCTAAGATTTCCTAAGGATATCGTGTTAACATATATATTACGTATCACATTGACATATTTTTATGTCATAGACTGTTATCTATTGCCTGACCCTTATAGAAAGCATAAATCCAAAAATAGATGCCTTCTGTAGTAGCTATTTATTCATTCATCTATTTATGTGATCAACAAACCTTCACAAAGCAACTCTTTAGTACATAGGACATGAATAATATACACATAAATAGCTATCGTAAAAGATACTTTCAGTGTTCATGAGGAAGAAGTTATTTCTGTAAGGAGGGTCAGAAAACATTTTTGGAGATGGTGGTCTTTGCACTGAGTCTGGCAAAATGAGAAGGATTTGGATAAAGATGGGTCGTGAGAAAAGACAAGAGTACAGGTAAGTCAAATGTGCCTGCGAAATGGCTGGGAGTCTAAGTTAGCCATAGAGTAGGATTCATAAAGAGCATCAGTAGGGAAGGTAAGCTGAGAACAGATTTCAGAGCATCTTAAAAATTAGGACTTGATTTGGAAGACAACAGTCGCTACTGGGGATTTTAATCAGGAATTTGACGTCCTTAAAAAATCATTCGAAATAATGCTAGAGTCAAATTCTCACATGGTCTAGAAAGTTTGTCTTCATTTATTTTGTGTTTTACAGCTATCATAAAATATAAGGAAAATTTTCTCTCTCTAATTTGAGTGAATAATTAGCATATGGAGGATTGAAATGTTTGAGGGTGGTCATCAGCCCCGGGTTCCATGGCTGCCCCAGAAACATCATCAAGCCATTATGGATGAAGAGCAAATGAAAATATATTACCAAGAAATTAACTACAGCTTCAAATGCTTCTGTGAAATGATCAAACTTTATTTAACAAAGGGAACTTTCACAATTATCACTATTAATTTCCTTTCATTCGTCCAGAAAATGTAAACTCTGCTTATTAATTTAAAAGAAGTAAATAAAAATATCTGGTTGGGGAGCCAACTCCTAGAATTTCATAAATGATCTTGTCTAAAAATTGTTATGGCTGAGCAATAAATTCCTGAAAAATGATGCTCATATTTGTAATAGAAATGTCGCCAGAGTCTTAAATATAGCAGCACAACCTGGCTCTACTACTGTGTAGCAAAGTTGAATCTGTAATTGATTTTGACTTGTCCCTCCTACAATGCATGCTGAGTTTGGTAGTACTGAACAGGATTTTTTTTTTAATTAAAATCCTAATTTTAGTCTAATTAGATTAATCTGTAAATCAGTTTTCTCCATGTATAATTTTTACACACCCATCTTTCTCTTTTAAAAGCAGACAAATACACATCTTAGAGTATTTTATTAGTAAATGATGAATTTGGTAGTTGTTATAATAGTCCTTGGAAATCTTATATCTTCCAGCAACACTTAGATGATGAGAGGTAAAAATGGAGAAATCTCCAAGTCAAATTTTTCGTTTATATGGAACTGAACTTATGATTGTAATGGCACTGATGGCCATTCTACAGCTGTTGGCAAACCATGTGCTAACATTCCTTATCAAAGTGGTGTGATGGTAATCATGGTCTTTATTATGGTATAGAAGTAAGCAAGCAAGCCAAGTAGATACACACACTTAATGACTTTAGCATCCAGCATTCAAAATCCAGTTCATTATTTGTTGCTGGAGACATGTGGAAACAGCAGTACAGGCTGTCTATGCAGAGTACAATAATAGCTGTATTTGGCAGTACTGATTCAAAGTTTTAAAAAATTAATTTACAAGTGGTTTCAGAGATTCTTCCAGAAGAGAACAACAGAGTCACATTTAACCCTTGAGCTGGCCGTCTGTGGTAGGAACATTGCCAGCTATAAAAAATAATAATCAGAGGCCCATGAACTGCTCTTTTAAAATGGTGACATTAAAACCCAGACACCTGTAGTTTTACTAGTTGCTAAAATGGCTTGTAATCGCACATGCGTGAAACAGATGTGTAACCAGAGCTGTAGTAACTGGTTTCCATTAGACAAACACAGGTGAATGGTAGACAGAAGGACGGATGGAAAACTGAGATTTGTACATGTTAAAATTTAACATTGGAGACTGCAGGTAAACCTTTGAAAGCATTTTTAATTAAATATATATTGGGCTGTTTCCTGAATACTTTTAAAACGTGGATATTTTCATTCCCCAAAATGGCCTGCTTAAATTTTGACAAGACAATCACTAATATCCATTCCCTAAAACATGTTTTTCAAAATACAAGTCTTACTGAAATGATTGCTGATGCTACGCCGAAAACTTTTTAACAGACTTGAAGTTTTTAGGATATTTTTCTGAGGTTTTATTATGTTTCTTAAACAACATTACTTAACGGTCTTATAAAAATCAATATTCAAGGATGTTTCCAGAAATTCAGTCTCTCAAAAACCATGAACCAAGGCCTCATTTCCAGCATCCTGGTGTTTGGTTGTTATAAAATTTACAGTATGGTGTGTCAGTTCTTTTGGGACTGAGTCACGCAGCCCAGGACACAGTGCACTGAAGAAGTCATGTGAACCGCTGCACAAATACATTTTTGTCAGTGTTTGGTTTGAGAGCTGGGACTCAGCTGAACTTTAGGGGATTGAATTTTAGTTCTAATGTTCCAAAATTCTGGTTTGCAGCAACATCTGGGATGTGTAGAGTGGATCACTCATTTTGAAATTCCTTAGAAAGGAAAAATGAAATGCAGACAACAACAACATTCAGCAAGAACTGTCCTTCCAGAAATCCTCATCACACCTGGGATGGAACCTTTGAGCCAACGTTTCCTTTCAGATGTCTCAGAAAAAGAAGCACAAACAGAATGAATGAGTTGGAGCAAACAGGCATCTATGTGAAAACCTCTCTGAATTGAGAAGGAAAACAGGATATGTGTTCATGCTCCCATAACTCATCAGGAAGACTCATTCCAAGTCATTCCCAGGGATGATCTACTCCCCCAGAAGACCTTATCTTTCCACATTTTTTCCATTCCGAAAACATATTTTTAAAAAAATCAAAAGTCGTTCTTGGACTGGAAATGCGGCCTCTTGCAGAATGTGAATGAAAGACGTCTTGACCTGAAAGTGCGTATAGTATTTTTAAAAGGCAAAATGGTTGTTCATTCTGCAGCCCCAGCACTTCTCTGGACTCCAGTGATTCCTCCAGGGACTAAAGGGCCACTGATGACAAGGAAGGTGAGGTGTAAAAAGCACCTGCTAAGTCTTCAAACTAGGGCAAAAACAGTCAATGGAATCAACAGCACAAAGCTGTTTGGACATATTGCAAAGTCATTTTGGAAATCCCCACTGTATCTGTTAAATACTCATCTATAATCTGACAATGAGGCTCTTGTTTCAGGAGCTTGAATTTACTGGGCACTCCTGAAAGTGTATTTATTCTTTCTGACTAATGGTATACCATTTACCTCACGAGTGTTTCACAGTCAGCTGGTGAGTGAGAGCACCGAAAAAAATTTCGCCCTCCCATATTTTAAGGTTGCGCATACATCTGGTTCTGGGACCACATAGGTTAGTAGTTCTAAAGACTGGCTGTGCATTGGAATGACCAGTAGCACTTTATTAAAATGCAGGAGTATTGGTTTCATCCCCAGATTTTCTCATTCAGTTCGTCTAAGGCCTCTACATTTGACTATGTCTAAAATGTAAATTCACAGATTATTTTCATTATGTAACCGGGACTAAAAAATACCAATGAAAAGGTAAGTGTTTATCAAAACTCTGCTCATGGCAACTTGCAAAATTAAACTTACAGATTCATGAAAATGCAAAATTATTGAGTTCATTGCAGCTATGTATGTCCTTACTGGTTTGCATGTTAAAAATGTGCAAGAATTGGGGGATAATCAGAGCAGAGGACATAGTAGGGAACATAGGGACGGCTTCTAAAGTTCATTGTATCAGAGGCTCTTTTCCTGTGCCGCAGATAACATCAGAACGGCCAACAGTCACAAAGACTATGATGACAACTGGTCCTCAGGAATGTTCCTGGGAGGGTTTCCCCTTGACTAACCCAGAAGGTATATTTCTAATAGTAATGACTGGGAGATAGCACTCAACAAGCTCGTAGGACATAGAAGCATCCAAAATGAATATAACGGTTGCCAAAATAGAACTAGGTAAGACTTCTTCTCTCAAAATGAGCTCAAAATAAAGGTCATTCAAATTACAAATACCATTTGTCTTCTGTCAATAGGTGTCCATTTGAAGTCCATATCAAAGATCGAAAGAAATAGCAAAGTATCCTACTGACTTGAAGAGGAAAAGTTTAACTTACCCAGATAAAGCTCTTCCTGCATAAGGCTTACACGTTAAGTGTTTTATGGAAGATTCTGTTTTGCTTGCACCACTAATAAATAATTATGAAGCATTTGTTCCCCATTCTAAAGTTTTTCAGAAGAGACCTTTCATAGCTTCTTGGTAGTCATTAAAGAAATCCATGTTAGATCTACACCATGGACCCAAACGTTCATACAAGTGAAATAATCAGCCAGCCTTTCGGATATCTGGTTTGCAGAGACAAACATCCACTCCATTGTAAGACTTTTTTTTTTCCACTTTTCATCAGATACTCTAACAATTTATAAAAACATCAATTGTATAACCAGTAAAATGACTCAATCATGACTTTTTAACACAGATAAAAAAAGATTAATGGATTAATAATTATTGATAGAAAAAATAGAAAATATCTTAAAAATCAAAGATACCAATGTTACCCAATTCCAAATTATTTATCTTTTCCTTTTTTTCCATTAAAAGATAAAGCACTCCCTCATTTATACTTTAATTTTTTATTAATACAAAATGTGTACATCAAAATCGGATTCTCAAAATCTTTTGCTTCCATGAAAAACTTTCATTTCAAAACTGGAGTTTAATAATGTTTCATTATTGTTAAATTGGAAGTATAAACAGTTGCAGTCTTTCCCCCAGGTCCTCTTATAAGGAAATTCACATCTTTTTATGGGATTGAATATTCCCTTTATCTTCTGGAGAACACAATCTTGTTAAAGCATCTTACTTCATTGAGGTCCTATGGTGAAGACCATCTTTCTATAAATTTTATAAATATCAATTTAAAAAAAGAAAGAAGAATCTCTGCCCGATCACAGCTACTCTACCTTTGAGGATTATCATCTGGTCGTACAACGTGACCCGTTCCACCCATAGCAGCTCTTTTGTTATTGTCTCACCCTGAATTCATTTTAAAATGCCAATTTCCATAATAATTTAATGCAGCTGTTAAGACATGCTCTTTCTTCTGATCGTTGTTATTAATGGTGTGCCATAACATATGCAAGGCAAGCAGTCCTAACTATTCTTCCTTCTGCAGCCATCGTGCATTCTCCTTCCAGATCCTGCTCCTCTCCCCCTTCCTCCTGGCCACAGCCTTGTTTCAGCCCCACACAACTTTGAAAGGGTTCATCTCCTGCAGGAAGTTCATTTCAGAGTTATTAGTCCAGGACTTAGGAACTCTGTGGGCAGTTCTTCTGTGGCGTACACAGTCGGAAAAGAAATTGTTCTTTAGTATTCCCCAGAGAAGCAGTTTGGCCTTAACTGTAGTCTTCCATTTGCTGTTGAATGGTTTATGGCAGAATCTTAAGGCTATTTTTTTATTGTAACTTATTATCCTCGATGTTTTGAAATCACTGTTCCATAAGTGTGTTTTCCTTCCCCAGATCTAAACATGACAAAATCAATTGGCAAAATTCTTAAGGTTTTAAAAGAAAAAAAATATATATTAACCATAGATAAAATAATAGTAGATCAGAGATAAAATGCTTGTTATAAGCAACTTTGTAAGAAAAAATATATATATCAGAAAAAGCATACTTTTACCCTATGACACAATACTGTATTCTTCTCCATATTTTTTTAAATAAGTAAAAAGCTTTAAAATTCATTATCACTTTTCTGATTTTAATACTTCCTCCAATAGATGCTCATCCAAGAGCACTTTGTTACCTATAAAGTTTTCTCTTTTTGATACAAAAAAATTGTTATTTAAACATATCAGTTCTTTAATAGGTCAATGTAGAAAATATTTTATCTTTGGAAACCGAGCTGTTGACACTGCAGTTAACTCAAAAGTTTACAAACATGTTTATCTGATTTTTATTTGAAGATGTCTTCTTGACTTTTAGTAAATTATTTGATTTAGTGCACACGAATGATGGTTGGAAAGATTTATTATTTGGGAAGTCTTTTTCAATGAGCTGAAAGGCTATATGCTCCACAGTGAATTCTGGTGAGAAATATACTAAAGAATTTCAGGCTCTGAAATAAGAAAGTTCTTGGAATTGTTTTTTCCGGTTAAAGCCAGTCCAAAAATTGTGTCATGTTTTAATCGAAAAGCATTTAGATAAACGACATAAGGTAAACGTCTCTGCAGCAGCCAAAACATTATCTAGTTCTTGATTTACGAAATATTAATGTCATTTTTGTGGCAGGAAACCTTTTTTGCTTTAAGCATCTCTTTAGAAAAAGAATGTCAGAAAACAGAAAATGTTAACAGTGTTGTAAAAGTGTTTTTAAAGGAGCATGTCAGCCACGTCTTTGAACTTCTGTTTCTGTAATAAGTCAACCCAGGACACAGAGGTAGGTTGGAGCAGTTTTAGAATCTGTGCAGAAGGTCACTGCTGGTCTTGCTCCTCTTTGGCATTCTTTATTGATAATGACTTTAACTCCAAACAAATTGCATGAAGATAAATATGTCCATTAAGGAAACTAGGAGAAAAGGAAAGGGAAGGAATGAAGCTCAGCTTTTCAGGAGAATGATCATTATAGGGAGTTAGTAATGATATCAGAACAGAGACCTGCAGTCAAAAAGCCTTCTCCTCATTCTTTTTGTTTTAATACGACCATCTCAACAGGTCTCATTTCCTTAACGTGGAAGAGAGCTATAATGGTCAGAGAAAATATGAGATGGCATTGCAGGTGTTTTTTGGACTTGACTTCCACAATTCTTCTCATAGAAAATAAGGAGAGGAAACAAATGGGTTATCTTTGAGCACCTTTTGCCAAAGAAAAGCTTGCCTTACGAATAAAAGTTATTAAAAAAAAAAAAAAGATTTTCCACTCCAAGAGTAAAAACATGAATCAGATACTTTTCAAATACTTTCAAATTCTTTAAAAAGAAATCACTCACTGCATGTTCACGGAAGTCCTGCTTCGATAATGCTTTGCTCTAGGAGTGGCAACCCAGAAGAAGTCCATCCCCTATCCAACACTAAATACAGGAATGTAGGAACAAGGACACTCTACATGTAAGCTTAAAAGGAGCTTTCTAAAGTAGAAATGGCCTATCAGCTCCAAACATACCACAGATCATGGCAAACTCCAGGACTGTGATATTGAGATTGATCCTGGGTCTGGCCATAGGTTCCTGAATCTTATATTCCCTCTACCCTGCCATCCCACTCCTGAGGTTCGATAGTGTTTCCAGTGTTGAACATACGTACACACAGGTGTATGTACACAGAAATCTACAAGCATATGCACACATGTACATGTCTACGAACACAAACACATTGTGTACTTAGGAGAGTGTTTAAATGTTATACGCATTTCGTTTAAACAATAATGCCCCTGGCATAGGGCCTTTCCTAGGGTTTGATGATTGGTTAGTAGCAGATGATGGGCTTTGCACCACTAATTCTGGAATTTTGTTAATATCTCTAGGACATGCCCTTCTCTGAGATGTTCACAACCATTATATTTAAAAATTGTAAAATACAATCTCTTCAAGCCCAATGGGCACAGACTGGTTTTATGGAGGTACAGTTTCAAATGGTACCCTTACATACTCTTGATGTCTTTTCCAGTGAAATGGCATGGATTCCTTCTCAGAAGATGAATCAGTTTGTAATTATTGTTCCTATATATTTTGCTTAAGCTGCAGTGAATCAATCTAGTTAGCAAGGCCTCACATGCAAGAGTTTCCTCTTTTCCGTATTCTTCCAGGTTTCAAAAGCAAAGGAATGGCACGTGAATGAAAAAAAAATGTTCCATGCTGCAATTTTTTTTAATTGCTATACAGGCAAAACAGGTGCTGAAATGCGAAACCCTTTGGAGGAATTTTCTCTGTATAACAAATCAGTGCTCACACTAACCAAAAGTGAAGCTGGCTTTCGTGTGGAATGCTGTACAAAAGCAGTGCCTTATTGACATAAGATCCATAGACGACTGTCCCAAAAAGACCGGAAAAAAAAAAGTATACTGTCACTTTAAGAAAAAATAAACTAAAATATGAACTACCAAAAACCCTGCCATTTCCAGCCTGGGCTTGATTAATGATTTTTCTATCTAATAAAAGGTTCACAAACCATCTGTTTTTCTCCCTAATGCCTTGCCCAAAGGTTTTTCGTTCCTATTTCAGGCTCGGGGCCAACTGACATTCCACTCTTTTTTTTTTTTTCCCAGCCTTGTAAACAAACCCTTCTCTCTTTTTAATCTTCCAGTGCTGTTTCCTACCCATCGTTATGCATATTCATTGCGAGTAAACATTTTTAGTGTCTACACTTAATCTCTTCCACTGGCAATTACTGTTCTATGCTGTTTTGTAATGCAGAAGGGCCAACGCTTTCCGTTCTAATAACAGCTGGGCCGCAGATGGGGCCTGCAGTCATTGTAGAAAATAAAAATTTACAAGATGCCAGTGGAATTTATTTCAGTTTTATGGAGTCACAGGAGGAACCTTTCTGTTATCCGCCTTCAGTGAAATCTGTAGGCACAAGGCAAGCTTTTGACATTTAATCAAAGGGGGGTTCAGGTAGGGTCTGGAACAACGCAAGGAAGAAAGCAGGTGGATCGTATTAGGCAGTGCCATGGTTAATTTATTTAGAAGTGATTGGCTTAGATGTGTGCAGCCAATATTTGACATCATGTATATATCTTGTTTAGCATCATGCCTCTAAATTGTTACCACTGGAGAGACAGTGAGCTGTCGCTGTGGACGGAACCAGGTGTTTGGTCGGGTTGCTACTTAGAGGTGCTGATGAAGATGGCACTGTTCTCACCAAAGACGAAGCATTTGTGCGGTTTCTAAAAGTTGATTCATTTTTACTTCACCGCACCATTCTCTGAACTACTGTAAGTGCTTCAGCAGAACCCCGGGGTGTGCGAATGGGCTTTTGAATACGGGCTGCAATCCGTATTTAACACTGTGGCTTAACTGGGAATTTCCTGTTCTATGACTCGAGTATGTGCAAACGGATTTTTTTTTTTTTTTTAAGGCTTAAATGTCGGATGTACACTATGATGCTGATGCGGGGTGGGATTCGAATTGTGCCGGGACGTACTGAGCAGCCAGTGCCCTGAGCGGTTAAGCGCTAACTGCGGCTCCCGCAATGAAAAATAAATTGTCATACACGCACACTATAAAAATGCAACCCGATTCAAACCCAGTGCTCTTTCTGGAAGCATGCACTATGGTTCTTGAACCCATCCTGCTGGATCCCCTATTCTGTATCCCTTCCTTACTCCCAACCCTTTCCCCCCAAATGTGGTAAGGGAATCCATGAAAATCATCCAAGGATATCCCACAATTAATTAAATAAATGAACATGGTCTTCTATACTAGGTGAAACCTATGCCAAAGGTGCTTATGTTTTTACATTTGGGGCCCTCTTTGCCACACACCTTCAGCTGGTTGCCTAGCAACCATGAGAGACCCACTGAGCATGCTCACTGAGAAGCCTAATTGCTATCACAATTTACTTTTGTTTTTTTTTTTTAAACCCATTAACCAAAATAGGATGTTTTCCTTTTTGAAGGACAAGTAAGGTCTGCATGAATTTGAAAGGGAAGAGAGTATATTTTGATACCAAACAATTCATTAAATGCCGATGCCAGCATATATGCAAGTACACATAACAAACATAAAAACTGGAGCAGATTGACATTAAATAAAGTATAAATTCCCATTTATTCAGATTTTTATAGACTAATTTCTTTTATTCTCTTTATCTTTTGGTTGTGGCATTTTTTTTTTCCCCTAGAAAATCATTGAGTACGAGAGGAGGAAAAACTAAAATTTTATGTTATATGATCAAACATATTAAGATTTATTAAAGAACTTAACTTGATTTATACATTAGATAACATGTTTTTCTTCCAAGGTTTTCTTTCCTTCTTTCTTTCTTTTTTTTTTTTTTAAATCTCCTAATGGTTCCAAGTTTATAGTTAAGATTTAGCTCCCTTAATATTTACACAAAGGGCAAGAAATCATTTTGTGTATCTGAAAGAGACAATTTTTTCTAACTTCAAGATAAAAACATATTTTATATTAGGTTAACCTAATCTATCCACTTATTAAAATCTCTACACAATTGCTTAATTTTTTTCTAATGTCTAGATTTGTAGATAAAATGCATTTAGAATTTTAAGTACCTAATGACCTAGTTTTATTACTAAATAAAATGCCTTTTTAAATGAAAACTTATATAGTATAGATTTCCAGGATTGTCCTTATTTTTTTTCAAATTTTCTAACTCATTTTGAAAAATTAACTCATTCTTTTTAACTACATATTTTGTATAAATACCTTATATTTTCATGAATCTAGAGATTCTAATAAAGGACATGCTTTTTATTTTTTTAAGTTTATTAGAGGTGACACTGGTTAATAACATTGTTTCGAGTGTACCGTTCTATAATATATCATCTGTATTCTGCATTGCCTGTTCACCACTGAATGTCTAGACTCCCTCTGAAGGACATGATTTTTAACTAACCCCATGACCCTGTCTCATGCCCAATTAGTCTTAAGGAACTAAATATGACATATTTATTTGTATCGAATTGCTTTAATGCTAGGGAACACTCACAGGATAAAGCTCTCCCACTCCTCTTTAGGAACTAACAGATATCATCAAGCAGAAATGAAATAAGCTCATGAGGTAGGTAGGAGCTATATACTTAACAAAGCCTTAGATATACCACAACACCCCTCTCCCACTCCACTTTTCGCCCCCACTCCCACCCCAGGCTTTTTTTTCCCCTCATCACTCACTGACCATGGAATTCTGGGTAGAAAATGTTATGCTAGTGGTGCTTAGATTGTCAGTTCCAGAAGAGTACAGAGCTAACTCTCAATGCAAAGATACTGACTGCATTTCCTCTCTAAAGATAACCGTGTGTGTGTGTGTGTGTGTGTATGTGTGTGTGCGTGTTTGCAAATAATAGTCCTTGTTTATGTATGAGCCAGTAGTTTCACCATTCCCTGAGAGGCAGCCAGCAGAGGGAGCAAAATTTAGCACACAAGCAGTACTCTGATGTCCTAACATTGGTAAGAATTCTGGAAGACATACTGTATTAGAAATTAATAGAATCAAAATATTTCATTTCATTATGATTAACGCTGTTATGCATAGAAGCAGGCTGAGCAATGTGGGTTATGAAGAGCTAACAAGGCTAACAGGTGTGATCAGAAGACTTGGGGCCAGTGGTTGTGAGTATGATGATATGACTGGTAAAACAGCACTTGTTTCCTTTTTCCTTCCAAAAAACTACGAAAAAAAAAATACATAAAACACACACATATACACATGTATATACAATATGTGTGTGTTTTTAATTCCATGGCTGGAAATACTTACGTTCCATTTATATAGTTTCACATATGTTCTTTAATATGTGAATATATATGCTCCTTAGGGAAATCTTTCTTTAATTTCATTCATGTTGACAACTTCCTTTTCTCTCTTCTCTTTCCCAGTCCTCTGCTTCACTGGTCGATCTCTCTCTCTCTCTCTCTCTCTCTTTTCTCTCTCTCTCTTTCTCTCTCAATACACACACATATAAAGGGACACACACGACACACGCACGCACACACACACACACACACACGCATGCACACAGATTGCAACAGTTTTAATTCTCGATGCTTTGGAGTTACTAAAATGTTTTGAGAAGAGAGTATTTTTCAACTTGTTTTATTCCAAACCTATCAAGTGACTGGCTTAAAGAGAGTTTGTTCTCATGCCCTGCTTAATGAGCTAGCTCACCACAGCTCTGGTTTCTCAGAATTTAAATAGAATATGAACATTTAGGTATAAAGTAGGGAGTGATGAGAGCTTTTATGAACAGAAAGAACTGAAGCAATTGTTCGGTCTTTTTATCCCTCTCTCTCTAAAAGTGGGATCCAAATTGATTGTTTCCTCTCACCCGTAGTCATTTTCCTATTTTAGTGCATTGATGATCTCTGGACCCATGTAGTTTTTAAGTTTTCTCAACCTTAATCTCTAGAAATCCTATAGAGTGTGTCAAATTAAGACTCCATTCCAGCAAATACATCTCCACATTTCTGTGCAGTTAATTCAATACATTCATTAGAATCTAAGGTTCTTAAACATTTTTGCTGAAGTATATAGATTTTCTCCTTGCCCCCCGCTTTCATATTTATCCATTTCTTCCTCCCCGACTCGCTCTCCTGATATACTTCAGATACTTATTCTCTACATCCCATCCCAAAATATTCTATCAGTTTCGACTTATAAAAACCATTATGATATAGCTATCCCCTCTTTTTATTTTTTTTTACAAAACCTGACATTTCAGGTTTGGATACAGCTAAACTTGTTCACCAAATTCATACATAGAGATCCAAAACCTAAGGAAAAAATGTATTAGTTTCTGAATATAGTATGCTCTTCTCTTGGTTACAAAAGGAAACTCTTTCCTTTTCAGGTTCTACACAAAATGGCACAAAGATAGCCAATAACATTAAATGATCAAATTTCTATATGTATATATGTTTCTGACTGCATGAAGACAAATTAAAAATGGAAACTTCCTACTTGATGCTTTCACAGTCTCTAAGAATTGCGAAGCAGCTTCCTTACCAAAATGCATTTGAGTCAGTCCTAACAATATCTAGAACCCATATTCTTAGAAACTAAAAAACTTCCAAATAATTGGCAAACGTTTTCCTTTAATAAAAAGAGAAAAACGTATGTATGCTGACTGGTTTATTATAATTGACATTCCTTTAGGATATGGATGCGCATAATTAATGTGATTATATATAATCCTCAAAAGACACAGATACGAAAAATCTCCTACTGACTTGACAGATAACATAAATTTTCAAAGATTTGGGTAAAAATTGTATATATTTTCCTTCCACAAGAACAAAACCTATATGCAGATTTCATTAAAATAGACAAAAGAGTGCTTAAACTGAGAGAGATGAAGTCAGATTTTTTTTTATTACTATTATGGGTTTGAATGCTCTAGAATTGGTTATTGGATAGGTTTTGTGGGAATTTTTTTAGTAGGAAAAAATTACAAAAATATTTTAATAATGCATACCTAACGTTTATTTCCTTATTAGTAATTGTTATGAAACCAGAATGCCTTGCCAGCCTATCTGACTGCACCTGTTACTAGATATTTCCAAGAGACTCACACACCAATTTTGCCTGAGTGCACTGGGTGTATTTCCCGTTGTTTTGATTGTACAGTCAGGGCACAAGCAGTTTGCATTTAAAAAAGAAGGCACATTTTATTCATTCAAAGAGGGGAAGTGATGTCCTTGGAACTTCAACCTTAATGAAACACTTTTAAAAAGGACACACTGATTGGAATGGGAAGGGATCCAAAGAGAGGCGTCCAGAGAGAGAAGGGTGAGTGCGTGATAGAGAAGAAAGGGAAATGGATTAGATCAGCAAACCAAAACGATAGTATCCCAAGAGACTTCTAAAAAATCTGTATGAAGTCATTACAGGCACAGAGCATAATCTTGTGGGGTGGATGCATGCTCCAGAGTGCAAAGAGAGTTTGCCCTCAAAGCTGGGTTTCTGCAGAATTAATTTTAAATATTCCCTGCAGTGTTAAGAGTTTTCAGTCCCCGATTGCTTAAGTGATGATTAGTTGAAAAGTTCCTCTGACTAATTTTGGCAGAAGTAACATTTCTAGCTGGTTGATTTGGGCATCAGAACGAACCAATGTCTTCGGACATCTGTACTATAGAGACACTCTTATGCTAAAACCTGACTCCAGCACTACCCTTGCAAAAATAGCACATTTCCGTTCATGCAGAACGGTGATTAGACTTTCCCAACACAACTCATACTTTTTAAAAGGCACGTCAGAATTTTAAAGTGCCTTAAATAAAGGGCATTGGCACATTCATGCAGCTCTCTTTGAGAAAAGATGCCGCATAATTTCCGCTGAACCGTTGCACAAATCTTCAATAAAGAAAGTTCTCAAAGAAAAAAAAAATACACACAGGTACACATTCTTGATGATGAGAACAGTGTCCTTGGGAATTAAATAACTTGTATGTATATAAAACTAAGCCTTTAAGGTGCTTTGTTTCACACACTGAAGGCAGAGCGAAAGTCCCCAGGAAACTGTTGTTTTACTAACTTATTTTAAATATATTTTTCCCCCCGCCTCCACCCCCTGCAGCTGTTGCCTTCATGGTAGAAGTACACAGGATATTCTGCTCAGTTATTTTTTTAAAGTAGCTGTTACTTTCTCCTACATCTAAATATGCATTTATAAGAAACAAGTGGCTTTCTGTACTAAGGGCTTTCAAAATGGCCGTGGTGCTGTAAACGTGCTGGAAGAGCTACAGGGACAGTGTGACAGGTGGATTAGTGCCCCTTTAGCTTGGCTCTCGCAGTCTCCCCTCTGGCAGAGATGTAGATGTAATTTATGCCACGGAAGACAAGGGTTCTGTGCATGTAGAGCACCAACATTACGGGGAGCACCCAGTTTTCAATTCGACGTCATGATCTTCATGTTAAAAGTGACATTGAAAATACAAAGTGGGGTGGCACATGAAACTCAACTCCAAAGCAGGCAGTTTTTTCAAGCTCAAAGAGAAGTAACTGAATGGCTGCAAAATCATCAGTAGGAGCTGGAGAGAGATGTGGCCAGTGGATTTTACTCCATGGTCAAGTATGTTTCAAAGTTTAAATTCTTCACAAAAGGAAACTGAGAATACAGAAGAAAAAATTCTTTTTATGAGGAAAAATAGAGACAACCAAACAGCTTAGGAGTTTTCATAGCCTGTTTGGGTTAGAAAGAAATATCTGTTTCAGTTCTACATCTTTTTCCTATTTCCTACACTGATGTCAGTTGTACTTATTGTCGGTTTGGAATACATAGAGAACAAAACAGAAGAACTTCGCTGCGAGCGATGTTAATAATAGCATTGGCCTTCCGGATAGTGGATCTGTCCCCAGTAAAAAGATCTGGTAGCTAAACCCGCCCAGATGATTAAGCTGGAAGAGTTACTGAAGTTCATAGTTTGAGTAATAGCTTTCACCTGTAGGCTTCCAGCCATGATCAATAATTTTGCCAAGAGAAACCCACATAATTCTCAATGGGATA
This sequence comes from Pteropus medius, assembly GCF_902729225.1. NCBI lineage: Eukaryota > Metazoa > Chordata > Mammalia > Chiroptera > Pteropodidae > Pteropus > Pteropus medius. The sequence continues at coordinate 14,196,571 of NW_024340849.1, forward strand.
TAAGTAAGTGCTCTTTCTAAATCACAGGTGGTACCATCCTGCCTGGTCACTGACATTCTTTTATGCCAGATCATTTCACTGGCTTCTTTCTCATAAGAGCTGCCATCTCTTGATTCTTCTCTTCTTTATTCCATGTCATTTGTTCACTATAACTGATCCAGATTTCCCCCCTGAAATTTTAAACTGCCCAAAACTGAAACAACCAAGGTTGGATGAGAACAGATGAGGTCACCAGAAACATTTACTGGGCACTAATGGTTTCCAGTCCCGGTTTAAGATTTTTTTTTTAAAAATGTCAAAAAATTTTTCTAGTCAAAATTCAGGCATTAAAGACCAAAACAGTTACACCCCTAGAAGGACAGGTATCTCCCCATATCATCGAGGAATGTAACTAAAGCAGCATGGAGGAGCTTTCCGTGTCATGATAACATGGCAATTTATAAATAAACAGAGGGTATTCATGTCTCAAGCCTTGTGAGGTGATGTATAGAATTTGGTCAACACTGAATTCACGACATTATGAAAGAAAGTACTGTGGGTATTTTTCAGCATGTTCTAGTGCAATGGAGATATTTAAAAAAGAAAAGAAAAGAAAACATACTCAAACACTTACCACCAGAAAGAGATTCTTTTGAGCAAGCCCTTTGAGATACCAGAGACCAAGGCTCAGTTTTCCTTTCCCGAGAAAATAAACTGCACATTTATCTCAAGAGACAGACTACAGATTTTATAATTCTGATAGAACAACTGTAGCACAGCCTCAGCCTCCCACATGTGTATATGTTACCATCTGCAGGGGCGGGGCGGGGGGGGGATGAGATGCACTAGTCCCATTAATAATAGCAGTTGCATGCTTAATTTCATGTGCACTGCACTGAAAAATTACTTCTTACTATCTAAAATAAGATTTGGGAAAAGCCTGAGAAATCAGGAGCTCTTCCAACATATCTTCTTGGTCTCTGTGTGAACAGGGAGCTGGTGACTCAAGCCATTTGGCAAATATGAGGGCAAATACTAAGGTTAGTGGATACTCTCAGGGTGAGTTTGATATGACCCACTCTGAGATCAAAGAACTGCTCACAACGAAGGGAGAAAAGTGTTGTCAAAACCTTGCAAGTCTTTTTATTCCCAAGCAAGGGAACGCTGATTTTACTGCAACTTCTAATCGTGAAATACAGGAGGCAGGGGACTTCCGGTACGCTGATCTCCAAAATGAATTCTTTCATTGTCCCTTTCGCCATTCTTTGACCCCGTCGATATGAGTGGGAAAGGTGATTCACAGAGCTGCAAGATATTCTGGAAATAATTATCCTAGTTTTAGGTTTTAGAAGTCTAAATCTAGTATGACTTAGCTTTAATGCTAAATTTCGTAGTAATTTACATGTAGTAATTAATTTAGTAGTATACTTAAATAAAATAAAAGTAAAACCTATTGCTCCCCTAGAGTGAATCGCTCATCTCAGGACTTTTGACTGGGACTGTCCTGGTTTTAGCATTAAAAGTCTTGCCTTCTAGGGAACCCCTCCTTCCCAGGCAAACCAGGATGGTTGATCACTCTATACTGGCCCTTGAATTCCCCATTTCTATTCATGGCACTGTATTGTCTCTGGGGCCCAAGTTTCAAAGTCATCCTGGCCTTCCGTCTCCCACATCCAAACAACTCAAGAATTTCTGTCCGTTTCATGTCTGCATATGCTCTTTTCTCTACCTTCTCCTTTTAACTACCAGCTCCATGCTCTTCTTTGTGTGTATCCACTTGTGTCCGATTTCCCCTGGCAAAACCCTACCCACTGCTCCCCCTTCCACAGCCCCAGTTAAATCTGTGCACCTTCTCTGAATTTCCGCGGCTCATTGATTTGACCCCTCGTGACACTGATCAGATGATTCTAGTTTGTATGGTGGCTATCATGTGTGTACATGCCTTATTTCCTGTGCTCCTGTGCGCTTCTGGTGACATGGATTCCATCTTATTTACAGTGAGGCACTCTGGGATGGTGGTTCAGGGTTGTTGTGGGTTGAATGGTGTCTCCCAAAAAAGATATATTTGAAGTCCTAACCCCCAGGTCCTTATTTGGAAATAGGGTCATTGTAGATCTAATTAGTCATGATGAGTTCATACTTGAATAGGCCCCCTAGTCCAATATAACTGCTTATAAGGCAGAGACACACAGGGAGAATGCCATGTGATGATAAAGGCAGAGATTGCAAGTAAGCAGCTGAAAACCAAGGAACGCCAAGGATTGACAGAAGCTGCCAGGAACTGGGAAGAGGTAAGGAAGGATTCTCTCACCGATTTCAGAGAAAATAGGTCTCTGCTGACACCTTGATTTCTGACTTCTGGCCTCCAGAACTATGAGACAATAAATTCCCTGTTTTAAGCCACCCCATTTGTGTTCCTTTGTTATGGAAGCCCTTAGAAACTAATACAGAGTCCAACTGCCTGGATTTAAAACCTTGTTTTGCTGCTTGCTGGCTTATGTGTTTTTAAGCAATTTACCTAAACATCTGACCCCTCCATTTCCTCATCTATTATACGATCCTAGTAAGAGGACTGATATCCTAGCTTTACTATAAGGAATCAAAGAATTAATACATATAAACTTTATACCGGGGTCTGGCAATAAACTATATTTTTACCTTTTCATTTTTATCCTTCAATAATATACATATAGTTGGCATTCCATAAATTTTTATGGAGTAAAGGAAATATATAAGTTGATTAAAGAAAATGTGAATTTATCCAAACATACATATTCTGCTTATTTCTGGTGACCTGATGATTTGATTCAACATGGCAAGATGTTTTACCTATTATTTGCCATATAGTAAAGGGATAAGTAAGCATGTGGGTTCAAGGCCAGGTCCAAGTGCTAGTTCTGCTTCTTAAAATATGTGAGTTTGTATAAGTTTACTTTGCCTTTTTGATGTTCCCTCAACTTTAAAATGGGGGAATCCTAGAGTTATAGTTAAGATTAAATAAGACCATGTTTACAAAGCCTGACTTTCACACATATCAGCTATTGCTATTATTTCATTTTAAGTATTTTTCTTTTAATGTTTTCTCAAGTTCTAAATCAATATTATAAATAACTTGTATGTTTCAAACTTGTTAATAGAGCAATGTACAGAGGAAATCTGACTTTTGCTTGTCAGATCTCATTTTTTTGACTTCTAAAATAGTGCTTTCAGCTGGCAGCAGATTTGTCCTCCCACCCCACCCCAGAGGACATCTGGCAATGTCTCGAGACATTTTTGATTGTCATGATTGAGGTGGGGGTGAATGTTTACTACTGGCGTCCAGTGGATAGAGGCTAGGGTTACTGTTAAACATCTTATAATGCACAGGATAGCCACATACCACAAAGAATTATCCAGCCCAAAATATCAATAGTACCAAGACTGAGAGACCCAGCTCTAAAATGAGGCGATTGGGCCAGGTGATGGGACCAGGTAAACTTTTCTATTCCTTCCATCTCAAAAATTTCTTAAGTTTTTTATTTCCATAATGCATTGTAAATGCCGCACTTTCAGGCTGTTCAATTAATTATTTTTATCACTTTCTATTTTTTAAGCTGTGTCTTTTTTTTTCTCCTGAATGTCAAGATAGTAATTATTTGAGATGATCTAAATTCTCTTAGACTTTAGCCCAGTTCTTACTGCTGTACCTTCTTGATTGCTTGATTCAAATGTTCCTATGAAAGCTTTTGTGGCACTGTTTTAGTTAGGATACAGGCTTAGCTCATGTGATAGAAACTCAAAATACCAGTGGCTTGAGCAAGAAAAAAGATTATCCTTATTTCACATTTATTTGTCTCTGTTATCCCCACTAAGAGGTGGCTCTGCTCTAGAGGCTGAGATCAGCGGCTGCTATGGTCATCCTTAAGGCTTTGTGGTCCTCTGCATCACTCAAGATGGAGCATCACTATATCTATATTCCAGCCTTTGGAATAGGGAAGGAGAAAAGGGAGAACATGTCTCGTCCCCAAGATGCATTCCTAAGTTCCATTTATAATTCAAAATTTAAATGGCTGCATCTATCTGTCAAGAAGACTTGAAAATATAGTCTCTATTTTGTATGGCCATGCATCCAGAAAACAAACAAACAAACAAACAAACAAACTCTTACTAGGTAAAAAAGCAGTGAATGTAGTTTCTGCTACAGTCTCCAAGGTTAAAATGTCAAAATACTGAGATCGCGTTCTAAGAAAGCCACTCCCGGTTCATATCAAAATGTATACAGGAATGGGATAAAGCATCAGGTTGGTGACTATCTAGAAAAAGCCACCTGATTTTCCCACTTTACCCGGGCTGAACCTAATTTTGCTAGAGAATCAAAGCAGTTGAAGAAGATAAGACTATCCAGGACTCACATTCAATACACAAAGATCAGGCTGCCACCCACGTGGGCAGGTGCTGGGGAGAATATAAAATGCACAGGTCAGCTTCTTCCCTTGCAGTGGACCTCTTCTGATCCAGATATCAAGGAGCCCACCCCTCCTGTGGAAACAGAAACTTGCTTCTTCCTGGGATGTGCTGCATTCTTGCTCACGATTTCTTGAGCCTTAAGCATCCGCCTATCCCCTCACAACATGGGAATGGATGATGATTCAAGAGTATGAAGGTCTGTGTTTAAAAGGAATGTAAGAGACAGAGGGAGAGGGGCAAGGCGGGGTGAAGTATGTTGATAAGGGAATGGCTTTAATGATGGATCATGGAATCTGAGTTTGGTATTAGTCCCTAGAAAAAGTTCAGATTGGCCTTCTTGAATCAAGTCTCTCCTCCCATCCTTGCCTCTGCCCTAGACATCCAAACTGCAGCCTTCGTCTGATCATTCTTCCCCATGAACTCTGTTACCAAACTAGCCTGAGCCTAATAACTAAGCAGTAAGATTGACGGAGGCCTGCAGCAGCTGGAAGCCATCCTTGCCAAAAGGTGGAGAGAAACCACCTAAGAAAAATCCAACACAGAAGAAAACAAATTTCAGAGAGGGAACAGGAGAGCCTGACGCTTGAGAAAGCGTTGTTTGCACTCCCTAATCCAGAAGAGCTTGAGGACTGCCCATTCCTTAGACTTCCCAGTTGAGCCAATAAAGTCTCGTTTTTGCTCAAGCTGGTTTAAAATGTGTTTCTGTCACTTCTACCCAGAACAACCCTCACTAAAGTGACTTTCAAGAAATTCTCATTCTAATAGAAGCAAAAAACCACACAGATTATTTAACTTCGACCAACTTCAAACAGGGCCAGGCTCCCCTTTTCCATTATTGAGTTAAAAAATATATATTTCCAGAAAAACAGCAGAATTTATGTTCTTTTAAGAAAACCAAACATTCAACTTTGCTTCACCCATTTTGAACACACACTAATCTGGGTATAGTATACACCTAATATGAGTATCCATCACTTCATAGGCAAAGCCTAATAGTTTAAAAAAAGTCTCTGAAATATCTATTTTCTAATAAAATATTCAAGGTGATTTTCCTTTTGTTTAACAAAATGGTTAACTTTTAGAAGAAAATATTTTTTCTTGCAGCTAATATTTATGAAAGAACCTTGTCCATTGTATTCTTGGGTGGCCTTGAATCATAGGTGGTTATTGATGGCAGAATTAATGCATCAAAGGTTGTTTTGAATACCTCATTTAAGGCTTCTGCTTTAGGGCCAAGGGCAGAATTCCATAGCCTTGGGCCTTTTCTCAAGAATATCTTCTTTTCAGGATGAGCCAAGACTAGGTTAGGTGTGGGAAGAAGAATCAACTAAAAACAGACAAGATACTTCAGGCTTACAGTCTGGGACTCCTCAAGGCCTAGTTCACATCTAAAAGTGGATTTGGTGCTAAGTCTTCAAACTTGTTTGAAAGGGCTTATCAGAGCCAATGAGAAGAGTTCTGGAACTAGTACAAATGCTAAATTTTGGGTCCATGAGCATGGAAGATTGAGTTGGCTGCTAGCAAATCACCAGCCTGCTCTTGCCAATTTGAAAACACTCAAGGGCGGTGCTAGAACCTCTGGGCTGGCGGGAATGTCCCTGGCCGTTCCCTTCTGTTGGACACTCCAGGGTAGACAGTGCCATGATGGTAATGTTCAGCTGTAAACCTGCAGGCAGCCTGCTGGGCTGGGCACAAGCTGGTGCCTATGTAAACATTTTCCCTTTCTAAACCTGCATATTGTACTCTGCAGCAGTTGAATGCCCACCCCTCCAAGCTGGGACCTTGGGGTCTTCTCCAGAGTTTTCCTGCCTTTTTCCCTCTCTATACAATTTATCACAGCACACAGCACCCCCTTCTTCCCTAGCAGAGCTCCTCAGATTCGACCTTCTTCCCTCTATCTTCTGTCAATTCTCCAGCCACCTGCTGGGGCCAAGGTGACAGATTTTCTTTTTCTTTTTTTTCTTTTTTTCGTGTGTGTGTGTGTGTGTGTGTGTGTGTGTGTGTGTGTGTGTTTATTGTTGTTTGTTTTTGCTATATTCACTGCCAGGACCAGTTTTATGCATGGATGGAGTTAAAAGCTACATATAAAGCCTGATTTCAAGGATGCACAAACATTTGCAAGGAACTCAGTATTATTATCATTTCCAACCATGCTTGATATTTTTGCAAATAATAATAATAATAATAATGACTTGCATAAACATTTATTATGTGCTTGCTGCTATTCTAAGAGTTTGTATACATATTAATGAGATGAAGTTTCAAGTGCTAAAATTTTTGGCAAAGGTTGTCCCAGCTTAAGTTTATACTAAAGTGTCGATGGCTGACTGCAGAATAATTCTTTTCTAAATGTGCAGAAAGGATGAGTTGAGAAAGATGAAGACAAGACTATCTCAAGGAGAAGTTGTGTGCCACAGTGGGGAGAAGAGGGCTGAGAAAGGGGAGACCCAGCCCAGAAACAGTAGTAAATCAACAGTATTGCCTACTTCATTCCAAACCTTTTCTCCCTCGTTTACCTCCAATCATTCAAATAAGCCACAAATATTGTTTTTCGGTGATGTTAGAATCCTCTTTCCATGTCCCCTTCTCATACTCTTATAATAGCTCCCCCATGAACTCTAGAAATAAATTAAACCTTCACAAACTCCCAGCAGCCTCAGCATGGATTCCCCTTATTCGCCTACACTTACCTTTCTGAATACTGCAGCTTATGTGCTTCATCTCTCCTGCTCGTCAGACCATACGATGCAATAATCAGAAAGTGGTTTTGGTCAGCAAACTCTATGTCTGGTTTGGAGTTCAATATAATATATAAGTACAATATAATATGTAAATATAAAATGCATAACCTTTGTATGAAAGACAAATATTAACTTCATATTATACTACTGTCTTCGAGATGCTTTATAGGGATTAATTACATGATGTCTGCAAAGCAGTTTGAGAACCTCCGGGAAAGGTGCTATATAAATACAAGGTATGATTATTTTTAGGAGCTTCTACTGCTGACATTCAGCATAGCATGAAAGAATGAAAAATTATCTCCATGTTCCCCGTCGTGGTAACAACTTCAGCTTAGGGTTTAGAAAACCCATTTATAGAAAGTGCTAAAATTAAAAAATGCATTCCTTACATGAGCTCATCTAGGTAGCTTGATCTATGGAAGAAGAGATCTTTCTAAGCACAAAGTTTTTATAGAATTTTAAATGTGATGACTCCCTAGGCCAAAGTAAGAAATTTAGAAACTAAAAATCTTTTCACTGAGATACTCAGGCCCCTGGCTCCAGTCCAGCTCCCTACCTCCAAGAGAGACTATATGTTTGGATGAGTGTCAACTATTCCATTCCTAAAGTTGTCCAGAGGGAGACAGTTTTCAATCAACTTCAGCCACCTATTTCTGTCTCAAAACCATGCTGTCAGGAAGTTCTTCCTGGTACCTAACTTACACCGCTGTCCTGGAAACATACCAGGTTTCCTCCCATTTATTCTCAGTAAACCCAGAGCACAGACATCGAGTGACTTTTCTATGTAGCTAAAATGTAGTCTTCCTGTTATAATTCTTCATGTTTGCTGATCATTGACACCCGTTTCACCTTTGGGAGTGAATGGTTCTGCCCTAGAATCGTTTCCTTCAATTCTGTTACCTCCACATATATTATTCTGAACCTACTGATCTCATGGAATAAAAGTTCCATGAGGCCAGATTGTTTTTTCTGTCTTGTTTACTGCTAGATGCCCTGTGTGCAGTGCAGTGCCTGGAACAGAGCACACGTTCATTAGTATGTGTCACGCAAATACATTGAGTCGTTCCGATGATTAACTGAAGTATTAGAGCGCTTGGCACTTTACTACTGAGTACGTGAAACCCGGCTGGATGTTGGTGTTAGCCCACTTCCATGTCCCTGAGCCGTACCATTTATTTATTAATACCCGGACGCTGGGAATAGTGTACCAAAGGTCGCACACTGGTGCTTTCTAATCCAGTCCATATACTTGGATTGCTTTTAGCTCCCACAATTAAAAAAAAAAAATTAGTAGTTTGCGAAAATTTAAAAATTGGAAAATTTTACTTAAAATGCATATTTCTATCTTCCGAAAACTCAGAAGATCTGGCAATAAGAAGAGCCCCTTCCCACATGACAACAGTGGCCTGGAGCTGAGCAGCCACCTACTCCTTAAACGGGTGTTTGCCCTGTTAGTCCCCATTCCAACCAGGTCTGCCGCCTCACAGGCTCCACCCATCTTCCCCTGCAGCTGGGGATAAAACATCCAAATAACCAACTGAGGTGTTCGCTTCTCGGCCAGATATGGTACCATTCAGATGCACCCATAATCAGGTCATTTAATCCTCACAACACCCCTGTAAGATAGGCATCATCATCATCATCATTATCATCATCGTCATCGTCATTGTCATCGTTATGTCACAGATAATTACATGATATGATGATATGCAGAGATAAACTGAAGTTCACGCAAGCCCCCTGTAGGGTACCATCCGTTTCCTAGTTCCCTCTGCAGTGAACAGTTGCCTAGTGCGGGGTCAGCAAACTAGACTGAGGGGTCAAATCTGCTCTTCACATGACTTGCAAAGTCTAATACATTTACTCTCTGGGCCTTATAGAAAAGGTTTGCTGAACCCTGGTCTATGCCATTGTATATAACTTGATTACTTGAAAGGAGGCTTAAGGAGCCATTTAGCATCTCCTCTCTCCTAGGCAGGATAAAACATAAACTATATCACACCAAATACTATTCAACTAATTCAGAAGCATACTGTCATCAAAAATTTTACCTTGGCATCAGTGTGACCATGTTGTAATTCCAGTAATTCTATAAAAAACAGACTTAAAATAGGTACATGATTTACCCTAGGGAACCTCATCTAATTGGGAATCAGAAAAATAGACAGTAGCATAAATATATGTTCATATGTATAAATATATTGCATGTATATATACATTACATGAATACAGAAATTAAACTACATCTAAATGAGCAGAAAAAGATTGACAGAGAAAGTCTAGAATTGAGCAAATCCTAATAAAGGATACCTTTGGCTGTGTGTGCGTGTGTGTGTGTGTGTTTGTTGTGTATAAATAACTCTATTTTGGAATAGATGTGAGATGGCAAATATAAAGTACATGGGTTGCTATGGACAACTCTTTGTTCACTCCTCCTGACTATAACAGGCATTGCTAAACCAATTACTGCCCTTTTGCCTGCTAAGCTTAATGTGGCTTCAGAATCTTACTTAACACAGTATTCCAGATAGCCAACCGTGTTGCACCAACTGAGCAGAGAGGCACACTAGATGAAACCTTTGACATCTCTTGAGAAAAGAGTCTAGTTAGCAATGGAGGCAAGAGATTTCGTTCTTATCTCAATCTTATTTTTAGAACTTAAGCCATTTACACTATTTTTATACCTTGCCAGGATGTGGGTAAAATGAGAACAAAGGAGTTAATGAGCTCCTGCTAAGTTACATGCTGAACCATTCTAAAGTATTATTTTTATGGTGTAGACACCTAATGAACATAAAAAATATGAGAAACAAAACAGAACCTACAAAAGGAAGGCTATCCTGAAATAAAAAATAGTATAGCTGGACATTTCCCAGAATGAATGCCTTTTATAGATTGGAACCATTAAAATTTTCTACTTGAAAAAAATAAGAGTGATCACTTGGGTTTGGGAAAATGATATGGGTAAAGCACTGGAGGAAGATGATGTTATAGATGAGGGTGAATTTAACCTCTTTAGAGTTCATTTAACACACATTTATAGAATACCTATCACCAGGGAAGACACACAGTGCTTGCTGCTTTTGAGAATACAGTGATGTATCAAGAGGAATTAGTGGTCCTCTCAAATCCTTTTTTTTTTAAATAAAGTAGTATGATGGTGTGAGTTTATAAGTTCAGCTGCTGGCTACAGATTGCAATACAGTGCATTAAACACACAAGGGTGTATTTTTGTCATGTAATTTAGAGTCGGGATCAACAATTTTGATGTTGGTTCAGCAAATTGTGCAGAATGTCAGGACCAAAGACCCTCCAGTTTTCTTGGAATTTCTCTCATGGTCCCAAAATAGCTGCTGGAGCTCCAGCTAATACATTCAAATATCAGATACAATGAGAAAAGAAAAAAAAAAAAAAAGGAAGAAACCAAAAATAGATGCCTGCTACCTGAGTTAGGCCTTTTTAAGAAACTTTCCCAGAATCTCTAAACAAGGACTTCTACTTTTTTACCTCCCAACCTATAAGTCAAGCTAGAAAATATGATGTTTTTTTTCTTTTTTTAAGTGGGCTCATTGCTATTCAACACTGTTCTTTATTGAGGAAGAAGAGGAGAAAGGATATTCAGTATTAATTAGCAATTTCAACCCCTTGTATAAATTAAATAGCATATAATATTAGTTGTAGGAAATTAATTTTTCTTTCAAAGAGCTTCACTCTAATAGGAGAAATAGTTTATTTATATATGTATATACTATATGTATTAAAATAAATCAGAATAGAAAGCAATTTATCATCTAAATAAACTACAAGCTATCCAAAGAATACAAACTGTATTATACATACATCCAAAGTGCTTTTGATTAGGTAAAGGGACAATGGCTAATTTCTATTTCCTTCTTTATGACACATTGTATTTCCAAATGTACTACAATGAATGGTTGCTAAGGTAGAGAGAGAAAGAACGCACATAAAGGAGGGATGGCATGATTTTGTTTCCACACCTATTATTTCGTTTTATCATTTTAACTGTGGCATTTAGAAAAATGTGAGGGCATAATTAGATCTAATGAACATTTTAATAAAGAACCCATATGAACTCAGGTTTTTGGGTAAAAAGGTGAAAGAACTGAATGCCTAAACTGGGTCCTGGGCTCAACCAGGATAATTCCTTGCATGCAAAATATATAGAATCATAGAATGTTATGTGGGCTGTGAAAGCAATGACAATCTGGGCTGTCATTTATGTTTCTGAGTCCAATTTATTTCCCATTTTCTAAAGAAAGTCATTAGTGGAAGAATGCCAGAAAATGATTAACAGCAAAATAAGGTGGGGATCTGGCACAGTGTACCACCTGAGCTTGGTGATTCCAAGGATCCAGGCACCAGTACCTACCCAGTGCCCCCTGACATGTGTACTAAATAGCCCTCTTTACATAACAACTTTTAATACCACAATCTAACTGGTCAAAATGCTAATTTGCACTAACTTCCTCAATAGTAAATTAAGTTTCTCCTGGGCCAGCCGGTGCTTGAAAAATACACAAAGAGCAGTAAGAAAGAACAGTGTTGGGGGCAGAAGCCAGCTGGAAATCCTGTTCTAAAGTGCCTCAGCTTCCTCAAATTATTTGGTGATTGCACAGCTGGTCCAGGAGAACTCCTTTTCTGTGGAGACGTAACCCAAGGAGCTGTCTTTCAAGGAAATGTTCAAACAGATGAGCCATGTCTATTTCTTTTCATGGTGAGGTTATCTTTACCATTTGATGTTTTTGGTTCTCTTTCAGCAAAATAGCCTTCTTGCCCTGTCCAGCTAGCAAAACATTATCCTCCTGTTATTATATAAACAGAGTATCAGGTGCCTGCCACCCTTCCTGCTCCTTTTCCTATCAGCTCTATCATTGATCTCTATGGTTACTCATTGGGAGATATGACATCTAAAAATCTAGTTGTCAACACTACATGTGTTCCTTCTTGGCTGGATATTTTTTTCCTTAACACTTCTATCTACACTATGTAGTATGTATTGATTATCTTGCTTATTGTCTGTCCCCCATTAGAATTTAAGGTTCAGCAAGGCAGAAATTTTATTCTGTTTTATTTTCTGCTCTATCTCTAGTGCTTACAAAAGTGGGAATACAGTAGATTGTTAATAAGTATTTGTTGAACTAGTGAATGTCAATCAATATTTAGTGAGCAATTACCGAGAGTCACTGTGAGCAGAGATGGTCTCTGGAGCTGAGTGCTGTACGATCTAGGAGAAGAGGCAGAATATTCACCAAATAACAATAAAAAAGGTAAAACATGGCTGCTGTCATAAGAAATGCAGACCACAGAGTGAGAGTACACTTTTAGCTGGGAGGGATCAGGAAAGACTTAAAGAAAAGTAAGGAATTGAGCCATAGAATTGAGCCATGGAGAATGGGTACAAGTAGCCATGCAGAGATGCTAGGAAAAGAAAATCTAGGGCAATGGGGCAGAATGAGCAAAGGTGTGAATGCTGCACTACATGAAGCGTGTTGTTGAGAAGCACGATGGGGTTAAGAGCACAGGTTTCAGGCTAATAGACTTAGATATGAGTCCTTTTCCACTTAACAGCCTTGTCACCTTGAGCCCATTACTTAACTTCACTAAGCTTCAGTTTCCCCACTTACAAGATGATAATAAAAGCAGCTGCCTCATAGAATTGTTCTGAGGATGAAAAAAGATAATATATGTAAGTGCCAAGTCCAATGACAGTCAATGAATATTTTTTTAGCACAGTTTATGTGCCAGGAACTATTGTTAAATGCTGGGGACATAGCAATAGAAAGAGGAAGACAAGGTGTCTGCCCTGGGGGTGTTTCTGTGTATCAGGATAAGACAGCTGATAAACACACAAGCCAATAAATGTATAATTACAGAAACTGATAAGTTTTACAAAGAAGATAAATAGAGTAATGAGATTGTGACTAGGGTTAGGTAGGAGATAGTAGGGGAAGGCCTCTCAGAAGGGAAGGCATTTGTCCAGAGACCTGCATGTTGAGAAAGAGGCAGCTACCCAGACATCAGGGGGAAGGACCAGCAGATGCAATGCCCCTGGGACAGATCCAGGGTTGGGTTGTCTGAAGTTCAAATTTGGATGAAGTGATGATGGGGTGAGCCCCCTGTGGCTTGAGTCAAAATGGATGGTGGTCTATTTGCATTGTTATTAGATGAACAGAAGTAGATGAATTTTACTCTGTGATTTGGAGGGAGAGTAGAGAGAAATTGAAATGCTTTATGCAGGCAGAGTGACATAATCTAATCTACACTGTACAACCCGCTCTGAGGGGATGGACTGCAGGTAAGCCTCTTGGAGGATGCAGGGAGACAGAAAGTGGTAAATAATCCAGGCCAGAGGACACAGGGTTTGGACCCATGACACGGCAGTGGAAATGGAGAGGAAGGTGACTTTGGAGTATATTTTGACTATACAGACTTTATGATTAATGAATGGCTTTGACATAGGAGAGTAATCAAGGTTGATTCCTAGGGCTGGAGTTTGAGCATCTGAGTAGATACTGGTACCATTTATTTAAATAAATTTGGGGTGAGAGATCTGCAGAGTGGAAAGATTAATATTATTATTGAGAAGATATCTATTAGATACCCAAGTGGAAGTAGCCACTGTCAGCTAGGTACATGAGCTCAGTTGGAAGATGTCTCCATTGTAGACACAAGAGCCTAATTCATTGTCAGAGTTCACCAAGTGGAGATAATCTTAAATGTATTTTACAAAGGATTTCTCTTTCTCGTTACTATTAATCTGAGCTATTTGATAGACTATGGTATTTAGACTTTCAAAAACCTTCATTTGAATTTTCAGCAAAGGTTTGAGTCATACCTGATGATCCAGAAGAAACATAATTTTAAAAATTATGCCAGAGAGATAACCAGGGATGCGGTATTGAGAAGCAAGGGAATAATGGTTAGGCACTATTATTCTCTGAATAAAGGAAGGATGTTATTAGCTAGCTGAGCGTTGGGAAAATTGACAAGGTAGAACATAATACCTGTGCACTGGTTCCTGAAACAGAAGGACATGAATGGAAAGACCAGAGAAATCCAAATAAAATCTGGTATTTACTTAACAGTAATGTACCAGTGTTGGCTACTTAGTTTTGACAAAGTAATGTAAAATGTTAACCGTAAGGGAAACTGAATGGTTTATGGGAATTCTCTGTGCTATTTTTTATGTCTAAAATTATTCCAAAATAAAAAAAAGTTATTTTTAAAAAAGATGTGAAGACAAAATTTTTAACCTCAAAAGAAATTTTAATCTAATAGGATACAAAGAAGAAAATAAACAGTCAAAGGCCAATGTTATATGTGCTATAACAAAGCTATGGAAGCAGGAAGGATAGACAATTAGCTCAACCTGAAAATGGCTGCCGCCTGTTAAGCAATATCTCAGTTACAGTCACTAAGCAGCAAAGGAAGAAGGGCATTGCAGCAGAGGAAACAGCATTTGTTTGGTGGTATGAGAAAGTCTGCAATATTCAAATAACTGCAAGAATTTGGAAGAGACCAGTCAAAAAGGCATAGAAGGTAGACGCTGTGCTCGTTCCTCTCATGACCTCACCGCAATTATAATGAAACTACAGAGCAAGCATCACTGGGAGTCGCCTGAAGTCTGGCTGAACAGAAGTCCTACACCTGAGGACATACATAAGAGGTCCCCTCAAGTCTGGTACCAGGAGTGGAGATGGGAAACCGGCCTGTCCCACAACCACATGTGGCAAGGGAGAACTGGGAGAGTTATCCTGGCGGCAGAGCCTCATATGTCCCCTAAGGAATGAGGGGACCTGGCCCCATACTGGCTCCCCAGCCCAGGGCTCCAGTGCCAGGAAGAGAAGTCCCCACAACCTCTGGCTGTGAAAACCAGCGGAGCTTGTGGCAAAGTGAGATGGAGGGCTGTGGGAGTACAGACAGTCCTCCCAAAGGGCCCCACGTAGACTTACTCAGTGACAGACTCACTCACTCTGGGCTCCAGTGCTAGGGCAGCTGCTGCAGAGACCCGGGGATGCACAGGGAGACACTGAGTTGCTGGACATCTGGGTGAGGGCCGAACAGAAGGCTTTTTCTCGGACAGAAATGCTGAAGTGTCCACTGTTCCTTGATTGAGCCCTCCCCTCTCCCAGCCTGCAGATATGGCTGCCGCCATATCTGAGTCCCCATCAACCTGGATAACACAGGTGGCTCTGCCCAGGGGATTCCCTGAGACTCTGCCTCTCCCAACTTGCAGGCCCCTAAGCTACTTCCAGTGGTTTATTCCACACAAATGGCCTGGATCTTTCCTAAAATCTCTCCAAGGCTCACAAAACCCCAAAGAAGCAGCATCTGGCCTTAGTGTGCCCCATACCTGTTGCTGAGCAGCCTCAAGCCTGGCACTAGCAGCAGCCAGCCTCGGTTCCTGGGTTGGCCTCTCGAGGCCCCTATAAGCCCAGCATGGGTGGTAGCCATCTGCGGATTGCTTGGTAATTCTTACCAGGTGGCCCCCAAAGTGCATGGGCTGCAGCTAAACTTGGCCTGCAGCTGCGCCCCTCCCAGGAGGCCGTTCAGCCAGCACACGCAGTGGCCTACTTTGACCAGCTATGGAGCTGGAGAACCGCCCAGAGCTACATCTGAGGACACACCCAAAGGGCAGACTGGGCTCTGTGGGTCGGCCTCTCGCTGGCCAGTCCTCACAGCCAATCAGCCCAAGTGTCAATCCCTCCCATCGGCATGCAAACAGCAACCAAGACTCAACTACAACAGGAGGGCACACACAACTCACACAAGGGACACACTTTGATCACCTCCCTCAGGTGACCAAGAAAGACTACCACTGGGCCCTACAGTGCAACTACTACATAAGGCCACTCTCCTAAGACCAGGAGACCTAGAAGTCCTACCTAATACATAGAAACAAACACAGGGAGGCAGCCAAAATGGGGAAACTAAGAAACATATCCCGCAAGAAAGATAAGAACAAGGCTCCAGAAAAAGAACTAAACAAGCAGTTTACCAGATGCAGAGTTCAAAACACTGGTTATAAGGAACCTCGGGCAAGAGTAAATGTACTCAGGGAGAACTTTAACAAAGAGATGAAAAGCATAAAACTGGAGATGGAGAACATAAAAGGGAACCAGTCGGAAATGAAGAATATAATATCTGAGATGAAAAGGACATTAGAGGGAATCAACAGATTGGATGAAGCAGACGATTAAATCAAGGATTTAGAGGATGGGATAGTGGATGACACTCAATCAGAACATCAACAAGAAAAAAGATTCTCAAAATACGAGAATGGTTTAAGGGGCCTCTTGGCCAAAATCAAGCGCAATGACATTAGCATCATAGGGGTACCAGAAGGAGAAGAGAGATCAAGGAATTGAAAACCTATTTCAAGAAATAGTGACTGAACACTTCTGAAACCTGGTGAAGGAAATAGACATACAAGCCGAGGCGGCACAGAGTCCCAAACAAGATGAACCCAAAGAGACCCACACCAAATCACATCATAATTAAAATGCAAAAGGTTAAATAAATACAAAAAGAGAATCTTAAAATCAGCAAGAGAAAAGCAATTAGTTACCCACAAGGGAGCTCTCATAAGATTGTCAGCCTAATTCTCAACAGAAATTTTGCAGTCCAGAAGGGCCTGGCACAAAAAAACTCAAAGTGATGAAAAGCAAGGACTTACAACCAAGATTACTCTAACCAGCAAAGCTATCATTTTGCATCGAAGGACAGAGAAGGAACTTCCCAGATAAGAAAAGGCTAAAGGATTTCATCACCACCAAGCCAGTATTACAGAAAATGTTGGAGGAACTTCTTTAAGAAGAAAAAAATATGTATCAAAAATATGAATAAAGAATAGCAATAACTACATATCTGTCAAGAAGTTCTTCATATGAGAAAGAATTAAGTGCTCCAATCAAAAGATAGGGTGACTAAAAGGATAAGAAAATAACTTTTACGTATGCTTTCTATAAGAGACTTACTTCAGATTAAAAGATACACAGATTAAAAGTAAAGAAATAGACCTAGAGGGTATTGTGCTGCGTGGAGTAGCTCAGATAGAGAAAAGCAAATGCTATGTGGAATCTAAAGGACAAAATAAACAACAACAACAACAAAAAAGAAACAAACTCATAGATACAGAGAACATTTTGAGGGTTACCAGATGGGAGAGGGGGTGGGGCAGGTAGGTGAAAAAGGGAGAAAAGATTAAGAAGTACAAAATGGTAGTTACAAAACAGTCACGGAGCTATAAAGTATAGAATAAAGAATATAGTCAATAATATTATAACTATGTACAGTGTCAAATGGGTACTAGATTAGTGGGGTGATAACTTCATGAGTCGCATGGATGTCTAATCACTATGTTGTTTTACCTGAAACTAATATAATATTGCATGCCAACTATAATTGAAAAATAGAAAGTATTATTTAAAAAAAAAATGGTACAACTAGGGTGCGTGGTGCCTAAAAAGGTGTAGCCAGACCTAGAACTGGAGATGAATGAGAAGGTAAGATGACAAAGGGCATTAAAAAAAAAAAAAAAACAGTTTTATTAAGGTATCATTGACATAGAGCAGACTCTGCATATTTAAAGTGTGCAAACCAAGAAGTTCTGACATATGGATACACCTGTGAAACCATCACCATGTCAAGATAATGAACATATTTGTTACCCCCCAAAGTTCTCTTGTAACCCCTAACAAAGCTCCCTCCCACCTCCCTCTAACTCTTCCTGTTATCCTGATGCTATAGATTGGTTTGAATTCTTTATACATAGAATCATACAATATAATGGGATGAATAGTGTTTCCCCAAAATTCATATGTTGAAGTCTTAACCCCTTGTACCTCAGAATGTACTATATTTGAAGATCGGGTCTTTAAAGTGATAATTAAATTAAAATGAGGTCCTTAAGGTGGACCCTAAAACAATATGACCTGTGATCTTATAAGAAATGGGAACGTGGACACAGACACGCACAGAGGGAAGTCCACGTGAAGATGCAGGGAGAAGACAGCCATCTGCCAGCCAAGGAGACGAGCCTCAGAAGAAACCAACCCTGCTGAGACCTTAACCTCCTGTTTCTAAGCTCCAGAATTGTAAGAAAATTAATTTCTGTTGTTTAAGCCACCGTCTACAACACTATTTCAGCAGTCTTCGCAAATACGTACAGTATATACTCTTTTTCTGTCTGATTTCTTTCACTCAGTATAACTATGTTGTGTGTATCCATAGTTTATGCTTTTTTATTGCTGTATTCCACCAAATGAATATGCATTTTGTTTGCCCATTCACCACTGATAAACATTTGGATTATTTCCAGCTTCTTCTTCTTATAAATAAAGTCACTATGAACTTTTGCTTGTAAGCCTTTTCCTGGACACGCGCTTTCATTTCTTTTTAGGTATACTACCTAGGAATGGAATAGGTGTAT
This sequence comes from Pteropus medius, assembly GCF_902729225.1. Classification (NCBI taxonomy): domain Eukaryota; kingdom Metazoa; phylum Chordata; class Mammalia; order Chiroptera; family Pteropodidae; genus Pteropus; species Pteropus medius. The sequence continues at coordinate 14,215,192 of NW_024340849.1, forward strand.
CACATGACAAATGTATGTTTAATGTTATAAAGCTACCTAACACTTTTCCAAAGTGGTTGTACCATTTCACCTTCTTGCCAACAGTGTATAAGAGCTCCATTTCCTCCACATTCTTGCCAACACTTGATATGGTGAACCTTTTAAATTTTAGCTATTCAAATAGTTGTGTAGTGGTATCTCACTGTGGTTTTAATTTGCATTTCACATTGACTAATGATACTGAATATCTTTTCACGTGGTTATTTGCCATCTGGGTACCTTCTCTAATGCTATCTGGTCAAATATTTTGTAAATGACTTTTTTAGATCATGCTAAAGAGTTGAGGTTTTATTCTGTTTGTAGCAGAAAACCATTGATGGATTTTGAGCAGTGGAATAACATGATAAGATCTTCAACCTAGAAAGATCACTTTCATGGCTATGGTTAACAGGACTGAGTGGAGCCTGATTTTACGTAGGAGGCTGGTACGATTGTGTAAGTAGAGAAGATGAGAGCTGGGAAAAGTGGAGATAACAGAGATCGGGCCAGTTCCAAAGATGTTTGCAGGTAGGGTCAAGACTTGATGACTAATTGGCTCACCATCTGATGTGGAGTGAAGGAAAAGGAGGGATCGGGATGCCTGTGGTTTCTGGCTTGGGTGATAATAAGCAGTTGATGAGAGTGGGTCATCTCCAGTGAATCTGGGAGCGGATTAATCACATAGTCAGTGCCAACTCCAAGATTTTGACTAACTCAAAACAGAGGCATGTGAAGGAGGAGGCTAAAACATTAGCATTGGTGAAATGAAGGGTTAAGTAACCTTTTTTTTTAGCAACAGCTAGACTTCCCACCCCGTCTCATCACTTGCCAATTTCATGAGTCACTGCCTCCCCACCAGGCTGGCTGGGCTAAAGGCCCCTTCTCTGAGCCCAGGGCTCCCTAGGCAGGCCTCTATTCTTCCAGTTAATACTTTATATCAAAATTACTTTTTTCTCACACTAGTTAGTGACCTTCTCAAGGTCAAAGATCAAGCGTTATCTGTCTACTATCAATGTCTGGCAGGGTCTCCAGCAATGGGCAGGCACTCAGTAGAGTACGTCCATGTCAACTGATAGAAGGGGAACTGGTAAAGGAGCCAAGCAATGGGATGGTGACAAACCTTCTGTTACAACTCATGCTATGTGGTCAGTGGAGGCCAAATCGCTTTCTCCTTTGTCCATTGTTGGGGAGCAGTTTTGAGGAAATGGTGTAAAGTTGAAGAGATAATGAACTGCTTTAGCTTTCTTCCAAGTGGGCCCTCTGTGTCGGCTCCACACCCCAGGAGAAAACCAGAGGCCCCCCAATCTGCCTGTAGATCTGAGTCACAAGCCTGCTCTCCCTGGGACTACACCAGGAATGGGGTGTTCTCATAGCAGCCAGCCCCATGTGGCAGAAGAGGTGCCCAGTGCTTCTCGAAACCACCTGCGGTTCAGTTTTGGGGTCTTCTTACCTCACAGCACAGTTCTTGGTCTGTTAGCAGTTTATTCAGAGGCAGAGAGGAGACACTGTGGTCCCCTGTGTTCCTTCATAATATTTGTTTCCCCAGGCTGGCACTCAGTCCTCAGTGGCACCCTGTTCTTTGGGAGGTGATCTTTTGTTGGAGAGCTCCCCAGTGTCTGTTGTTATGTTTGAGATTGACTTTTGTTCCAGACTAGTGGGCTGGGGAGACAAGCCTACACTAAGTGACACAACATGAACAGAATGCTTGTAACATTTTCCAAGTTTTTTTTTCCCCTTTCTTCACAGAGCTTCCAGAAAACTCGTTCCTCTGTGTCATTCCCCTATATTCTCATCCATCTATTAAGTCTTGTTTTGAGAACTGGAGTGTGTAGAAATCTCTTTAAGTCCTCACCTCTCTTCCTCTGCCTTCCCCCATCTTCCATAGACCTTTCCTTTCAACCTTTCACTCTGGGCATTCACTCATGGTTTAAAACATACATTCCGGTTTACTCTCCCATGTCACTTTCCTCCCCACAGACAAATCATAGCTGTATGGCATGCTTAATGGCACCAGTAGGAATCTTTCAGTTCAGAACACACATCTCTGTTTTTCTCGGAAGGGAAAGTCAAAAGTTTACCAGCTAAATAACATGGATGATGTGGGTGCATCGTTTCCAGTAATTATGGCACCACAGTCCCTGCTCCCTAATTAAGCCAACAGCTAGTACTCTATTTGGGGCCCTAATTTCTTTCCTTTCTCATGTTGTCAAAAAAATGCCCACCGAGATCTCCTTTTGAACTGAAAATTATTGTGCTTTAGTCTCAAGCCAAAGAAAAATTTATTTTGGAAAGTTTGAATCAAATTTTCTGAGTTACTCATGAAGGAAAAGGTCATGAAATGCAGTATTTCTGACTTAGGTTTTTTTTTTTTTAACATTCAACTTTTGGAATTCTCTCCATTCAAAAAAAACAATAAACCTGAACCTTTTATGCCCTTGAATTCCCATAACAAACTAGTCATAAGCTGTATTTGAAAGATTGATACTTAAAATGTTAAAGTACATGAGTAAACTCTCTGGTTATGTACCAGTGAATTCATAATACTAATTAGCCACCTCTTAGTTCTGCATATTATTGGCTAGGGATACAGATAATATAAATAGTAGGCAATTCCACAGTAATGTTTATCTACTATTAGAGTGTCTTACATTCTGGAAATCTATAATTCTTCAAATAAATAATGGAGCCACATTATAAAATTGGACTCCATCATGCATTTCATCATCTTTCAAATTTTGTACTAAGAATAAATTAATAAATCTTATTTAAATGTTGACTCAAGTGATGTTGTTAAAGTGTCTCTTTGCTCTCCATGTTTCCCTACTTTATCTAAACTATTCCATTGCATGATGGAAATAAGCAGAAGAGACAAATTATGAACGAAACGTGTGCTTTAGTAGTCTAGCTGTATTTATAATTTCATATTCCCTTAGGTTGTAGGAAGTAATTAAGTGCTGTTGCTTAAAAGGTCACCTGGGGCTGCATGGAGTCCGGAAGTAAATTGTTAATAGAGCCATCAAATAACATTATTGGATTGTTTAAATCTATCAAAAATAATTTAAAATATGAATCACTGAAGGTAATTCAAAATGAGAAAGATTCACTTACAGAAAATAAAGAAGAACCTTATATAGCTCTGTATCTATATAAATCTTGACGTCTTAGTCACTTGAGTTTGGCCTTAAGAACCATCTCAAACATCCGAGTGGAGAAGCAGCCCAGGTGAAAGGCTCAGCATCAGAACTGCTCAGGCCTTTCTCCAAAGCTGCATGGATGCAGCTCAGAGGCTGGGGAGGAGTTGGAACCTCCTTCGGGAGATAAATTCTCCCACCCCTGTGTGCTTCCTCCCAGGGCCTCCCAGCATGAGAATCCCCCAGCTCATGCCAACCAACAGACAACACTAATCAAAATATTTCTGGAACTGCTGCCTCTGTCCTGAAAGCCCTGGCCAGTCATAGGAAGCCAAAGTCAATGTGACTGATATTTAAGTCAGAGCAGAGGACATAAAGGATCATACTCCAAAACACCCACACTCCCTGTGTCTGGCTGCAAGCCAGCTCCAGTGCTGAATCAATCTCACAATCATGGCCTTACATTTTACAGAAATCATAATCACATTATGGCAGGTGAATTGATATACTATTCCTAGGAGGGTTATGAGCTCAGAAGACCAACAAGACTGGCCAGGTAACAATAATTAGAGAAACGAGCCCATCTTAAGGCAATAGGGATGGTGGGGATGGAGTAAACTGTAAAATACACACCCCACCTAAAGGAGGCCGTTGGTCTCAGTTCCTACCTTGCAGAAATACAGGCCCAATGCTGCCACATTCTTAGTTTCAAAAGAACTGAGGAAATTGAATTTTTATATGAATGCTCCCAATTTTTAAATGTTGGTAGGTAATAAGAATTTTTCTGACTATTGGGTAAACCAAATAAAACACAACTGGGTACCAGATGTGGCTCAAGGACCAATGGATTTCAATGTCCAATTTATATAATTCATTGTAATTATATATAGCCTATGTTCCCAAGTCCATCAAATATTATTTTTAATTTGTTTTTATAAGAACAATTTTTTCTGCCTCGACTAAGTGTTATTTCTGTTTTTCTTCATGTTGCACTCTCAAGTCGAATTCAAAGTTGACAATTTGTGGGTTTCGATCCTTCGTTCTTGGTTACATTCTCTTAGCAGTTTGGAAGAGAGCTTCTTACTGTTTTACAACATAGTCTTCCACTTTTAACAACAACAAGAAAATATTTTTTTCACTCCTTTTTTTCCCCAGGATTGATCGGGGGAAAAAAATCTCTTCATTACTTTCCTAACAATGACTAGCATCATCACTGATGTCAACAGAAACATAAAAGGGAAAAGGGGCTAAATTAAATTTCCTTCGATGCTTAGATTTTTCATGAAAAGAGAAATGAATATTCTGGAAAACAGTTAAACTTGTTTAAAAAATAAAGAAAGAATGTTGTTGTTGGTTCAATACCAGGCGCTTTGGTAAGATGATAAGATTTTTAAAAAGCAAAGCTTTTTACCAGGTGTATGACACCATTTCACATAGCCATTTGGGTTTAAATGGAATGAAACTGGGAAAAGAATGCATTTTGCATTTGTAATTCAGTTAAATAGCTGCAACACATGAATTGGTCTGCTGGTAGTTCCCCATATGTTCCTTTAGTCATTTCAACATTTTCTGCACAACCACTAAAAGTGATCACTTTTCTATGAGACTTAACCTCTTATTCTTAAATCTAATAGGCTTTTTTTTTTTTTTGCTTTTGGATCTATAATTATTATTACCAGAGTAATTATAAACAACCCTCTGAAAAATTATTCACCAAGTGCTCATCATCATCTAATAATATTTTTGTGTACCTGGGGACATATTATTCTTCCATGGCAATGCCCCAAATCTTAAATATCATGCAACTTCCCATTTAAGAAAGGGAAAGAAAGGAACAACAACTTTCCCTTTCTGAGCGATACACTGGACTCTAAATTGATGATGCAATATCTGACATCATCAAGCTATGAGGGAAAAATGAATATATATTATTCCTGAGGAAAATCACTTTTATTTTTTATCTCAATTACTTGTGGCTTTATTTGAAAAAGCTCAACTTTTGATGTTATAGATAAGATGTCCAAATTTTTCCTGAATATTATATTTTTGGCCCAGTTGTACTTATATATCATAGTCTTTATATATAAATGTCAACAGCACTTTTAGAGTATGATTGTCTTTAGATCTGCCTTCTCAGAATCTACAAAAACAAAAACACCTCATCAGCACAGCATCAGCAAGAATATACACCACACTAATTCAGAGTCTCAGTTACCAGTTAAGGATAGACTCCGTGGACACAAGGTCATTTGCTATATCTGGATACACATGCCCAAAGCCAGGTTCCAACCTCAAGTCATGACTAAGCAATGGGTAGTGGAGTCATTATCAAGGAATCTCCAGGCCCAGAGGGGAGATGATGATCCAAAGTCTCCTCAAGTCACTTTTGAATGGCTATCAATTTTAAGGAATATCTGGGTGAGAAATCTCATTTCTCCTAAGACCTGCCCTGGCTGACCTCATCCTCTAAGAGGATCCACATGAGTCGAGACTGATTGACAGGGTGGGATGGGAATAATTTCCAAGTTAAATCACTGTGAGGAGGAGACAGTACGTTAAATAAATTGAAAAAAGTACTGAGGGCAGGATTTTTTGCTCTGCTTCATGTTTTAGATCTACTTATAGTATAGGCATCCCAAAATTAACCTGAGGATCCAGTGTGCACGGAGCCCCGAAGTTCTTGAAGCTCTTCCAAAGGGGGCTGAAAGCTTAGTGGAGAAGAGTGTAATGCCCAGGGATCAGGCTTGATGAAATGGACAGAGACCTTGCAGCAAAGGCTGGGAGTAACTGCCCAACTAGAAACCAAAAGGGAGCTATGGAAGTGATGCAATAGGTCTACAGCACCAGCAAGAGCCAAAGGAAAGACCATGTGAGCCAGTAAGGGCTGTAGATCCCTAAGTGAGCTGAGACCCACTGAACCACAAATCAAATCAACCACCAATCCTGTTCCCAAAAGCAGGTAGAAGGACAAAGGGACATTGCCCCAAAGACCAGAAGAACTGGAAGACTCTGACACCTCTCCACGCCAGGAGACTGAGTAAGCCAAACGCTTCTCCAGTAGGTTCCAGTGCCATTTTGAAGAGGAGTTGAGAACAGGGCAGAAATCATATTATTAATGAGAGGTAATACTTTCTGAACACTTACTATGTCAGGTCTGATTCTGAGTATTTATGTTAATTCATTTAATCCTCCCAACAACCTTCAAGCGATTCTATTCTATATTTTATCCTCATTTCACATATGCAGAAACTGAGACACAGAAAGAGTGAATAATTTGCCTAAGGTCTCACAGCTACGAAAGGGGGCAGAACTGGGATTCAAAACAGGCAGTCCGTCTCTACAGCCCTCAGTCACAGCCATTCTACAATGATGTCTCTCTTTGAAAAAGAAGAAATCTTGTCACCTGGAAACTTACAAGGTGGTACAGGAAATACAGAATTGGTACAAAAACTAGTAACTGGGAAAGCGTGATCTTATCCTTCTTCTATTTGAAGAGGACTTGGGAGGGGAAAGAAGTATAGACACAATGAGGATAATGATGATAAATATATTGTAATCTTTCTACATGCCAGGCATTGTTCTAAGTACTGTAGATGTATTAGCTCATTTACTACTCATTATAACTCTATGATGTAAACCAGTGCTGTCCAATAGAACTTTATGATAAAAATATTCTACTCTGTGTTCCCTAATACAGTAGCCACTAGCTACATGTGATGATTGAATCCTTGAAATGTGACTAGTACAACTGAAGAAATGAACTGTTACTCTCATTTCATTTTAATTACTTTTGATTTAAATTTAAATAGGCATGTGTGGCTAGTGGCTATCAAAGTGGACAGCACAGAGGTAGATTTTTTTCTCTAATTTACCCGTGAGGAAACAGAGGCACAGAGTGGCTGGCTATGCAATTTGTCCAAGGTCAGAGAGCTTCTCATTGGCAAAATCATGGTTTAAACCTAGACAGTCTGACTCTGGAGCACGCACTTTTAACTCTAACATTTCCATGAGACATCCTGAGCAATTATCCCAGAACCCTGAGTATTACCTCAAAGTACTGTTTAAATGACTGGGTGAAATATTTAGGTTCTTCCTTTAATAGTTGGGGCCAGATCTGCAACTGACAAAATAAAGACACTAATTTTTCTCTTTAGAGTGTCTCAAGTACACCGTCTGCTCTCCAGTAAATACATGTTTCACACAGGGTGAGTGACGCTGTCCCATTTGGCCTGGTTGCACTTGGATGCCTTGGATGTAGAGGGCTTCCCAATTACCGTTACCCTGAAAGGTCCAAACTGAGACGAACACTACAACTGCATGAGGCTGCTGAGCCTCTCTAGTCAAAGATGCCAGAATGCAGCTTACAGGGGCGAGAACCCTGCAGTCGAGCTGAGGGATGAGGGTGAGGGGTCATTAGTAGAAATAATGTTTCAGGAAGTCAAGTGCCAGGAAACGGTAAAGCAGAGCTCAAAGCCCAGTGAAAGATACACATTTGGAAAGTCAAACTGGAAAAATTTTCTCAAACTAGAAACATATCTTAAAATTGGCAGAATGTTCAGAACAGATACACCAAGCACAAAATTAAAGCCGCCTGGCCCCCACTGACATCTTGAAAGACCTTAAGCAAAAGCTTACCTCTCCATGGTTTAATGTCATCTGTGACCCAATGACAATAAATATCTGTCCCCTCATTCTAAAGTCAATGACTTGTTTGTAATGTGCTCTTAGCTACCCATGAAAGGAAAGAATCAAAATATATCAAGAAGTGTTTTTACTGAGATTAAATACTCTTGTTATAGTTTCTTTGATGCTTTAATTCATGCACACACACACACACACAAAAAAAATTAACTGTGCCCAGTGTTTTGCTGATTTCAGCTCCCTGTATTTCACTCTGGGTTTAGGACAGTAAAGTCGAGAGGTCAGTTTCTATGGATCACATCTTGAAAATAGTTTTCGCTGGGATATAAATCAGGGATCTTTTTCTGAGGGAAGCAGAGTTGAAATAAAGCTGCTTTCTTTTTGGAGTAGACGATTATGTTAAAGTTTTGAGAAAGAGAATCCAATAGGGACACCCTATAGAAACCTAGGACTTTTAAGTGCAAGTTTTATCAAAGCAAAAGCAAGCCAGCCTGCTAGAGTGATCCTGGAGGGCTAAAGACAGTTAAAGATGTATTATGAGGAGCAAAAACCTGGGGAAAATTGTGTGCCAATGGGGAGAATTTTGCAATTTAAAATATGTGTGTGCGGGTGTGTGCGACATTTGTGAAATTGCACAAAATGTTTCCGTTTTGCCAGGCAGCGCTCACCAAGCCAAACCTTGGAGCTCTGCACAGCACCTAGGCCAAAAGCAATCAACAGCCCAAGCCCACATAACAGTGCATTAGCAAATATACCAGCTTCCCTCACATCACACAGACATAAAAATCACAGTGCCGAACTGCTCAACTCCTAGAACACGAGAAACAAAAATGAAAGAAGGAAATAACTTAAAGGGTGAGTTACTATTAACATTTTCACATGACTGAGAGATAAGCTTCAACTTCTTTTTATATAAAATGTAGGCGAACTGAGTTTTTGAACTTGTATCGATATAGTCATCGGCCACCCACAGAAGTCAAGCTTTGCTGTTGTAACCTACCTTCACTGGCCTGTAGGAACACTGATGTGAGCCGTGGTCATTTATGCTGATGAATGTCCTAGAGCAGTGATCAGCAAACATTTTCTGTAAAGAGCCAAATAAAAAATATTCTAGACAATGTATGCCATGCATGCGGTGTCTGTTGTAACTACTCAACTCTGCTGCTGTAACATGAAAGAAGCACAGACAACAAGCAAATGAATGAGCATAGCTGTTCCAATAAAACTTTATTTACAAAAACAGGTGGCAGACTTTAGTTTACCAACCTCCATTTCAGGAAATCCAGGACAAGTGAAGAGTATATATTTTAGATACTTAAACGAGAATAATATTAATTGATATTAGGGGGAAGATCTATTCATTCCCAAATCTATGCAATTCTAATCTACTCTAGATTTATCTAATCTAATTCTATCTAACAATTTAATGTAAGAACCAGAATACGGAGTAGGTAAGATTATAAAATCTCTAGGAAATTTATGTTTTCATTTCACTATTCAGTTTAAATGTTTCCTCTTAAGTAAATTCACTTACTCGATTCCTCTTCCTCCCACAAATATTCATTTATAAATCAGTGTTACTTTCTCTGAATTCTTGTAGGATAATATTGGGCCTATAAATAGTTAGACAACTGAATAAGTGATTATAATGTCTTTCACTCCTTTACTCAAAAAATAAGCAAAATTAGTATCTTCAAATATAGTGGAGAAATACTGTCAAAGTTTAGAAGGAAAAAGATTTGGGATCTTTTTTTATTATTATTTTATAGGGATTATAATTTATATTTAGGCAATATACAAAGCACTCAATTCCTAAGCCCAATAACTCAATAAAGCCAATGACAGATACTCATGGACTCAGAAAAGTTTACCATTCTTTTAAAAAACTTATTCAAGAATTTGCACCAGAAAAATTAAAAACAAATTTGATAAGGAGAAAGGCATGAGATTCAAGAAATAAGTTAAAGAAAGCACAAAACCTATGCTTAGATCAAAACAATTATTCATGATGGTGCTTTTAAGTTTAATTCAATTATTAAGCAATAATTCCTTATAAAATAAGGATAAGATATAAAATAGATCAAATATAAGGTTGAAATAAAATTTCCATCAACACAGAGGTGGAAACAGAATAGAAAAACTGGGAGGGGCAAAGTTTCACAGTCTTGTTTTGCTTCAGGAAGAGGTGAGAGATACCAACTAATGTTAGAAATTGATAAAAGAGAACATGTTCAAATATGTTATTAAAAATAAGCATAAGCCCTAGATGAATAGGAGTAGCATGTATAATCTTCAAACCAGTAAACAAAAAAATAACAGTAAAGAAAACACAATCACTACAGGAAAGGGTAAAAACTAATTTACATAAAAATAGGAAGCCAACCAGGGATGTCAGAGTGAAATCAAATGTTTCCATTTTCCTAGTAAATAGCAACAGATAAATTTCTCAATTCAAAGACAGAGAATTTCAGATCAGTTTTTTCTTTAAGCCAAATCTAGGTATATCTGTTTCTAAGAGATACGCCTAGAACAAAATGATTGAGAAAGATCAAATATAAAGGGAAGCACAAAGATATAGTAGCAAATGCTAACAATATAAAGCAGGAATGGCAACATTATAGTTAGTCAAGAAAGGAAGTATTAAATAAAACAGAGTATAATCAATGAAGTAGGTATAAACTCAGTACATCTAACACTATCAAATTACATTTAAAAAATCTGATAAAAATTCTCAAAGCAATTCACAAATTTAATATCATAATGGGAAATTTTAATGTCTCTCTCTCTCTCAAAATTGATAGAAAAAACCATACCAAAAAGAAGAAGATTTGGCTAACACAATTAACATACTGGATTTAATAAATGGACAACTTTATAATGAAAGAAACAGAATAAACATCTTTTTCAAATTCCCATGGAACATTTATAACACTGATGATATAACAGACAGCAAAAAAATCTTCTCAAAAGATTTTTTTAATTGTAGAAATCATGCGAACCATATTACATAGCTACGATGCAATAAAACTAAACATTAACAACAAAAAATGGTCAAATTAAAATCTATCCACTGGAAATTTACAAACATTTTCTAATTAATCTTGGATTAAAATAAATTTATAATTTATATTACATACAATTTACAAAGTAATAATGCTGAGAGCACTCCGCATAAAATTTTAGGAGCACTTGGGATGTCTTGGAAAGCAAGAAAGGACTGAAAGTGAACTGAACAAAAAAAGGGGATAAAAGACAGTGAACCGAGCACATATTCTAAAAGCTAGATAACAAACAAACGAACCTCCCACCAAAAAAAGAAAAGAAAAGAAAAATAGATAAAAATCAGAAGTGGGTATGCAGATAGACATATAAAATAGGAAAAACAAATGTATTTAGTTGATAAAAGCAAAGAGTAAATACAGCAAATCAGATCAGGAAAAAAGAAAACATAAATAACATTGAAAATGAAAACAGGGGCTTAATTATAGGTATAATAAATTTTAAAACCTTAAAAGAACACTATATAGGGTTTATTCAAATATACTTGAAAACGTAGATGAAATGGATAATTTTCTAAGACAATGCAAACTCTTTGAGCTTGCACTGAGTCTAAAAAGGTTTAAAAAAAAAACTGACTAGACCAATAACTATAAAACAAATTAAAAATTTAGTCAAAGATTAGTTCCCTTCCTCTTGTGTCTTATTCATCCTCCCAAAACTAGATAATTTCTATTATTTACTATATTTCACAGCAAAAGAAAATCAAAGAATTAAGACATCACAAAGTGAGCAAAACTCCAATATCAAAATTGAGAGTACAAAAAGAAAACTATGCATCTGTCTAGCTAAGGCAGGTAAATGCAAAAAGTCCTAAATAGCATAGTACTAAATTGAATCTAGTCCAGTGGTAAAATATAAAATAAAGTGGACCAAGAAAAGTTTAAACCAGAATCATGAGGGTGATTCAAAATAAAAAAAACAAAAATGCAATTTAGCACCTCAATAAATTAAAGATTAATAATAACAATTAGCTCAATCTATGCTGATATGTTATATGGCCAAGTTCTATTATTTTTATTAAGTGTAGAAAAAACTTCCTTAACTTCATCAATCAGCAACCTATGGCTATTATAAACTTGATGGTGAACATTAGATTCACTCCCACTCAAGAATAAGGCAAGAATACCTGCCATGACTACTACAATGGGGTACTATGCACTAGGTACCAGTCAAGACAATAAGACGTGAGCAGTAAATGATATTAATAATAAAATTAAAAAGATGAAATTTCATTATCTGTGAACAATATATGATTATTTAACACATCATTAAAAATCCAAAGAAGTAATGGAATAATATTAAAACAAATGAGAGAGTTCAATCAAATTATTAGATAAAACACATTTCAAAAATAATCCCCATCAAAAACAACCAATGAGAAAATATAAACAAACAAACAAACAAAAAACTCCATTGAAAGACTAACAGAACTGAGCTCCCCACTGGGGCTGTGTGCCCAAGTCTCCCATTGTATAAGACTCTACTTCGGTGCCTCAAAGAAAGAATCACTTTCTTGCCTGGTGATGAGCCAGCAGCTGGCATTTAAGACTGAAATCTTGTTCTCTTAGGCCCTCTTTAGCTCTTGGCCCTTAAACCTGTTTACTTTGCTGTCACTTCTTCTCTCGGAATTTCTCAACTTCAGGCCCCTCACCCTCACTCCCACGATCCATGGCGGATATGTTCTAAGACCACCAGTGGAAACTCTGGATAGGACCGAATCTTCTCTGTACTGTCTTTTCCTATTCACACACACAATTTAATTTATAAATTAGGCACACTATGAGATGAACAACAATAACTAATAATGAAACTATCATAACTGTATACTGTAATAAAAATTGCGTGAATGTGGTCTTTCTCTCGAAATATCTTATTGTACTGTACTCTCCTTTTCATTTACAGGAAGCACTATACGGCTTCCCTGTGGCATATCTGAATTGCCAGCATCACTACTCTTGCGCTTTGAGGCCATTAGTAAATAAAATCAGGGTGACTTGAACACAAGCACCTTGATACTGTGACAGTCAATCTAATAATCAAGATGGCTACTAAATGACTAGAGGATGTGGAGCACCTACAGTGTGGGGATGCCGGACGAGGGGATGACTCATGTCCTGGGCCATGCTACTCAGAATGGTGTGTTATTTAAAAGCTATGAATTGTTTATCACTGGAATTTTCCATTTAATGTTTTTGGACCGCAGTTGACCTCGAGTAACTCAAACAGTGAAAAGAGAAACGGAGGATAAGAGGAGACTATTGTAGTAATATTGCAATAAGATGATTCTTTGCTGCGAAAGGCCGCTCCATGCATTGCAGGATATGGAGCAGCATCCTTTGTCTCTACCCGTTAGATGCCTATAGCACCCTTACCCCATGTTATAACAACCAACCACATTGCCAAGTGTCTCCTGGGGGATGGGAGTGGGGTGTTAATTGCTTCAGGTAGGCCCGATCACCTGGCCCAGAGATCTTGACCAGGCAAACTAGTGATCCAAGTAAGCAAGGTTTCACTCACGGACTTAATCAGGAAGCTATTGAGTCCTGACACACACACACGAAAAATCACATGATACGCAAAAGTGTTCTGGATTATTTTGTTCCACATTTTATCTTTAAAAATAAAATCTTTAAAAAGTGGTAAATTACATTCTTTGCATTAAAAGTGAGAATAGAGACCCACTGTCACCAGTAAGCAACTAGGACACAAGAAGAACCTACTGAAAAGGAAAAGCTTTTCTCAGCCTTTGAGTCCTATGGAGTTGAAAAAACAAAATCCTGTGTGGCTCAAGAAAACATTATAGAAATGCCTTAAAACCCAAACTTAATATTTATTACATGTGTAGGCTTTATGGACTGTTTCCTTGCCCTAGGTCAAATCTTCAGAAATCACAGAATTTAGAAGATAAAGCCCTAGCGGCTATGATTCGTACTTATAACAAACAACATAGAAAAGACAGACAGTCACACATATTTTTAAAAGGCCTTGAGTACCAGAGTTTTAAAAAGATTTTTTAAAAAACACAAAGCAGAGGGCATTTTTACCAGGACAGTGGTACATGTTCCAGCTTCAGCACTTCCTCCCAGAATCTAAGACAAGTGGTTTATTTATTTCTTAAAGCCACTGCCATGTATTCGTGAAAAACACAGTCAAGGGCTATGAACTTAACAGGGCTATAGACCAAAGGTGAGGGTGGGAGGAGGGGTGACGTTTTTAAATAGAGAACGGTGATAAGGTCGCACAGACTTACGGGAAGTCACAAGTTGTTTTTAAGCCCCAAACGGCAGCTGTTTTGGTTTTAAAGGTTTATTGAAAGTGGACATTATTTACACCATGTTCATAGAAAAATACAAGCAGTGTTTCCCCAGCACCTGTGGCAGATGTTTAAGGGGAAAAACTGAGTTCACATAGCCTCAAGAATCATAAACATGCCAACCTTTCCCAAAATAATACCTCCCTTTATGGCAAGTCCAGCCTCCCATTTCATGCCGGATCTCTTATCATGATTTGAACTTTGATGAACTACCGCCTAACCCACCTTTGGCTATGAAACTGTCAGGTTTTACAAGCTAAATAGGTTCCACTCTGGTCAATGCCCAAATGGACACACTCCAAGAAAAATCAGAGAGAGTGTTGTCTTAGAAAGCAGTGACTCAGAAAGAGGTGTGTGAGCCTCTAAACTGGTTCCGAACCCAAGTTCCTGGCTACTAGGAGAAAAAAGAAAAGAAACGGCTGCAGGTAACCCTGTCTGGACAAATAACTTGCCTCAAGGGGAGAGTCTTCAAAGAGTCTTCCCAAGGGTCCTCCACATAACAGGACTCTTGAAATCCTAGTGTTTCTGATATACTAGTACCTATATTTTGGTTCCTGGCATAAAACAATTGACCTGTTGCATTCTTCTTTGCCCTCTCATTTCAAACATCCTTTTCTTCCCATTTACTTTGATGGATTTGGTCTTGGTCTGATGGGTTGCTTAGCTGATTCTCCTCTGGTAATTAAGAGTCGAGACTGTGAGAGGGAGTTCTGTGTGTTTGTCATTTATGGTTTGGAGGAGAATTGGGCACACGAAGGGTGGCTTGGCCAAGCTGAAGTGGTCTGCAGATCAACAAAGTTGAAAGCCATTTCTGCAGGGCAATGGAACTTGTAGCGTGAAAGCATAAAGGAATCATCCTGTGGTCTGCATAAGCCTCTGGTATGATACAACGTGACATGACATAGTATCACCATGACAATATCATGATGCATATACTGACACTTTTACAGAATATTTGGTAGTAACTGAAATAGCAGAGGCCCTCCGGGGTACATCAAAACACTTTGCAGAGTCTTCATGCTCCCTGAAGTCCTCAGCTCACCAGGGAGGCATGTTGGCATCAAAGATGGCATAGTAGTTGACGATGTTGGATCCACAGTTATTAACTATTCTTTCCAGGCTCTGTTTGTTAGAGAAAATTCCCCTCCCCAGACTTCCCTCCTCAGAATCCTTCCCTCTCAGATTCACGTCTGGGTAAAGAGACCATCTCCTCGTTCCCACGACAAGGGGCAAATTTTCTTCTACTCTAACCTCGTAGTTCAACTCCAGCCCATTTCTGCTGCATCTCAGAAAACACTCCGCTTAAACAAGAGGAGATTAAAGTTAAAGGATTTTAGAATCACTTCTAACCAGCCTCTGCATAAAGAAACTGAAGGAGAAAGGGTCCAACTTCACTAGCTCATTGATGGAGCCAATACCAGGATTCACAACCCATAGCTGCCAGAGCTTGGATAACTGCATCCTATCTACGGTGTGCTCAGTGAGGAAACACACTTTTAGTACACTTTTCTTCACCTCAGACACATGAAGGCAGATAAGGAAGGGTTTAATACTCTTGATATAGATATCTTTCTACAAAACTGTTTTTCCTTTTCTGATTTGAGGAGATTTATCACTCAGTGAGGCTATTTCCTTCTTGCAGCCTTGGGAACCATTTTTCCTTTTGTGCTTATGGTTGGGGAGGAAGGGAGGAAGAATAAGGCCTAGTAATTACCCTCTCAGAAGCCTACTTCAACACAACTCATACTTGAAAGGAAAACATCTGTGGACTAAAATTGCACTTAGTGAATCAGTTATCTCTAGCCAATTGTAAAATAATATTTGCTTTGTTGCATTCTCAAGAAATATCAATAACAAATCAAGGAAAGAAAAGAATTAAGAACCTCATTATAGTTTGATAATCACTAAAAATGGAAACAAATTCAGATTCCTAATAAGTTAAGTAAAAGTGGTCAAGGAAATTAGCCAAAAATTATTTTCAAAGGAAGTTGGTGGGTGAGAAGGTGACTTTGGCAACTATAAAGCTCTATAAAGCCCTCTGTATCACAAAGAAATATGGTTGGATTTTCCCCTTACATTTTTCTCCCTTTTCCCTTCCTGCCCTAATGCTCTTTGGAACCTGATTTTCCTTAACATAATTGCCAGGAGACTGGGCACAGAGCCCTACGCAATCCTAGGGATGGCTCTGAGCATCACAGCTCAAGTTAGTAATGCTCATCCTATATCATGGTCCAAAGTTGCCATATTTTCGTGGATTTTTGTTTTGTTTTGTTTTGTTTTTTGCCTTGCTTTAACTTCTCATCTACTTACTTTTGGTTTGTTGGAGGGACAAGTCAGAGACAGAGACCTCTGCCACTAAGGAAAAGGAATAATGGGCACCACTCCAGTTCAGCCCTCCCACCTCTCTTCTCTTTCAGTCTTTCTCAAGGAGGTGGCAGGTGGCACTTCTGAGACTATGTAGAGAAGGCGCAAGATTTTTTCTGATCTATCACATATATTTCCATCAGTTGAGCTTCTGAATTTATTTTCCAATTGACCCCAGAGTTGAATTGCGAACCATAAAGAACTGCTACCTGAACATGAGGGCAAAACTATATGGAAAAAAAAAGTAGGTCCATATATCTCACAGGCCAGGAAAAATATTGAGTCAAATTAACCTGTGAATTATTTACAGCATTTCTCTTTGCTAAAATTAAGCAAACATTCCACTTGCATCAAATCTACTCCAGGAGTTTTAACTGTTTATTGTAAAATCAAATGCACAATAGCTCTTTCATGAAACATTTAGCTGTATCTTCAGCACTAACAAACATCACACATTTATTATGAATGCTTCCTTATTATAAAGCTAAACACTCAGTGCCTGAAACTTTAAGCCCTGTATTCCGAATCATTATGAACAAAATGTTTCCTCTCAGGCAATTTATTCTGGTGATGTGGAATCTTTGAATAAATAGTGACGCTAGTACTTTTAATAGCTGTTTCTCACCACGTATTGCAACGGAAAATTAACAAGGGCTCAATTCATGACTCAGCATTGTACGAGTAGATTTAACATTTACGGTGAACTATAAATTATTTTATATGCGAATGTTCTGCCACTCGGATAAGTTCACTTGGCTACATATTCTTCCCTTCATCGTTTTAAACAGAAAAGATGTCCTGTCTATGAAACATCCTCTGTAACGATAGGATGTTTTAATGGTACCACTTCAGAAGACGGAATGGCCCATGTCTGTAATAATTTAACCAAGACTTTTTTTTTTTCTTTGATAAAATGTGTTTCTGAGGCAACACTGACAATAAGCTCTACTAAATATTTATTTTCCCCCCTTCTTCCCTTTCTAGTTTCCTTGATCTGCATGGCTTCCAACCTAGCAATAACCCTTTTTTATTATTAAATGTATTGGGGTGACATTGGTTAATAAGATTATATAGGTTTCAAATGTACTATTCTATAATACATCATCTGTATATTGCATTGTGAGTTCACCACCCAATGTCGAGCCTCCTTCTGTCACCATATATTTGACCCCCTTTACCCTCTCCTACCTACCCCTTCACCCCACATTCCATCTGGTAACCACCATATTGTTCTCTGGGTTGAGTTTCTGAATAACCCATTCTTGTTTCATGCAACTGATTATTGATATCGTGAAGGAGCATTTGTTCTTCTGCTTAAAAGAGTGGCAATCATCTTTATTTTCTGATTTCAATAAAGTCCTCCAACAAGGGAGATTATTATATTTTAGCATTTTTCTCTAAATGGTGGTAACAAATTATATCTTATAAATCTTTATATCTTATAAAGTCCTGAACTAGAAATGTAACTTTTTTATTTTTTTAATCCTTTCCCATTTGTGTTAAATTAACTTACGCATTAGAGTCCTAATCTTATCCGCAAAGTTTGCCGCGAAATATCTCGCTTCATTATAATTTTCATATCGCTCTAGTATATCGACAGTCTTTGGAAACAAATGATATCATTCTATTTATAGCATTCTGTTTTTGGTAGTTCAATCGCTGAAAATGTCAAATCCTAGGAAATGTGGTATTCTTACGCGAGCTGCACTTTTTTTTCTCTATACAGGAAAAGGGTTAAATTAATGCCTGTGGTTTTGTCCTCACAAAATATTTGTTATTTTTCTATTTGTGAAGCATCGTTTACAGTCAAAGCACATCACATTTGGAAACCACGATAGAGACTATCAAGATTCAGTGAGTCTTAGCCGGGGAAAGCTTTTCAAACACACATGCCAAGCCCCTTGTCCATTAATTCCGGCTTAGCAGTCTGTTTGTGTACAGGGTGTGTGTGTGGGAAGTGAGGATGGGGAATGAGGAGATCAGGAATCTATATTTTTCAGCTCCAGGAATTTTTTTTTTTTTTAATCTAGGACTGAGTAAGGCCTTTCTCAACAAGTCACAAAACTCAGAAATATAAGGGAAATGTAGTATTTGGCTCCGTAAAAATTAGAAATTAAAACCAAACAAAAACGTTATAATCAAAGTCAAAAAAGATAAACTGGGGAAAATACTTGCAAAAGTATTTCCCACAATAGATAAAGAGCTCTTACAAATCAATAAGAAAATGAGTTTCCACTCAAACTTTTTTTTATAAATAAAAGCTGCATAGTAAAATAATGAAAGAAGATCATTACATATCTAATTAGCAAAGATTTTAAAAGTCAGTAGTTTGGATATACATAGTCTCTTTTCGTGGAGTGGTGCTATCAGTTTGGAGGATAATTCCCCATATTTATAATGGAGAATATTTTTACATAAAAGGCAATGCCAGATGAAAACATTCCCCACTTATAGATATATGAATTGTAACAACTCTCAAAACAAAGTTTTAAAAATATTGTATCAGCAGTGAATAGTCAAGGAAAGAATAACAACTTCATTCCACAATCTTCAAAACATTCTCACCAATGAAATAAACAAATGATGCTGATGCTACTCTTCACCACCAATCACCATACTTACTGCCCACAAATAGAACTGAGGGTGGAGGGGAAGCACAAAAAGACAAAATTCAAAAAAAATCTCACGAATATCCCCCAATTAGAGAGAAGCATATTGAGGGGGTAGGTAAACAGCCTGGGGAAATGGTGGGAATAAAAACCGATGATAAATGCACTTCCCTTTGGAATTTCAGTATTGGAAAAGACAGGCACCATCTCTAGTAGGTAGAGTGAATAGGGCATTTAAATTTAATAAAAGACATTTAAAACTCCAAATGGGGGGGAAAAAAAACAATGAAAGGAAGAAAATGACCTAAAAAAAAGAATTAATTTTGGGGGGAGGGGAATATAATAAAACATACAAAATAAAAGTTAAAGAGAGCTTACAGAATTAGGGAGAAAAATTAACCAAAAAATAGGATTACAGTTTTAATAGAAATGTTCAAAATGGCAAGAGAACAATCTACATGCCTGAAAATCAAATTACTAGTGGGAAAAACTGCAGACAAGCTGCAGATGAAACAGAGATTAAAGCGTTAGAGAAAATAAAGTAGATATGAAGGACCAAAAAAAGAAATTCGACATAAAATAATTAACGTTGAATGAGAAAATTTTTACAGATGACAGAGAAAAGTATTATAAAACACATAAGAAAAATTTCCTTGGAATGAATATGTAGATCATAAACATATACCATATTCCAAGAAAATTTGAGAGAAGAAAAATTATATTGATGTATGAAATTAAGTTTTTAAATTTTAATGTGAAAAAATAAATCTTCAGGCACATACACAGCAAAAGCAAGTCACTTTTGTGATGCAAAATAAAGAGGGAAATCAGGCAATTTCCACTGCAGCCCTCGATTCTGAAAGACAGCAATGTCTAGAAAACTCTGAAGAAAAATGGGACCCAAGAATATTATGCTCAACCAAGTTGTTCCTTGTCTATAAAAGCAGCTGAATCATGTTCTCACAATCATTCAAGGACCTAGAAAAAATAGTAATTTGGCCCTTTCTTGAAAATACAATATCAATTAGATCCAGGTAATCTAGCAATAAATCAAACTAAAGAACTCAAAAGGAGAAAGTCGGGGCTTTAAAAAAATAACAAGTCCTGAATCCATTAAATATAGGAACACGACAAAAACTGAGGTAATGATGATTAGAGACTAGACTGTAAAATTTATATACATTAACAAAAAAGATTTTATAATTAACAAATTCCAGAGTTGGGTGTCTATGGGATGGCAAAGTGGAATATTGTAAAAGAATAGATTCCATCCTTGATATTTTGGGAATGCATCTTTTTAATTTTAGAGAGAACTTTTAGAAACTAATACCTCCTGTGGCAATATAAAATATTTATCTAAAATTCAGAGTTTCCTTCCTTTTTATCTGTTTCTTTTTATTCTGTTAGGTCCAAATAAAAATTAAATGTAATAAATAGCATAAATATCACGGTCCTTTTTAATAAAATTGTATCTATCTAGCTTTCTTTCTACATAAGCATTAACATACATTCATTATAGTATTCACCTAATGTAAAAAAATGTTGATTTCTAGATGATTATGAATAGGAATAATCTTTGCTTTTTTTATATTCTTGTTTATTGCTTGAATTTTTATAAATTTGTATAATTTCTCCAAAGTTATTATGTTTTAACAAATCAGTTTTGTGCATTATCTAAAAATTATTTTTGAAATTAATTTGGACTAGTAATTTCATTTCTAAGAATCCATTCTACATACCTCTTTGCCTACATACACTTGCAATATCATATACACAAGTATGTTCATTGTGACAAACTTAAATGTCTATCGATAGAAAACTGATTAAATAAATTATGGCATATCCATAATAAAAATATTATGTAATCATTAGAAACAATAAGGTAGATCTTAATATGGTGATAATGAAAAATATCTCCAAGATGTATGCTATTTAATAAATTTCAACTGAACAGTGAGTACACTATATTTCACACACATATACCTACACCCTCGTTGTAAAGGCACAGAAAATATGTGTCAACATGCACAAAATCTGTTAACAGCAGCTGCATCTAAGGAAAAGGTCTAGGAGACCGAAATGGGAGAATTCTTTTTTATTGTTTCTTTTTGTATCATTTATATATTTTTTTCATTATATTCATTTATTACTTCTTCCCTTTGGGGAAAATCATTTTAAAAAGAACATTCACTTGTGATTTTGTTGTTCAACCTCTTTACGGTATAGAGGAGAAAGCTGAGACTAGGGACCAAATTATTTGATCTAGGTCACATAGCTAACTTGAGATTTTAATTTATTTTTTTCTGGAGTTGATGTCAGTGTTTTCTATATACTGCCTCACACTTAGAACAGTGTTGTCACTAAGATAACAACCATAAGTGTCATCATACTACACAATTTACAGTCTCTCATTGGGATGCTTAGAGTTTTAATAATTCCAAAAGGGGCAAGTTACAACTCAATTAAGCAAGACTCCTGCGGAAACCTGTGGCATGTTAGATGAAACCAAATCACAGGACATGGAAATGAATGTGATCACATTCTCCATTATTGCCACCCAGAACCTAACACACTCATGGGTGACAGTAAATGCACAGATGGTTTTTACCTAGTTTAATCTCAATAGGCTTTTAAGACTAATCTATCACTGTCTTAAAAATAAATAAAGAAATTGAGAGCCAATATACAAAAAAGAAAAGAAAGAAAGAAAGAGAGAGAGAGACAGAGAGAGAGAGAGAGAGAGAGAGAGAGAGAGAGAGAGGGAGAGAGAGAGGGAGGGAGAGAGGGAGGGAAGAAGAAAGATAGAAAGAAAAGATTTCACAATGTGGTTTTGGAATGTTTCTCTTAAAGCCTACCCTCATACTTTAGCAAATTCAGAGACATCACAAAATTCTAGAATGGAGCATGTTCGAGTGTTATGTTCTGATAAACATTTTAACACATGGACTTCCCACACAGCCACCACAGATAAACCAATGACTTTTTAAATCATTAACTTCATAGTCTCTATTGAGGTATCTGCAAAACCTTTGCCTAAAAATAAACAATGTAGTATCATTTTAAAAAGGAAAAAGGAGGATGGTTTTGTTTTAATCCTGCTCTGCCATTTCTTAATTAAACAATTTTGGGCATGTTGGTTTCTGGCCATTAGTTTTTCATCTTTAAAATGAGAATAATAATTCCAGCATCTCAGAATTGTGGAGAGAATTGAATGAGATAATATGCATCAAGTGCCCAAAACAGGCTGTGTCAAAAAGAGATACAAAATAAATGTTAATTTCCTTTCCCCCTTCCTTATATAAAAACAAGTTTAAAGGAATGTAGACATATATGCTTTAAGAAAAATTATGTATATTGAATCAAATTTGAAAGAAATCAGCCTGAAATGGAAATGAATTTAAATTATGAATGTGGTCACTCAGTGAACTGAAATTAAATACACTTGTTCTCAATGAGGCCAGTGCTATTAATGAAAAGAAGAGGGAAACACATGACTGGATTGCTCACATATTTCTTGTTCCTATATTTGCTTCTTTGCTTATAATTATCAAATACTAATGAGGAAAAGTGATTTGGAGTTGTATAATTAAAATGAAGAAAAGGTAATTTTAGGCAAAGTATGCAGAAAGTGTTTTGATAATGAGGTTGAGAGAAACAAGCATTTTCTAGACACAATAATTGAATCCTCATAATTTGAGACATTAAAACTAAAGTATCTCTATTAGACATAGGCTACACATATTAGAGCTAATATTCTATTATTTTCTAACATGAAAGAAGTACTAGTCAATAAAATCTCAGTATTTTTTACATTCAATTTTTATATATAATGCATACATATGAGCACCATCTAAGGGCATACATCATATATAATGTACATATATATCAATTATATAAGTATATATTATATTTGTTTATTACATCATTATACGTGCTCAGTAAACCAGTGTGTGTGTCTCAGAAAACAGAATTCTTATATTACCTCTAATTGTATATGCAAAGTACTGTACGAAAGGGCTGATAAAAGCCTTATTTGTGTAAACAATCTAGTAAGAAAAAGTACATATCTAAAACCAAATTTTTGCCATTTTTTCTTCAAATAAAATATTTTTTCTTATACCTCATTCTACTTGCCATTCAATTGGATTTATTTATTTATTTATTTATTTATTTATTTATTTTCCAGATTTGGTTAAATCTATAAACTCAAAGCTCCAAGAAGTTTAAAAATTACAAGCAGGGTGGGTAAAAAAAGGGTGAGGGAGCCAAGACATATCACAATCAAATTATTGAAAAGCAGTGAAAAGAGAAACATCTTAAAGGCAATAACAAAAAAAAAAAATCACATTATGAAAGAAAGGAACAAAAGAGAAAACTGTCAGCATATTTCTTATCGGACAATATGTAAAGCAGAAACCAAATTATGCACTAAAAGAAGAAATTGTTGACTGCTATATACAGCACAATATATTTTAAAAATAATAGTAAATATAGATTTTAAGAAAAACAAAAACAGAATATTTTACTAGCAGACCTTTACTACAAAAATATTAAAGGAAGTTTTTCAGGCAGAAAGTAAATGATACCAGGTGGAAACTGACTACTAAAAGGAATGAAGAAGAGTAAAAATGATAAATTTGTGGCAAAATAAAAATAACTATCTTTTCCTGCTTTTATTTTCTTCAATTTCCTTAAAAGATAATTGACTTTAAAGCAGAAAGAAAGAAAACTCACTATGGAGTTTATAACACATGAATAATATCTGTGACAACAACAGAACAAAAACTAAGGGATAGGGGACAGATATATACTGTTGTAAGATTGTTGCATTATATGTGAAGTAGTATAATATGACTTAGAGGTAGACTGTGATAAGTGAAAGATGTGTACTGTAAATTGTAGAGTAATCACTAAGTATAGTTAATAAGCTAGTAGTGGAAATAAAATGGAACATTAAAAAATAAACAAGAAAAGACAGGGAAAAAGGGAAAAGGGATAAAAAAAAATAGATGGAACCAATAGAAACAAATAGCAAGACGGTAGATTTTAACTTGACCATATTAATAATAACATTAACCATAAATGGTCTAAGGTCTCTGATTAAAAGGTATAGAAGGCTGAAATGAATGAAAAATCAAGACTTAATGATATATCATCTGTAAGAAACACTCTCAGTATAAAGAAACAGATAACTAAAAGTTACAAGATAAAAAATATACCGTGCAAATATTAGTCATGCAAAAGCTGGAATAGCTATATTAATTTCAGGCAAAGTAGACTTTATAACAGTAACAGTATTATGGATAAAAAGAGATAATAAATAATGATAAAGAAGACAATCCAACAAAAAGAAAGAATCTTAATGTGTATTTTTATGTGATGTTTAGTATTATGTGTCAGTTGGACTGGTCGTGGGGTGCCTGATTAAACATTATTGCTGAGTATGTCTGAAAGGGTATTTCTGGTCGAGATTAGCATTTCAATTGGTGGGCTTGGTAAAGGGGATTGCCGTCCCCAATGTAGTTGGGCATCATCCCATCCGTTGAGAACCTAAACAGAACAAAAGGCAGAGGGAGGAGGAATTCACCACTTTTTCACTGCTTGAGCTGGAATAGCTCACCTATCTTCTCCTGTCCTCAGACTGAGCCTTATACCATAACTTCCCCTGGTTCTTGGGCCTTTGGACTAGGACCAAATTACACCACTGGCTCCCCTGGGTCTCTAGCTTGCAGATAGCAGATTATGGGAGTTCTCTCCCTCCATAACTACATAAGCCAATTCTTCATAATAAATCATATATATATATATATATATATATATATATATATATATATATATTTCTTATTGGTTGTCTTATTTCTCTGAAGAACTCTGACTAATACAGCTCTTAATTATATAACTTCAAATTACATGAAGTCAAAACTGAAGGAACTGAAATGAGAAATAAATTCACAAGTATAGTGAGAGGCCTCAACACATCTCTGTCATTGATAGAACAACTTGACAGGAAATCAATAGACATGATTTGAGCAAGGCCACCATTCAATTGGATTGATTGACTGATTGATTAATTTAAGGCGAGGCAACCTTTGGTTGACCTCACAGATGGCAAAGACCTTGCCAGCTTACAATCCCTTATTTTTTATTTTTTATGCCTACAGCACCTGGTCTTCCTAGGTGGTCTCCCATCCAAGCACTAACCAGGCCCAACCCTGCTTAGCTTCCGAGATCAGACGGGATCGGGCTTGTTCAGGGTGGCATGGCCATAGACTCAATTGGATTTAATTGATATTTATAGAACATTCACCTAATAGCAGCAGAAAATACTTTCTTTTCAAGTGCACGTGGAGTAGTCACAAAAATAGAACATATTCCGGGCCATAAAAAAGTTTCAAAAAAAAAATGGATTGAAATATAGAGTTTGTGCTCTAACATAATCAATTAAATTAGAAATTAGTAACAGAAAAATATCTCAAATTTGATAACATTCTTCTAAATAACTCATAGTTCAAAAAAATTCAAAAAGAACATTAAAAGTTATTTTTAACTAAAAGAAAATGAAATGTATGTTAAAATTTATGGGAGACAGCTAAAGTAGTGCTTGGGGAAAATTTATATATTTAAATGCTTATATTAAAATAAAAGTCTCAAATCAACAATCTAAGCTTCTTTCACCTGAAAAAGGTAAAAAAAAAAAATAAAGCAAATTAAACAAAGTAGAAAGACAATAATAAAGCGAAGAGTAGAACTCAGTAAAATAGGAAATTGACAACTCAGTGAAATATGAAATTGACAAGTAATGGGGAAAATATCAATAAAACCAAACACATGTAATATGAAAAGTCTACTAAAAATGATAAACTACTAACCAGATTTACCAGAAAAAAAGAGAAAAAGGTAAGACACAAATTACGATTTTAAGGAATGACAAAGGCTGCATTTGACTACAGATATTATGAACAATAAATATATAATAAAGAAAACAATTTATACCAATATATTTGACAACCTAGATGAAATAGCCAAATTCTCCCTCAAGAAAAAAATAGAACACCTGAAAATTTCTATATCAATTAAGAAATTGAATTTATAATTTAGAATCTTAAAAAAAAAAAACCACTTCATCACAGATGGTATTATGGAGAATTCTTTAAAGCATTTAATGAAGAAATAATACTAATGCCAAACTCTTCCAGGAAATAGAAGACAAAGAAATACTTCCCAACTCATATTATGAGACCAGCATTACCCTGACAACAAACCAAGACATACATATAAGAAAAAAAAAATCCATCATGAACATAGGTGCATTCATAACAAAATATTAGCAAATTGAAGCAGCACGCCATAAAAAAGATATTTCATGACCAAGTGTAGTTTACCTCAAGAATGCAAGGTTAGTTTAACATTTAAATATCAGTTACTATAATGCACGTTTTTAATAGGATACAACTTTCAAGAAAAAAAAAAGCTAAGTATTTGACAAAATTCTGTAAGAATTCATGACGAAAGCTGTAAAAAACTATGAACAGTAGAGAACTTGCTCAATATGATAAAGAACATCTATAAAAATCTACAGGTATCATCATAATATAATTAATGATAAAAGATTAAGGCTTGGCACTGCTTCTAAGTTGGGTTTAACCAATGGGACGCACTGGCAGGAGACTAGACACTAGGGAGAGAGTAAGGTCAGGGCATTTATTCTCCTAATTTCCTTCCTTTTAGAATGAATTTCTACTCCACCTTCTACCAAAGGCCACAGCCACCACGTGGCGGCTGTCTCCTGAGATAAAGTGAGCTGATGTTCCCTCCCTTTACATCTTCTAGACGTTGCTGTTCCTATTCACTTTTACCCCCAACTAGGCTTCATATAACCCTGCATATACCTTTGAAGTTGTCTTTTACTAACTCGGCTCAAGTCCCTCATTGAAGTGTGCCATTCAATCCCCGCTAGGCCCCCAAACCCTGATTTGATGTTCACCATCATACATTTACAAAATACACAAATTTTTCTTTGACAGTAAGGAAGTTTATATCACTTATTTCCAAGATCTTATATTTCCATGTCATTTTTCTCATGAAATTTATCCTAATGATGTATATTTTATGCTTGAAAATCTTTCGATCATTTAATCATACTTCTCTGCAACAAAAATTTGTATATAAATTGAAAGGTTTAAATCTTTTTTATTTCATGAAATAAAATAAATTATAGACTATTATCAAAATTTTTCTGGATTGAATGAATTATCATTACAGTTATTAACCCATGATTGATCCAACAACATAAATATATCATACAGTTTGATTTAAAAATTATTGAATATAACAAATTTCTTATTAGAAATGCATTTTTTAATGGCAATAGGGCTTTTTTCTCCCAATTAGTTTATATTGCCATAGATGAATATAACACATGACTAGAATGATATGAGGTTCAGACCAAGTCAATGGGAAAAAAAAGAACTGGGTCGCAGGAAGTTCAGAGCTTACAAAAGGTGCATAAATTCTTGTTGTTAATTTCTTTTAAGAGAGGAACCTATAAGACATTCCTGTAATAAGTATACGGCAAAAATAAATAAATTAGCAGAAAAGAGGTTAGTAGGGGGCAAGACATTTGTGCTTATGCTAAAAATAAAATAGAGGTTTACAGTATATATTCATCTGGCAAAAATTAATGAAAATGATTTTTCCGGCAACCCTGAATAAATGGTCAAGAAACTTTAAACGCTAACTTATATATATGATCTGTCTTCTGGAAAACATAACATGCTATTTTGGAAGTAAACATAGAATTTTCACCTTTTCCCCTTTGAAATTGAGGGACATAGGCAGCTGAGACACAGCCTGGGGTCTTGGTTTTTTTTGTTGGGCTTCGAAGGTCCCAGCCGTCACTTTGGTGGCCTGGGATGTTTACAACCTAGAGCAGCATTCTCTAGTTCCAGGATGAGTAAAAGACAGGTTTTCTTTTACAAATGGAAGGAGAGATTGAGAAAGGGAAGAAATGACACTTTCTTAGAAAAACCAGCTTTAGGAAAGACAGAGACAGGGAAACCAAGGATCTGAGATGCCCCTTAACCCTCCGTGCACCCCTATTCCTATGCCTCATGCCCCGTGAGAAATCTTGGGTGGCTCCCAGGGGGAAATCTCAAAGTGTGACAAAAAGAAGTACAGCATCACCTAAAGAAAAGAAAGAAAAGTCACTACTTGAATGTAAATCAGGCAGATTTACACCATTCTACTTTCCTTAAGACACATTTTCTTTTTCAAAACTGCTAATATCAAACAGTCAAAGAAGTATGAGAGGCAGTTAAGAACGTGAAACCGGATCTTTTGTATATTCTAAGGTTGAGTCTACACAATAGCAAAGTGTCGGATGTTTTGTCTCCACGTTGCCAGACATCTGGGTTGAATGAAGAATCAACTAAGTGGACTTGATGTGCATCTTGTTTCCCTTCGTAAGGCTGTCTTTCATTCCTGGCTGTGAAACACCCTTTGATATCAGTAGCAGATCTGAGCATGAAATCAACTGTCTGCACAGAAGAAAAGAAAGGAAGCCTCGCTCATTCTTTCCATGAAATGTGCTTTCTCTCCTTTTCTTTTTTTCTTTTTTTCTTTTTCCCTAAGCCCTCCCTGGGACTTGGGAGGTACAGGCCATGTCGCTCCACCTTCATCCATCAGAAAAGGGCAGATAAGGTGCCCCTGGGTGTCTGCCACCACAACATTGATTCCCAGCCTCCGGTTTAGGCCTACTCCCTTTTCCTGCTCACTTTCCCTCATCAAGGCAAGGAGCCCCTCTCCAGGTAATTTCTTCACCCCTCTGGTCTCTCCCAGAGATAAGGGGAAGCAGCCTCAGCCTATCTCTGAGCCACACATTCAACGAAGCGACATAATGAGCTGCATTTTGTTGAGGGCTCTCCAGGTCCCCCAAATCTTTCTCAAATGTGATTGTTTATAAAATGTTTGATAAAAATAAATGATGCTTTCAATTTAAACAAAATTTCACACTGTTACTGGTTTTAATAACAGTTTTGACAGATGAGATTTTCATCATCTGTTTTTTCTTTGTGAAGGCTTCTTCAATAAACTAAAAATGCTTTAAACTAACAGATGTGACTATAAAGTAAGGCTTGAGTGTGAGACATCAGGAACTAAGGCTTGTCAAATGCTTCAACATAGAAATTTATTCCTAGTGCAAGCATCTCCCGGGTATCAGAAAAGTCACCAGCCTAATGATTGCCGGCTAACGTGTGAAGCTTGTTTTAGCAGCAAGATGCCATTTATCCCAAACTGGGAGTGTATCTCTGCCTGCTCCTCCCATTTTCTCTCTGTATCTGACAATTTCTGCTACTCCAGCTATTGGAAACCTATGGAAAAGTCAACTCAAATTTGTTTGAGCTCATGTTAATGTTTGACGAACTGATGATTCACGATTCTTTTCTCCATCAGCTCAAAAATTTGAATTTTCAATGATATTCTGTTTACCATAATGTAATTTATTTTTGCATATGTATATATTATTTTTAACAGAGTCGAGGCTTGAAATTGAGATTGCAGTACTCTAATTTCAAAATAGCTCACTTGCCTCCAAAATATAACAGTTTGAAGGGTTTTTTTTGTGTGTGTGTGGTGTCTTTATATATTTTAAACGGTTATTCTTGCAGAGAAATACAACATTGGGAAGCAAATTGACAAATCAGTTTAACAACAAAAGTAATCCTAAAGCTTAGTTAAATTAAGGAGTGCTATTATGTAAAGAACGTTTTTCTTAAACCTTGTCCAATTCCAAATGAAATATCCTCTCACGCCAAAAAGTGTGTCAAAATTTATTAACACGGTTTAGGGAATAAAATAAGAGATTGAGAAATACTGATTTCCATTTCGATCTCTTTCACTAACATTGCCTATATTCTGTCAAGTCATTTAACCCTTAGTTTTACTCTTTCCCTTGGAGTGGGTATAGAGCGTTTGGCTTCTGTGTGGTAGGGTTAAGAAATGAGTAATATGTCTCTTTTTATCTCACTAGTCTTCCCTACTTCTCATGGTGAAATCCGCTAATGGCCAGCCCTGACAGGAGCAAGAACTCATTCCTCCTTTCCAAAGGGCACCCAATGGACGTTTCTCTGCCCAAAGAGGTTTTCACAAGAACCATGACAGAACAGGGGTTCTGGTAGAGCTAGGTGGGAGGGGCTGTCTTAAACAGACTGGCCCAAGACAGGCTGGCAGACCTCAGAGCAAGACATTGCACAAAGGAGAGGAGAGCCACAGTGAGGAGGAAGATGAAGAACTGACCCAAATGGCACAAACAGCTCTAAATGAGGGCAGTCAGATAGTTCAAAGCCAGCCAATGTGCAAACGTCACGGCAAGATCAGACTTGGGTTGGGTAACACTTGGAGCAAAGTAGTATTGGGGCAGGGGTCAATCGAGAACAAAGGGTTTAGCTATATTTGCTGGAGAGGAGGCAAGGATCTAAGCTCTGGGGAGAGAGACTGAGAAGAACCAAGCAGATTCTCAGAGCTCCAATCCTTGCTAGAGTCTGGGGTTCTAGACAGAGTGTCCAGGCTGAGAGCAAGCAAGCTAGGTGGTTAAGCAGATAGTCAATCTGATGGTTTGTGTTGAGAGGTGTCAGGACAGGGTAGGGAGGGTTCAGAAACGATGACTCAGGCTTCAGTGCTGGTGTAGCATGTTGACTCATAAAAATGCATTTAGGTGTCTGTCTCCCTTGCTAGACTGCAAACTCCTTCGGCAGAAGCCTCTTTGGATCTTCAGCATCCACAAAGCATCTCCACATAACAGGGGCTTTGTTCATGCCTCTTAATGAGTGAATAAGTGAACCAAAGTGAAAAACCAATGGATAAATGTGAAACCACTTGAATGTATAAGAACATAATTATATATAGCACTTTAAACATAGGCTTACAGCAGAATTCTGTTTTCAGATTATAAAGAGAATAATCTAATAATGACAGTAACATGCTTTTCTAAATATGAATACTGAAAGAATTAAAATATTACTGCAATATTTTATCTTTTATAGATTCTCATACCACCTTGATGATTTTCTACCTGTCAACTCTACTGGGCATGAATTACAATCAGAAATAAAACTATAAAGAAGACAAATTTAGTGCTAACTATGGCCAGCAAAACATTTTTTTTTCATCCCAACATCTTGGGGACTCACCACCTATTATCTCATTCCTTTCTCAGGCTCTGTAAAAACTTGGATTTACCCTTCAATCTTTCCTTTCCCAGTCACCTCTCAAATAGGTTCAAATATTTATCCTTTCCTCTTCAAACATTTTTAGGCTCTCCTCTGTCTCTCTCTTTGGCTTTTTCTGATTCCTACTTCCAAAGATTTTCACTTTTATTTATTCATCATTTATTCGTTCAACAAACATTAATTAAGCTCTGTGCCAAGTACTAATCCAGGTACTGAGTATGCAAAAGTTAAAAAGAGATCATCCTTGTCCTCCAGGATATCCCAGTAGTGGGGAAGACAGATTCATAAACACATACATGACGGAATAAGATACTCCACACTTTCTTTTTCCCTTGGAAGATTTCAATCTAGTTCTATCTAACACCATCTTGGAAAGGAGGAGGGGCTTCCTTTTCTTGTTATCACCACCTTGGCCTCCACCACCTACATGTAAAATAAATAAGGCCTGGGTAGGGTTTGGGGGAATATAGAAACCTAGCTCTACAGCAACATATTAAATGTATTGTCCAAAGACCAGCTGGCAATGAGGAGGACAACTAGGTGCTAAGTGACTTCCATGTACCCTACTGGACTGGAGGGCAGACAGTGTCTTCCCTGGTGGAGGCCTGTGGTTTCTTCTTCTCCTGCTCTCCATTTTTCTGGTACTTTCTCCCCTCCTCTGCCCTGCCCTTAGAGATGTATAATCTAATCTCTGAACTAAATTAGTCTTTGCAGACAGAAAAACTTGCTCAACAAGTAGGCATCAAAATCTTTCTGACTTATACTAAGACCAGAGGATTTTCAAATATGTTCAGCCTTTGTTTTGGATGATTCATCGTCTAGCTGTCTAGTCCTGTGGGAGGGTGGGGTGGGGAGGGGTGATGGTTGCAGAGAGCAGGGGCATGTCCTCAGGATATAAGTAAAGAAATGTACTTACCTCAGAGACAGAAATACATTTATTAATCTATTAATATATTAATAAATTAAAATATAATCCCTCTACCTTTTTAGTATAAACTGCTAAATAACATACTGCATTAAGTGAGAGAGACAGGAATTGGAACTGGAGGACACAGAAGCTGGGTGCCTAATGCAATCTGCCATGAGACAGAGCCTCAGTCATGCCCAGGACACTACTTCCATTTCTTTCCATACTTCCACATCTGTTTCATGCATAGCCAATACTTTCTCCTTAGCTATGTTTTTCTTAATCTCTACAACCTGGCTTCCATTTTCACTGCAGAACTGAACTAGGCTTTTAATGGTCACCATTTGCTTTCTGCCTGGCAAATCCAGGGGATATTTCTGAGTCCTCATTTTCCTTCATGTCTCTGAAGCTCTGGTCACTATGTCGCATGGTCACTAGCACCACCTACAACATTTGCTTACCAATGAATCGGGAAGATTCTGAACAGTATTATCTTTAGTGGTTTGGTCATGAAAATAATAGGTACTTAGAATGATTTCAGTATGTTTTTTCAAGCTATAGTCTCTTCCTATATGCCTTCCTGGTGGGGACAAGAAATAAAGAAGTCATCTCTCATGTCTGATGATCACTGGTATGCAGAAAAATCTCTTGGAGCCCAAGACCTGTATTCTAATCCCGGTGCTATTATCTGTTATCCCATGCAGCCTTGGCAAATTACTCTGTGACTCCGATTTTAAGACAGAAGTGATTGTAGTGATGAATAGAGGGATCGCATGCGGGCAGTGGCCAACAAAGCTGATGCCCCACTGAACTGTATTGAGGCACCTGGGCCAGAAGGAGCCTACACAGCTGTTCCTAGGACAAGGCCACACCAGCCAAGGGTGAACCAATACACAGTACACCATACTGTGTATTGGTTCACCCTTGAGGTGAACCAATACACAGTATGGTGTACTGTGTATTGGGGCCTCAGGAGCTGCTGCAATAAAAGAGTCTCTCAGTACGACTATGCACTCAGGGCAAGGGCTGGGAAAGAGAACAGAGAGAGCCCAGAAGTGAAAAGGTGGGCTGTGTAGGGCAACAGCCTTTACCTAGACTTCAGTCAATTGTTCCACCTACTGTTGCCTGTGAGACCAGCCTGGCAGACATTGAATGGAAGCTCCTACAAGAAATACACAGGCTTCAGTTTTCAATTCTTTGGTAGGCTTGCTTTCACCACTGCCGTAGTAAAAACACACCAAATTTCCAACACTTTTCTCCTTAATTAAACAGACTCACTCCTCTTGCTTGCATGAGGAAGAAAAAGAACTCTTTTTTAGCTGAACACAGCTGGCTCACTTAAAGTTTCATTAAGACTCATTTTTACTAGTTAACACATCAGTTTCCATATAATGAAATAACTTCGCAAAAATCTAAAGCATGTATATTATTATAATTGACCAACAATAGTAATTTCTTTCGTTTCTTTGCCTTTCCTTGTTCATAAATTGAAGGGCTTTTTTTGTTTTTGTTTTTTTTACTACTACTGTCCTTTTCTTTTTGCCTCTTAAGCCATAACAATGGCTATTCCACCTGCGAGGCTAACTCGGTGCTCAGAGCTCTTCGGTCTACACTCACCAGCAGAGTTCCCTCATGCTCAGGACTGGAGCTCTGAAGTGCACGTTGATGGCACCCACTACGCTGGTGCTTATTCTCCAATGTTGCCCTAGTCTTGCAGCCGAGGACCTTCAGGACACCTTGGATTCACCTGTGTCCAGGCTCTTATTGGAGGATTCAATTCTGGAGGAGAAAGGAAAGTGAAAGGGGCATCTATGAATGGTCTGTCCTGAACTAGAGTCTCTGCTGATGTTTTATAATTGCTGATCCTTACCATAAACCACCTGGATATACGCTGTTATCCATGTTTTTCAAGTTACAGAACTGACACAGAGAAAAATGACATTATCAAAGGTCCCCTAGCTAATAGTGGCCAAGTTACTTACTGTGATGTGTCTAACTCCCATGCTCATGAGTTTTTCCACCCTGCTACCTCCCTCAAAAGTTGAGCTTACAATCATTTATTGGTTTCACTCAAGAAAGAGGATCTATTTCTTTGCATTAAATTCAGAGTCCACATTTTTTTGAAGTATTAAAAGGGTTTGAAAACTTGATTAAAGTGCAAGACTAATTTGTTGAATTTAGTGACTACGTTTTGAGAGCTTACCCAATATTGGAAACTATTATAGGTCCTGGTTGGCAAAAACAATCAAGCATACTTCTGGTCATCAAAGAGATTGTCATCTTTTTTTTTTCTCCCTGATTCTAATCTCTCCAACTCATATTCTGCACCACTTAAATCCATGTGCATACTAAATAAACTTTTCTTAAGCACCTACTGGGTGCCATAATGTATACCTTATACTTGAGCTAACAAAGAGATTAAGACACCTCTAACCTCAAGGAGCCCACATTCAAGTCTTTCCCTTGTATAAAACCATTAATGCCTCCCTTATATCAACTACCTTGAACCCAACCTTTTCTGCAAAGCGCTTACTCCATTGCTCAATCCTCCTTTTCTACTTTCGATTCATAGACTAGGAGTGCCATACTGTTTGGTTGTTCTAATTGTCTCGTGTCTTGATTTTATCTCTGCAATGACACTATAATCTACTTAAGAGCAGAATCACTGCTTACAATCATTCTTTTCAGTCACACACAAGACATGGGATTACTTCTTTGGCTTTAAACCCAAAGAGCCCTTTCATCTTGTGATGATTTAAAGGACTTTAAAAGACTTGTTGATTGATTTCAAGGATTAAATTCAACACCAGAGAATTTTTCTCCTAGTTAAAAATTCCACATAGTTCTTCATACAAAAATCATCACTGAGATTTATGATAAAAATTGAGTTTAAAAAAAAGATATTTGGGTGGAAAGAGGAGAGAAAACATTGCTAGTTGTATGACATCTAAAGTTTAATCTTGGTTCTTTTTAATTATCAACTATCATTTTGGCTTTTCTTTCACCCAGTTACATTTGTAATTTTGCCAACTGGGCCAAGACCATCTTCCTATTATTTTGTTATTTCAGAGAAATGTAAGGCCAAATTCTTGTGTAACTTTCTTATAATAACTATACCCTATGTTCATAATACTTAGCTTTTAAGTATGAAAGAAAATATCTTACTTTAGGCAAAGCTGGAGTGTAGGGGAGTAGTTAACCCTGTCTTATGTCCAAGCATGAGCCAACCTGCCATTAGAGTCAGCTGAGGGTGTCCAGATCTAGACCTGTATCTATTCATTGAGGCAGGTAGGCAGCCACTAATAAGTGTCTGCATCTGGGAAGTGCAATTTGTCCTTGCAGAATATGGCATCTGGAGAAGACAATGGATCTGACACCAGCAGGACGAAATAGTATCTACTTTCTAACACACAGTCATGGATAAATTGTGGTAATGGAGGGTCTAGGAGCAACTGAAAATAGAACTCCGGAGAAGTAGCTGGCACCGTAGAAGTTGGCCAATAGGTGAATAGGACCTAGTCCTTGGACTATTTGGTTTAAAGACTTGGAAGTATAAGGCATGTCACTAGCCTAAGTGGACTAGAAAACCAGTGAATCACCAGCCCAGTTACCAGATCAGTCCAGCCTGATCCAGGGGAAAAGATTAAAAGCCCAACTAAACAAAACAGAGTCTGCAGTAAGAGTAACCTAGGGAATAAAGTAAGGTTGTCTTATAGGTGAAGTTAAGGGCTCTTCAGGACACCAGAAATTCAGACTCTGAATTTGGACTCCAGCTTCACTCTGGTAATTCTAATTCACAAAATAATAATAATGAGGACTCAAGACCCTACTCCTATAAGTACATTACATTCTGAGTGGAGCTTCTAAAGACCCCAGCAAGGATCTTTAGGGTCAAGTGCTAAGGTGGGAGACAGTTTCTGAGGCCCTCAATTCATGCTGCTTTTGCTTAATCCAAAGTCATGCACATTTAGTGGGTTCAGTTCACACCGAAGAGGTAGGCAGAATAGGATAGTGCAGGAGTCAGGGCCTTTGGAAGGTAAATTAGGTGATGACAGTGGAGCCCTCATGAATGGGATTAGTGCCCTTATAAAAATCAGCTGAGAAAGCTCCTTGCCCATACTACCACGTGAGGGTACAACTGGAAGGGACTGTCTGTGAACCAGAAAGAGTGCTCTTACCAGACGCTTAATCTGCTGGCACCTTGATCTTGGACTTCACAGCCTTAAGAACTGTGAGGAATAAATTTCTGTTGTTTATAAGCCACACAGTCTATGGTATTTTGTTCTAGCCTCACAACTGCCTAAGACTGCAGGTAACTTAGGGAAAACCACCTTAACTCTGTATGCCTCAAATATCTCATCCTTAAAAGAGTGACGATGATAATGTATCTTCCTCCATAATGTATATATTAAAGACCAGTGCAATAATCCATGAAATGTGCCTAGTACAGTGTCTGGTATGTAGTAAGTACTCAGTCAATAGTAACCATTCTGCTCTCCATTTGGTAAGAATAGTTTCAGATTTGTACTCAAGTCAAATATGTTTCTAATATAGAACTTAAAAAGTAAATGTGCACTCTTGAGTGAGGTACTAATAGAGACAGCCCAAGCCAGTTCATTCCAAATAAGGTACTTGGTTTAATACTGTCAACATAAAAATTTTTAAGACGATCACTAATCATTTTTCATTGCTGGGAATCTCTACAATATCTTGTAAATTGCTTTAAAGGGGTACTTAAAGTTTTCTGTAGGACTCTGTCAAATGCAGATAAGGGTCATGAAGGAAAAATTTACATTTCATCAGTATTAACAATTTATTAAAACTCATAAAAATGTATATTATTGTGCCTTTTTCTTGATCTTTTATATTACAATCCCTAAGACATACTTTGAAAAAAAAATTATTTCACTGTTGCAGCTTAAATCTTAAAACACCTCAAATTCTCTCTTCAACTCAGAATGCCATTCATTAAATTCCTTCTTCTAAGGAACCATAAATGCAGTAATCTAGACCCTGATAAAGGCTTTAAAGTTGTCCCATAGGATACTTGGGGTGAAGAAAGATGGAACATTAGTGTCAAAGAAGCATATTATTTGATTCTCAATATAATTAATAAACTCTTTCTCTCCCCCACAGGAATCTGTTAAATCTCCAATTCTTATTTGTATTGAGACAAAAGATTTAGTTACCTACCTAACAGAAAAGGGGAGGGGGGAGATCTGAAAAAGGCTTAAGTATTTAGTGTTTAAACCCTGCATAAATTGGAGATTTGAATAAAAAATCAGCCCTGGTATTTTTCTATGAAAATAGTGAACAGAAGGAATATATGTGCTCAGAGGAATAACATTTTATGCCAAACATCAATCAACCCAGCTTTAGAAGCCTATTTATAATACTGTGGGGGTCCTGGACAGTCGCACTTCATACTGTGAGGACCAATCCATGACATTAGATAGTGAACAATTGAAGTCTTTACAAATAATTAAAACTCTGTTTGAAAATGGAGATGTTTTCCACAGCTTTCCTGTGTATGCACGATATCATCGATATTCAGGAGTGTAAATATTGACTAGTTATTGCTGGTAGCCAGAAGGAGCAAAATCCCCTTTGAAATAATAACGTGGAGTGTGTGTATATAACATATACATATGTATGCACACACATATGCATAGAGATGTTAAATATATAGTCATATAGGGAGAGAAAATATAGATTTCACTTTATATGACAGTTGAATAGCTATACTTTAAACAACCCATGTTCACTGCCAGTACAGTTCTAGTGTGAGTGTGTATGTATGTGTGTGTGATATGCAAAGAAGACGCAAAAATATTTTTGAAATTTTTTATCTGTGATTTTTTTTTCTTAACATGATAATGAGAGGTATTATAAAGCATGCCTTTTATCTTAAAAAATAAAATAAAATAAAAACCTCTCCATTGTTTAAATTGGGATCCAGAACTATACAATTTTAGAGCTTGCAGAAACAGAATTAATAATCTTGTCTAGTTTCCATAATATTTTAAGCCCACCTTAAATCTTTTTGGGGTGGAAGTAAAGCACAACTAATACATAAATTAAAATCCTAAAAATAGCTCCTTAATTTCACAATTTTTCTTTTAAGAAGCATGGGACTTAAAATTTTTTGAGATAAAAATATCCCTCAGGATCATTATTTCAATTGATTTCTTTAACAGAGTCCTGAAAATGTCAGCACACTTTGGTAGTGTAAGATACAGAACAAACGACAGCCATGACCCTTTCTCCATAAAGCTTCCAACTGGAGCCAAGAGTTAACATATGCACACGGTCTTTGCAAATCAGAGTGTGGGGCTCTCTATAAGGAGAGCTCATGGTGGGGTGCAAACGATAAATACAAAAAGAGTTAGGAAAGGGAGCAATCTGTACAGGTGAGAACTGTCAGGAAAGAGGTAAGCCTCACCCCGGATATAATGAATTGTACATACCGGAAGGATGGGGTGGAGAGAGGAGTGTTGACGGGGTCGGAATGGCCTGGCAAAGAGGTAGAGGGGCAACGAGCACGGTGTGATGGAAGAAATAAAAACCAGAGAGCGAAATGAATCGGAGATTATTAACTAGGTTCACTGAAACTTGCTGTGGTCTTCTGAGTGGGCCTCAGAGTTTTGCGATTTAGTTCAGAGCGAAGGAGCACACCAGAGGCCAGAGGGAGAATGGAGATCTTTAGGTCCATTTTCAGTTTTATAAGATTCCTACTCAGCCGAAATCGCACACACAAAATTACACAACACAAAAGCTCTGCGTTTTCTTAAGAGGTGAAAGAATCATGATAATGCTGACTCATCCATTTTAATGAACACTGACGCTTTTCCCTTGGCCGATTTGACCAGGTCTCAACAGAGACTATGTTTCATACACCTTCTGTCCCCATACTGTGTGGAGCGAGAGCAGGCCCAACGACAGGTGTCCTGCTCTTGATACCCTGTTGAAGGCCAGTGGAATGATTTTATCTAGCAGACTGCATGGAATGTCCCCCAGAGCTTTTACAAGTGACCGGAATCCACAGAGGTCTCTGACCCTGAGTGTTAAAGAGGCCATTAAAAATATAGGGTGTTATTGGGATGGGAGGTATGGTCCAGAATGAGAAGCCCCACTGGTCAAGTTGGCTCATACTAGAGCCCCACGACATCTTTGTGATGTCTACGTGTGACAATTATTCAGTCAAACGAACAACTGTAGACTAACAAAGAGAACGACTCTGGAAAAAAAGTCATCCAATTTGATTCCAAGAGTAACCCCATCTATGGACAGTTGCCAAGTTGCCACTTCAAATTTTGCTTTGTAAATGTGCTCCCTGACAAGGCAAGGATCCCTCTTTCAACTCTTGGCAGAAATGACATTAGCTAGGAAAGCCTGGTCCACACTAGCAAGGGGACACACAGAAGAATCCAGGGCCAAAGCCTGGAGATCTTGATTTGAAACGTTCTGCCCATCTGCATGGAAGTGGGACCTTTAAAAGGAAATAATACAGATAATTTCCTTTTCCTTACGCTTGTATAGACGTGCTCCCTTGCATTTCTTTTCAGTCGGCCTGAATTCAGGAGAGCACCAGGGGGAGCTCACACATCTTCCTTCTCTTTCTCCCCCTCTCACAGAAGGTTGCCTCTTGCATCCCAGAAAAAGGGTGGGTCAAAACAACAACATATATGAAATGACTCAATAAAGTAAGCACAGGTAAGTCATCCTGTAAAAATATTCTGGATTATTTTTGAAGACTCTGCATTACACCCCTCACACTGGGCACAGCTAAAGTCAGAATTCAGCCGTTTCATCTGGCTTTAAGATGCAGCCTCTTAAAACTCCTTGATCAAAAAAGACATTATAAGGGCATGTCCCTAACATGCCCTTGTGTGTCCCCAAAGTAAAAAGGGCGAGGAGAGTCTGCTTCCTTGCAATTTGAAATAGCATTCTTCAGTGTGCTCCAATTTTAATCACAGTGGAGGGTAATGGAAGGGATTTGGGGTCTTTGATTTTCCACATTGGTCAATGGGATCGATTTTTTTTTTTTTTTTTTTAATTTTAAAGAAGGGAACTAACTGGTCGCTCCCCTACTTTCTCTCTAGGATTGAAAACGCGAGACAAGGAGAAGAAAACTCAAAATATATAATTAACTATGTATTATCAATATTAGTAGAGAGAATCAGTAACACAAAGAATTCTAGGACCAGATAATTCACATATCTTACTTCCTGATTGTGTTTGTGACACTGGCATTCAGAGTGTGGAGACCTCAAGTCTCCCCCAATTGCTGAGAGGGATAGAAAAATGAGCCCCTGCTTTTGCTACTTGATTCACGGAAAATGCTCTTCATTCACTGCTTTAAAGAAATGATGTATTTCCAACCCTAAATTTCAGATCTACAGATCACAAAATCATACGAGATTCTAGCCCCGGAAGATACATCATGAGGTCATCTGAGCAACTCTCTACTTTAAGGCAGGTGAGATATAATTGTTTTAAATTTTATATTATAGACGAAACAGCTGAGGTTTAGAGAGGAAAATTAAGAGCCTAGGTCACACGGTGAAATGGTTTTTGTCCATAAATTAAAAACTCACTAAGTATCCAGTTCTCCATCCCCACCTGTCCCTCCTTATACGACTGTAAATAACGTTCTTTTAATATTCCAAGTCTAAACTTTGAACCGCCCGCAACCCTAAAGAGGAAAGAGATGAATCATAAGAGAATGCAGAGTAATTAAAAACCAGGATAGCCGAACACCTGGGAAGAGCGCTGGGATTGATCAACTATCCCATCAGATGTGGATTTCTCCGGGGTGGGAGGCAGCTGAAGCTCAGCGAAGCCGCGGGGCCCGCCGAGGCGACAGCGCCTTTGGGGCGCTCCTGGTCGCGCTGCAGCGCGGTCGGCGACAAGGCCGGGCGAGGGAGCTGCGGCTCGGCGCCCGGGCGGAGGCGCGGCGTGGCGAGGCCGCGGGACCGGGCGGGGCTGCCCCGGCGCCGCGTCCCCTCGGACGCGGGACCCGGCGGGACCCGGGGCGGCGCAGCGGCGGAGAGGCGCGCGCGCGCGGAGTCCCACGGGCGGGCAGATCGCGTCGCGCTCGGCCGAGGACAGACGCAGCGGCGCCCCAGGAGGGCGCGGGGTTCACGACGGGCGCCCACAGAGGGCCGAAGGGGCTGCGGTCACTGTCGCCCGCGAGGGGACAGAGACGTCCACCCCAACCCCCGCTCCGCCTACGCGGGACAGGCTGAGACCCGGCCGCCGCCGCCGCCGCCGAGCGCGTCCACACCGCGCGGGATGTTAGGAAAGATGCAGCAAGCGGAGACTTCTGCGGCGAGGTGCAAATCCAAGCCACCTCGTCGGCGTGAAGGGAGGGCCGGCCGGAGAGGGACAGAGGGGCTTTAATCGTGACAACAGCTCTGTGCGTGGTGCAGACTTTTTTTAACCACGGGGTTCGAGCATCTGAGGTTAAAATGCCTGGAGCTCACATATCAGTGTGGCAGAGTTTCCCTGCGACTTCGGTGGCAGGCGACTCAGCACCTGTGCTCCGTGCCTCTGAGAGGGGCAGCTGTGCACATCACACTGGCCCGCCAGCCGCACCGTCGGACCTGCGGGGAACCGAATCTGAGCGATGGAATTTGAACCGCCTTGCGGACGTGCATGCTCGGAAAAATCTCCTAGGAGAGGAGTGTCATTGTCCCCTAAGAGATTATGTAGGGAGATGTCCGGGACGGGATAGGTAGACATATGACAGCCCAAGGAAGGAAGATATGTAAAACTTTAAATTGTAGACACTTAAGCACCAACTGTCTGGAGCCCTGAGCAAATTAAAAAAAAAAAAAATCTATCAGAAACATCACACTTCCAGGGCCCCGGGCATTTTCTAAATCAGTGGATGTACTAACGGGAGTGCGTGGGGAAGTTTTCTGAACACAGAATTCATATTACTTAAACTTTAAATCATGAAGTGGGTGCTTCAGCTCTCCTCCAGCTGGAAGATTTTAGCCCCTAATTCTTTAGCCACCAAGAATTCCTTACAATCAAGTCAGCAAAAGTATTTCCATTAAATATTACTAAGTGGGAAACAGTCCAGTCTCTCAGCTCCTCATATCATATTCGCCACAAACATCCACGATGTTAGGTATTGGTCAGGTTTTCACACAGCCCAGGCCAGGTGTCAAAACACCCCATACCACCTTGCCCTTGAGCAGAGAAGGAACCCCAAAGAGCTGCTGCTGACAAATGAATAGGAAGTTGTATAGGAAACGCCTCGATTTTTACTTATTTTTAAGTTACCCTCTTGACAAACATTGTTCTTTATTTGACTACTGAAGGAAAATTATTTGATAACTTTGGGAGCATTGTTTCTTTGTCATTCTATGTTTGTTGTCCTTTTGGGGAAGGGATTTTTGGGGAGTAGAAGGGGTAAGTGAAAAGGGAAAGGATAAAGAGATTAGTTACTGGCTTTATCCAAACCCTGTTAGGTCTCGTTTTTAACATGATATGGAATGGAGAAGTTGCAATAAGTACATGATTGAAAAACAAGGTCTCTTTAGAAAAGAGCTAAGGAATAGGAATTTAGTGCCCTGGAGAGAAAGGTCAAGAAAACTTTTAGGAGGACACTGACCTTTATATAGAGAAAATACCAATATGCAAAGGAGAGGGAGGAGCGAAATAAGGAAGTATACCTTCCTGAGCCCCCTATGTATCAAAAACTTGACTTGCATGATCTCATTTAATTCTCTCCACAACCTTAGGAGAAGGGTACGATTTTCAATCCAATTCTCCTTTTACAAATGAGAAACCTGTAGCTCAGAGGCCCAAAGTGAATTGCCTGAGGGCATATCGCTAGTTAGGAGCAGAATTAGAATTGATTAAGGAGTAAAGAAGAATTCCTTGAGAATTAGTGTTTTTAAATCTCTATTAGTTACAGAGGGAAGCTGGGAAACTAATTACCTTCTGGGAGGATCTTTAGATTAGTGGGGAAATGCTGTTAAGCTCACAGAAAGACAAGCCTGTGAATTTTCTTGTTATCTATTATGTGGTTTCAGAAGAGGTGTGACAATTTGAGGATCTGAATGGTACCCAAATTCATTTAGTAAGGTTCTTTTCAGCTGATACACCTACTAGATATAATTAGGCACATGTCCTTATTCTTCAGGAAATTTCTGTTATTTGGGGAGAAAACTGAAAAGCTTTAGACTCTTTCAAATTTAAGAGTAATTTGAATTTTAGTTGGGAAATCGACTATCTGTATGATCGAGTTTAAGAGACATGGAAAAGGTCTCTGAGGTCCAAAGAATTGGCCCCACCCATTGATAATATGCACAGCTTTCGGATTA
The DNA here is from genome assembly GCF_902729225.1 of Pteropus medius. Lineage (NCBI taxonomy): Eukaryota > Metazoa > Chordata > Mammalia > Chiroptera > Pteropodidae > Pteropus > Pteropus medius. The sequence continues at coordinate 14,258,801 of NW_024340849.1, forward strand.
GCTCTGTCTGTGAATTTGAACTGTGCCATTTATGGCTAGCTGTGTGACCACAGGCAACTTTCTTAACCTCTTTGGGCTTCAGCATCCTCATCTGTAAAATGAGGCAAATAAACCTTTGCAAGGTTATTGTGAGGATAAAATGAAATAGTATGGGTGAAAGCCCTTAACAGGATGCCTGGTGTATAGTAGATGCTCAAAAGTGTTAGTGTTGCTTAGTGTAGTGTGATTAAAGCATGTGAGAGCAGATTTTCAGAGGGTGGGAATGCACCAGACGCTGGGCTGGAGAAAGGAAGTGCCACCAACTTCAGCTCTTCGACAATTTTGCCTGGGGCTGGCTCTGGGGGAAAGACATGGGTTCTCACTAGTCTGTGAATGTACCCGAGAGGACAGACAGCTATAAAAGCAAGACAGGGAAGGTCTGAGAAGGTGGAGGAGAATGATTTTGGAAAGCATGGAGCAAGTGATTCCCACATCATAAATTCTGTTGATCTTGAGATCAAAGGACAATACATTCATAAACTGCAAAAAATGGAAGCTGAAGCAAAGTGCCCTGCGTAGTTTTTAAACTAGTTAATAACGATGACATAAGACAAAAATGTTTCTGTTCTTGCTTAAACATTGAGTGAAGGAAATTTTATTCTTCAGTATTTTTTAATCAAGATCTTTAAACCATTGATTAAAAAAAGTACATATACATATTTGTTGCCTAGTTATTATTTAATAGTGCTCTGCCAAAAATATAGCTATTACTTTGGGGCTTATGTTTAAATTGTTTTGCAATTCTTTTTAAGGCAAAACGTGAAATTCTGCCTTAAAAAGAATTGGAAAACAATTCATCAAAATGTTTTCCTTTGGTGTTTTTTGTCAGGTAAAAGCTAGATTAATTCTAGATTTCTTTTTAAAATGATTTTTTTCTGAGTATGAAAGCAATATATGCTCATCGTAGACAACTTAGTATAAGTGATATGAGAGAATAAACAGTAAGGAAGAAACCAAGAACCCCACCAATGGGAATTAACCACTGTTAATATTTTAGTGATTTCCTTCCAGTCTTTTTACCTTCCTTTTTTTAACCTTGGTTTGAATCTATTATATATAACATTTTGCATTCTGCTTTTTTATTAATTCTTTTCTCTTATGTCACTAAAAATTTGTTACTTTATTTTTAATGACTGCCTAATTTCACATCATAACAACATAATTCTTGTTGAATGTTTGTGGATTCTGGTTTTTGCTAGTGTATATTATACTAAAATGAAAATCTGTGTGCATAATGCTTTGAGGTTAAGATTCTTTTGTAGGATAGATTTCTATAATTTTGTAGGATACACTACTAGATCCATATATATAAATCTTTTTTAAGGCTCTTAAAATATATGGTCAAATTGATTTTTAGGAGTAGCTGTAGCAATTTTCAGTCCTAGCAGCAATATATAAAAAATGCCATTTTTCCCTAATGTCCCTAGTAATGACTAATGTCATTGCCAAAAAAAAATCTTTTCTAATTTGATAGGCTTAAAAAAGGCTTTGTTGTTTTATTTGTATTTATTTGGGACTGCTGTCATCAACAGCTTTTTCAGATGTTCATTAGCCATTTCCTCTTTTGTGAATTACCTATTAATGTCCTTTGCCCATTTTTCTGTTGAGGCCTTAATGCTTTTTTAACCTATTTATATGAACCTTTTATATCAGTCCTTTTTTTTGTAACTGGCAAATGAGTCTTTCCCCATTTTATTCTTTGCCTTTTAATTTTGTTCATGATTTTTGACATATAGAATTTTTTATTTTTACTTAAATAAATGTATCAAGCATTTCTTGGTGATTGTTTTCTTTGTTTTCTGTTGCTCTACATGAAACCAGATCACCTATTTTTTTACTTGTATTTTTATAATAGATTCTTATTAGTAGTAGTATCTTACTTTTAACTTTCTATTGCTTCTGTAATTTATTGTTCTGATTTCCCACCCCCAACCCCCAAATAGCTAGGTCGTTTTTTTCAATACCATCAATTTAACAACCATTCCTTCCCCGCTGATTCACTCTGCCTCTTCCTCAGTGACCTCTTTTGGTTGATGCAAATGCAGAGATGCTAGTCACAACGCAGCAGTCAACGGCCAGTACTACTCGTCCCAACCAATTAGAACAGACATCAATCACCATAAGCATCAGGTTTGGCCAGCGAGCATATGCCAGCTGAGGACCAGCCTTGCAAATATAACCTAAGAAGTTCCTACACACACACACACACACACACACACACACACACACACATTCCCTTTCAAAGAAAGATTTGTTTAAGTGACCTTAATGTGCTCAGAAGACTTTTCTACAAATTCCATCTGGAGCACCTGGAGTTCACACTACCCACCCTCCACCCGCACTGTGTTCATTCAACAAATATTAGTTAAGCCTCTACTACGAGTAGGAATGATTTTAAGGAAAAATCTCTCTCTTCTCTTCTCTCTCTCTCTTCACACACACACACACACACACACATGCACACACACACACACACACACACACACACACACCTTCTCTCTCTCTCTCTCTCTGTATATCTCTCATATTGTCAACAAATGCTACGGAGTAAGTAGTGGCTCCAATTTTCTATTTTTTCATGCCAAATTTTTCTCCCTCCATTAAAATAACTGTCAGTGTTCTTTGAGATACGCTTCTGGTCAGCTCACCCTCTTTTAATATGACACAAATCACGTCTGCCAGTAATTTGGTTAGCTTATTTGAAAAGTTCATAAACTTCGTAAGTTTTTGGTTTGCCCATCTGTTCTCATAGTTTGTCCGCCCCTTAAAGAATTTGATATTTGCCACTGTTGAGGTGGCTTCATTTCGCATGTTATTTCTGGAGTTTCTTTTTCATGATGAACCATACCAGAAGATATTCCAATTTTACATTCTACCTTTCCTTTCACTTTAACATAATTTAAATCACTTTGAGAGAAACTAATGATGAAATTTTAATTCTTTCAAACTCTTTGTGCAAATATGTTACTAAACTTTCTGAAACGAAGGGAGGAAATCGGATTTTGTGGTATTGCCCAGTATACTATAGAATGTCAATACTGTTCTTGTATAATAAGACAGCAATTGGACAAGTGTAGCTGTAAAGAAGGACTTGTGGATCTACTAGAGGCCGCCCAGAGTAGACAGGGAGGTGAGGAGATCAGGATTCAGCTAGTATGTAACATTCGGGATAAGGTACTTCCTGTGGGATTTGCCCAAGTGTCTGACTTTGGATGAGTGGCTACACAGAATAATTCATGATTGGGTAGAACAAGGGGTGAGGATTTGGGGGGCAATTAGGACTCCAGAGCCACTCAAGTGACTGCCAACCATGAGACCGCTAACAGGGTATGGCTCTATCCCAGGGAGAGGGACTGGGCAAAATCAGGTGGATCCTCAAGAGGAACAAAACCTCAAACTGTCTGAGAAGGGACCTATAGTGAATAAAAAGAAATTGATTGGTGATCAATTAAGCACAGATTAACCAGATTAAGTTTTCTGCCCCTAGGTAAAATGATGATTCAACATAAAAATCTAGTAGAAAAATACAGAGATTTTACATTCTTGCTATCATAGTTGTGCCCATGACACTAGCATGGGTCCTGGGCATGGGTATTTTTGGTGGTGTGTAAACCTTGTTGCATTCTATAGTGTGACTCTAGTACTGGACGCCTACCAGTCCCGGAAAACTTAACCCGCTCTTGCCTGGGATTGAGCCCTCTCTCAACACCTCTTCCAAAATAGCATGTCAGCTACGATCACAGTGCAGTCACTTGCCTCTCTCTAATCATCCCCTTGAAAGTCTGTATCCCCCATTTCCCAGACTGCATTCCTTTGGAGTTAAATGCTGGCCTTGATTCAACTTGAGTTCACCATTCCTCTCTCGACACCACGGTTTAGACTTCTAGTTACTTCCACTCTCAACAGAGAAAGAGATCAAGAAGGGGTCTAGAACCCTAATGTTATTTTCAGGCATCCCCAGCAACAGCGGATTTATATTGACATACAATATTATCAGCCCCTGATGCCTACTGGATGGCTGAGTCCAGTAATTTACTAGCTTCAGACCCCTTTTAACAACCTCGCGCTCTTTGTCTGAACAGAACATATCTATAGAATATAGTGTGACATTTGTAGTCCGACAGATTTAGACTGTGAAAGGACTATTATTTTGCTTTGTTCTAGACAACATAATATGACATTTTATTCTTAAACTGTTCTAATATCTTGTTGCCTTTGAGCTTGTGGTTCACTATGACCCTCAGGTCTTTTTCACAAGGATAGTTATGAAGCTGTTATTCCCCAGATCTTCCACTTGTGTGATTTTTCAATATTTATTTAATTATTTTAAAACTATTATTTTGTTTCTGATAGATAAGGTAGTATACGCTTACTGTAGAAAAACTGGACAACAGAGAAAAGCATAAAGCGAATAAAAATAACTTCTTATCCACCTGCCCAGAGATATCTTGCGAACATTTTGATATGCTGTATTTCTTTTCAGTCTCTTCACTTCGCATACATCTTTTAACACTTACAAACATACTGCATATATTATTTTGAAATCTACTTTTTTACTTAACAATATATCATGTCATTAAATATTCTCTTAAAAAAATATTGTTTTTGTTTAGAACTTTAAACCAAAAAATTCCACTTCTAAGAATTTACATAATTATTACTGTGTAGCAAAGATTTAGCAACAAAAAATTTTACTGCAGATTCATAATGAGGAAAAATTTTGGAATGCAAAATATCAAAAATATTTGCCTATATAATAAAATACAGCTGTTAAATTATATTTAAAAGAATGTTTTGTAAAATGAAAAGAAAATATTAAAGATTGCTAAGAAGAAAAGAAAATTATAAGACTACATGTATAATGTGATTTAATTTTTAATTAATAAGTAACTATATTTAAAAAAATTAGATGATACAACAGACACTCTAACAAAAGTATAATGATTACAACTGCTTGGTGGAATTATGGGTGATTTTAGAGTTCTGTTTCATTTCGAGACTATTATTCTAAATGTCCAAGAATATGTATTATATCATAATTATAAAAATTATTTTTAATTATTTTCATAAATAATATTTTGCCAATTCAAAATGTCATAATTTATTTAATAAATTCCCTCTCACTCGTACATGTAGGAAGTTCATAATTAAACAATGCCCCTTCATAGTACAGACACCACCTTCACCTGTGGAAAGCACTGGCGGAGGGAGGCATGAAAGGTTTTAACTCTATTCATAATGATTTATTTCTTCATCGACAGATCAGAAATGAATGCTGGGTACATGGATGTTCACTGAACTAATCTTCATGCTTTTTCTATCTTTGAAATGCCTCATAATAAATTTAAAAAGTAATGCTATAGCAAGAAATTTAAAGTTATATATGTATATACATATATTGAATATATTTGATTATTTCTTTGAAATTATTTGCTAAAATAGAACTACTAAGTAGAAATGAAAAACTATATTTAAAACTTTTGATATTTATTGCCATATTGTCCTCCAGGAAGCCTGCAACAATTCATTCTCACTAGAAGCATACAAATGCTTGTTTCACCTATCTCACGAACAAAGCTATTATCATTTTTAAAATCTTTGCAAAATTAGGTAAAAATTATCTCACTATTATATTAATTTGAATTCCTTTGATTAGTGAGGATTTTCATCTTTATTTCATCTTCATTTATCCTTAGTTTTCCTATATTGCTTTATCACATCTTTTGCCTATTTTACTATTGATTAGGCATCTAATTAAGCCTTAGATAATAAGAATATTTTCACAGCTAGTAATCTGCTTTGTATTTGTGCTTATGGTGTTTTGATGTTTGGAAGTTTTACCTTTTATGCAATGAAAAACATGGAAACTTTCTTTCGTGCTTTTTTTCCTTACCTATTTAGAAAGGGTGTTATTTTCTACAAAATATACACTCATTTACAATTTTTTTCTAGTTTGTTATTGTTTTGCTTTACATTTAACTCTCTAAGCTACTCGTGATTATGGTACAAAGATCTCACTATATTTTTAGCAAAATAACCAGATCATAATATTCCACACCCTATCCCCTTTTATTTTTAATGTGTATTTTCTTCACTGGTTTGAAGTGCTCTTTCATCAATTACTGACTGCTACAATTTATTTTTTGGCTTTTTATTCTATTTATCTGTCTCTTTTTGCACAGCTCACCTTGCTATTTTATTTATTCCACCTTTATAATGTATTTCAATATCCTGTAAGTCAAGTTCCCTTCATAATGCTTCTTTTTTCATTCTTCTTGGTTGGATACTTATTTCAGGTTAATTTCAAATCATCTTGTAAAGTTCTAAAAATATTATATGAATTTGGGAATAATGGGAACCTATGCAGTATTGATTCTCCCAATTTGGGAGTATGGTGTAACTCTGCACTTATCCAAGTTTTACTAATTGTTCTTCAGTTAAATTTTATAATTTTCTTCATATAGGTGCAACAAGTCTATGATAAAATTTATGAATATAAATAAAGATTTAATATATTGTAAGTATAACATATCTACGAGTTTTAGAAAAATACTCAAACTTTGAGGGAGGGGGAATTATATATCTATCTAATATCATTCACAAAGGCAAAAACTAAAATGAATTAAACATTTTGCAGCTAAGACTTTTTGAAACATGGCACTATGACTGGAAGCCATAAAGAAAAGAAAAAAAAAATGGAATAAATTTAAAAACTAAAAATTTAAAACTTCCCTATGGAAAAAGTTTCTAAAAACAATGTTAAAAGGTAAATAACAAACTGGAAAATATATCTTTAATGGAGAACGTGTTTCTCCAAATCATGAAGAGAAAAATGAGAAAAGACAAAAAAACGCAATTTGTAGAAGAGATAAAAATAGCCAATCGGATTTCAAAAGACGATAATTTTACTTATAAAGAAATAACAAAACTACAATGAAGTTTTTTAAAATTTATTTTATTATTAGTTTAAAAAAAACCTACAATGAAGTACTACTTTTCTGCCATTATCTCATTATCAAAGTTTTTTTTTAAATGTGATAATAACCAGTGTTAGGCAAAGTTATGAAAAAACAGGCACTCCTACACACTGCCTTGCTTGTGAAATGACACTGTCTTCTTGAAAGTCAAATTGTCAGATTTAACAAAATGTAAAATGTGCCTTTACTTTCACCTACCAATTCTACTTTCAAGAATTATAACTGAATTCTCTTAAAAGATGTACAAAAAAATGTTTATTGCAGCACTGTCTGTATACTCATTGAAATACTGCTTTTAATTTTGAAGAAAAAGAACCGAATAAAAAAAAAATTGACCAAGAGGAGCCAATTCACTTAAGTTCTGAGCAGAGGAGTGACAAATTAGACTTAAGTATGAAACGATCTTTGCATTTTGAAATAATCCCTACTCTGACAAGTATTATTCCTCTACCATATTACTGGATTACATTTGCTGATATTTTCTTTAACAAACTTTTCATCTATACTTGAAAGTGGGATGTCTTATAATTTTTAAACTCACTTTAATATAAAATCAAGTTTACTTATTCATCTTGTTAGTTTCACTTGGTCAATTATTGTCCTATTTTAGCCTTTTACAATTGTACAGTTCATTGGTTGGTTGGTTGGTTGGTTGGTTGGTTGGTTGGTTAGTTGGTTGGTTTTGGTAGGACAGCACTGCACTCAGCTAAAAAAGAAATAAAATGTTTTCTAGCTTCTCTTGCAGCTAAGTGACTAAGCTCTCTCAAGCCCATGAGTTATAAGTGAAAGTTTGTGGAAGGCTTTTTAAAGGACACTAAAGCAGCTGTTAGGTACATGTATTTTTCCTTTTTCCTTCTTTCTTCATCCTGCATGGAATATGAATGCTATGGTTGAAGCTCTTGAAGTCATTGTGGACCATGAAGTAATCTTGAAAACGAAAAGCAAAGATGGTAGAGCAGAAAGATCGAAGGAGCCCGAGTCCTTAATGACTACGGAAATGCATGTCTTTGAGTTTTTACATGCAAAAGGCTTTTGAACTTTTGTTTTTTTTCTAAAACATTAGCTATCCCTCCTAGTTTTATATCATCTGGAAATTTTATAGGGGGTTAGGCGTTCTTTGGCCTAATTTAATTTTTATTCCTCCAGGCTAATCAATTATATTATGTCTTTTGGATGTAATTATTTAAGTAATTATGAATTCTGCTAGCTATACTATTAAGTAGCCAATATTTCTATTATGTTTTCTACCAAGATGGGAAGAATCTCTATGAGCTGTCTTGCTAAAGTCAAAATAGCTTAGATTTCCTCAGTTCTCCCTATCTACATATATCCACGGTATAATAAAGAATTTGTCTGGTCTTTGTCCCAGGCTCCTGGCAGGGAGCTTCAAAAGCCCTTGGAATTTCCTGAGTGATAGCAGTGTCTTTGTTAGCTAGTAGACTCCTAGATAGCTTCAGGATGACGGCTGGCCACCCCATGATTAGAAAATTGAGACTTTTTCAACCTTCTCAACCTCCAAGGTAGAGAGGAAGACTGGTGATGAAGTTCAATCGCATGGCCAATAATTTAATCAATCGTGCCTGAACCCCAGTATAAAACAAAGCTCAGTGGAGTGTCCTGGCTGGTGAACATACTCGTGTCCTGGGAATGATAGGTCCTGCCTCTGGAGAGGGTGTGGAATTCCCGTGCTCCTTCCCAGGCCTTCCCTGTGGGTATTCTTTCTAGTAAAACTGTAATTGTAAGTACTGCACTTTCCTGAGTTCTGTGAATAGTTCTAGTGACATCATCATAGGAACCTCCTGGATTGGTAGCCAGTTTGCCAGAAGTGTGAGTGTCCTGAGGACCCCAGTTGCATGTGAAGTAGGGCAGTCCTATGCAGGACCGAGCCCTTACGGGAACTGATGCCAGCTCCAGGTGGTTAGCATCAGAACCGTATTGCAGCACGCCCAGCTGGCGTTTGCATGCTACCCGAACTAGTAATGTATCCAAAAGGAAAAAATAAAAAAGAAATTAAGTTGTTTGTTTGCTTAGTTCTCATAAACGCATCGTAGTCCCTATGATTATATTTTCTTTTCTAAATTAAACCACCTGTTTAATGGTATGCTATATAACTGCTGAGGACATTTGTCGATCCTACCATTCCATAGCTTATACAATTTTCTTTTCGCATTCTTTGTCATTTCACAAAGATTACTACCTGATATGGAGATTTCATGTGAAATTCTTTTAATTTGTTGGAAACTTGAAAAGATTTAAAGTGATTGGGTGACCTTTCCCAAATTCTTAGTTTTAGTTTCCTGACAGCAATGTTTGCTCAAGTTGAGAGTATGATCATTGTAGAGCAGTTCTGTACTTAAAAAATAATATTTTACTAACTTGTCTAAAGCAGTGTTTCCTAACTAGGTGATTTTTTTTCCCCCAAGAGACATCTGGCAACATTTGGAGATACTTTTGGTTGTCATACCTAGGAGGAGCGGGTATTAACAGCCCATAGTGGGCAGAAGTCAAGGATGCTGCCAACCATCCTACAGTGCACAGGACAGCTGTCCGCAGCAAAGAATTATCTGGCCCAAAATGTCAGTGCTGTCAATGCTGAGAAACCCTGCACTGAGGTTACCTTGGCAGTCAGAGTCAAAGCAAGGATGCCACCCAGACCCTTATAGCTGAACCTGAAGTGACCCACATTCCGTCAAACGCTCTCGATTTTTTCATTTTAAGTATTTTTTACTTTAGAATCAGGATTCCCTTTTCGAAATCTACTGCCCTGTTAATAGTCATTATTCTAGGTACTTTGTCAAAGGCATAGAATGTATTATTTCTTCAACTTTTAAAAATGTGTTGTCCTAAAATCTAGGATACCCAGGCTTTTCATGATTTGGCCTCAATACATTATAATCTTTTCCAAAAGGTTTCCAACACTTCCAATCACCCAACTTTTTCCAGTAATGAGAATGGAGTCTACTTTGTTATAAGATGGTCACATTGATGATATTAAATTATCCATAAAGAATAAAATACTGTTTAACATATTTTATAGTTAATGCAAAGTGTAGCACTGCTATATACATGAGGCATCATTGCCCATTATTATGCTTTTGCATTCTCCTCTTTGGCAAGTAAACTACTTTTTAAACAGAGACTCACCTCTCCTAATAAATGTTATCCCTATATAATTAAGGAGAAAGCGTTATGTGAATAACAGTGGGTATGATTTATATGTTGTTCTGTTATACATCTATTTTTAAGAAGAACCAAGATATTACTTAGGAAAGTATATCCTACTAAAGAAAGGATAGAATCACACCATCTTGGTCCAAGGACTAATCACTGTTGTGTGAGGGGAAGAGCGATTTCAAAAATAGTTGACGTGGTCAGTTCTACCATTCCCACTGAGAATTTAAGTCACACTGCTAAAGAATAAAGATGGTAACCAAAAATCTAAGTCGGCTTTGGTGTTTGGGAGGGAGGTAACTATTGGTCCTCAATGGGAGCGTTGAGCCTGACATAGGGAGGGGCAGAGAACATCCTTATAGTTGGAGACGCTGGCCCAGGTCACCTGACCATGACCATCAGATCAGTTCACTTCTGAGCAGTACACAGAAGACAGAGAACCACAAGGCTGGCTGTGGAGCCAGGGAAAAGGAAAAAGCAGGTGCTGCATAGAAGCCAGTGGCTTTGCATTTGTGAGCACAGATGAATTCTCCTGAGAGTATGGAATCTGAAATTATTGAAGGGTCCCTGGAATTCTTCCAGTCACATTCGAGGAGGATGAGCTGGGACAACAATGAGATCCAGGGAGACAGGTTTATAGTCATTCAGAGTATCTAAAACAGCTTGGCTTCTTTCTGTCTGAGCTGCTATACGAATGAATCCAATTAATTCAATCTCGGTTCATTCAATTTGTGCCTACCAGTTACAGAAAGTATTCCTTTTCTGGACATATAAAGGACTATAATTATTCCAACATTATTTCAAGGGCTTACACTTATCAATAATCGATTGGCTGGTTCATCACTCCTTCCCCCTTTTTGCGAGGTCTGAAATTTTCTCAGTAAATTGCATGTTATTAAGTCAAAGCTCTGTTGACATCTAAAAACTTATTACAGGGCTGCCAAGTGAAACATACAGCCTCACTGTATGAACTTGAACTTGAAGTCCAACTGGAGTCAAACCTGCATACAAGAAATGATATGCATCGCCTGCTGGCAGCTGTAAGTCATTCCTCTCCCCTCTGAATTTCTGTAGACGCTGTCCTCTTAGCCCTATGTAGTAGTATTATTTATATTCTTACTTATTATTTACATAAAGTTACTTATAATTCTCATCTCCTCTCTCAGAGCTTATTATGGAAGCACATTGAGGGCAGGTTGCAGAACCGAATGTCCTTATATCCCCTTTTAGGTGAGGAGTCCAAATTGTTTACAGCCAACATGATACAGTATGTTTCGGTTTGCTTACCATATGTCGGTGTTGGCTATATTTACATGAGATCAACACATCTCATGTGTTCTAACACAGTCAGAAAAAAAAAGTAGTCAAATCATTTCATATGGACCAAATATCCAAATCATTTTCAACTGCTTCTATAGCAGTGCTTTTTGTTAAATTAATATGAAAATGCACATCGGAGATTTTTCAGTGAAACTAAATCAATTTGCAAGCTTCTCTTAATAGCTATCATTATTATATTTATTTCTGCAGACAGTGAAAGATCGCTGCAGGGTGGAGCCTTTATCGAGGGGCTGACACAATAAAATTCCTACTTAACTTTATTACTATGTTATCCATTCCGGTTAGACACAGCTCTTCGAGCTCTCCCAAGCCCATTTCAACTCTGACATTTCTGGTCACTAGGATTTCATAGCTTGGTATGCCTTTCCTGTTTTAAACTCCACCCACCCTCCAAGGTCTATTTCAAGTTCCATTCACACAAGAGTCTGTTCCTATTACTCCAGGCTACACCAAACTGCCCCTTCCTTGAACTCCTGCTCCCATGGTAGGTATATCTCTTAATTATTCTCTAATTGTTCCATGTTAGTTTGGTATTGTCTCCTAAGTGGATCACAAACTTTCTGGTAGCTCTCCCCTACGAATCCTAGCACAATGTTGGACTGCCTTTTGTGCCAAATAAATATTTGTCAATTGATTGGTCAGTTCGGAAACTGCAGTACACAGTCAGGACAGGGGGAGAATTGAAAGCAGCAGGCAGATCTCAAATGTCATCAAATTTAGATGACTCTAAACCTATATGTTTCTTTAAAAATGAGCATCCCATCCCTTGGCTGTAGAACTAGTAGATTGGACCACTGAGCCTCAGATTTCAGGGTGTTATTGTTTATTTGGCTTGCCTGGCATGTAACTTTGAGAAGATGGATTACAGTGTGCTCCTAATCCACTACACAGCCTATTGATTTTATATGTCATCAATGTATATTGTATGTCTACACTATTACCAGGAGAAGCAGGAGGTGCATGTAGTTATTCCACTGCCTCCGCCCGTCATCTCATGCTGTGCCCTATGGGAAGCCACTGATTCTTACTCTTGGAGCTGGGACAATGCAACTTAATCAGACTGACAGGAAACAGGCAGCAATTACAGTGTGCCGCTACATCTGCTGGGTTCCACTTCACTGAAGGAAGAGTTATCTCAATTTTAATGTACATCCCTTTTTCATGTTTCATTTAACCTCTGCTGTATTATTAAACACATCAAAATATAATGACACTCGTTAAAGAAGAAAAAGAGGACAGTTGGGATATTTTGGACTGTATTCCTATATTTGTAACTTAATTGTATCATTTTTGCTTCTCTTCAACATCTCCCCCTGGTGAATAACTAATTCAGGATATAGGTATTTAAATAGCGAGTTGGGAACTGACTGTTTAAACACCTACATCAACACTGAGTTCAGCTACAATGAAATGTCCCTCATTCATTTGTTTTCACTAGAAGTGTTTCTCTTTTCAAAAACATTCTTTTGCAATGTGTCAAAATAGCTAGTTTATCCATTACCGCGGTGCACATAAACTGCTTTAAAAACAGCTCAATGAAATTCCCCAGGAATGTATTTGTAATATGACTTGGGAGACCTTTGGAACTTAAATTAGCAGGTGTCTCATTCATTGGCCCTAAATTAGCAGGTGTCTCATTCACTGGCCCACCCTGGAACAGCCAGAGCCCCATCAGATGCCCAAGCCTGATGACTTAAGATACAGGATCCATTAAACCATTCATTTCTGTAAGACAAATGTGATGACACACTAGGCTGAGCCTCTCATCTAGAGGATATTTTTTTCCTTTCTACTTTGATTCTCTGATCCCCTATCTTTTTTTGAGCTCCAGGTTCATAATTGCATCTAAAGTATGTAGTAAACCTCCTTAAGAATTGAGTGTCTATTGGAGAATAACTATGACTTTCAAATACAGACTTTTCCCCTGCACCAGTTTCCAGAGAAATAATGAGATACAATACTGGCCTTCCACTTAAACTTTTAAATTATTATTTGATCAAGTAGAAATTGTAAGACACTTGGGGCAGTTTGAGTGATTTGGTAAAATGGAGGAAAAAGATAATCATTAAAGACATACTTCTATATAAACAGATTTTTTTTAAAAAAAGTTCCAGTGACCAATTTACAAAAAATTCTTAGATTTTTCTTTGAAGAATTATATAATCAAAATATTACAGATATATACATAATCGATAACAAACAGGTTGCTATGAGCTAGGATGACACAAAGTGGTACAAGAAAGAGTCTCAGTTTTCAAGGAGCTAATGATCTAATGGTAAGATCAAAAACAAATACAGAAAAAGATAAGCCAGAGCCCAGACAGGTTCCTACCAGTATTGCGGAACTAATTACAGGGCAAACTCTAATGGCTTATGTTCCTGGTTAGATGAACAAGAAAGACCAAGACCCCTGATCTCCTTTGGGATAAAAGAAACCTAATGTCCAGCCAGTGAGCACCTATCATCAGCATTCGTTCCAATTATTCATTCTCCTGCCACACGGTTGCTAATAGGTTAAATATCATTCCAGTTTAAAGGAGTTTAATAAAAGCAACACTGCTTAACTCCTGATTTACTTATATGCTCACTACAGTATCATAATCATCAACCTAAAAAGACAGAGTAAATATTATTAAGAGAGAAGAGGAGCATAAGCTTGGAGCAATGATTGCAACTAGCCATGTTGACTGCATTCAAATCTCCAGGCTGAAATGAATTATATCCTTGGATGCCCAAAGTATTTGAAAGTGTGATCATGCAACCAGTGTCAAAAGTCTTTGAAAAATAATGGGGATGAGGAGAGATACCGTAACAATATAAAGATATACTGTCCTATCTTTCCAAAAAGAGAAGAGAAGAAAAAAGACAAAATTTAAGAACTATTAGACTAGCTAGTGTAACGTTTATCTTCATTAATACTTTCCAATGAATTATTAAAAGTTGACTTGAAAAGAAGAATAACTTTGAAGAGAAGTGATTATTAGGAGCTAACACGAGATCACTAAGAACAAGTGAGTTTAACAATAAAACGCCACTACACACCTATTAGAATGGCCAAAATATGAAACGCTAACAGCATACGCTGGCAAAGATGTAGACTGACAGGAACCCTCATTCATTGCTGTTGCAACTGCAAACTGGTACAGCCAATTTGGAATACAGTCTGGAAGTTTCTTACAAAACTAATCATAACCTTACCATAAAATCCAGCAATCACGCTCCTTGGTATTTATCCAAAATAATTGAAAACTATGCCTACACAAAAACCTGCACATGATGTTTATGGTAGCTTTATTCATAATTGCCAAAACTTGGGAGCAACCAAGATGTCCCCTAGTAGGTGAATGAATAAGTTATCTGAGGTACACCCAGACAATGGAATATTATTGAGTGTTAAAAAGAAATGAGCTATCAAGCCAGGAAAAGACATGGAGGAATCTTAAATGCATATTACTAAGTGAAAGAAGCCAATTTGAAAAGGCTACATACTGTATAATTCCAACTATATGTCATTCTAGGAAAGGTAAAAGTATAGAGACAGTAAATAAAATCAGTGTTTTTCAGGGGTGGGGGCAGGGGGGTGCACAGAAGATTTTTAGGGCAGCGAAACTGCTCTGTATGATACTATAATGATGGATATATATCATTAAACATTTGACCAAACCATGCACAACATCAAGGATGAAACTAAAGTAAGCCACGGACTTTGGGTGATAACACTGTGTCAGTTCATCGATTGTAAAACATGCACCACTCTGGTGGGGGATGCTATGGGGGAGGCTGTGCATGAGTGGGGACTGTGGACGAGGGTTATGGGAAATCTCTGTATCCTCTCGTTTGTGCTGTGAACCTAAGAAAAGAAAGACTTACAAAGAAAAGGAGAGAAGGAAAGAGGATATAATGGAAGGAGGGAAGGAGAAAAGGAACGTTAAGAAGAAAGAGAAGGAAAGAAAGATGATGAGTCTTCCCTTAGCCTTCCTCTGCTCTCTGATTTATATACTTTCTTCTACTTAATTTTTACCTTCAATTTTCCAGTTTTTTGTGTGTATATTGTGTGCCTTTGTTTTAATTCTCTGTTCTCATCTGTAAGCTACCTCCATCTTATTTATCCTCAAACACCCTAAGAACCTGTGGAATCAAGCCAGACTCTCTGTTGAGCAAGGAATGATACCTAGGTTCATGCATTTTTTTCTCCTAGCAACTGTACATAAATCTACCCATGTTTTTCAGCTAAAATAAAGGCTCCATGGGGGTTGCCTTACCTCGATCGTCAATGGTTGGCAGAAATTTGGAATCAGAGCCAGCGTTTTCCTGCAACAGTATTTATCCTCTCTGCTCTATTTGCTTTTCTTCCACACTCTCTCTACCTCCACGATTTCTGCCATGTCTTTTACATTTCAGTTTTGTTTTTAAGAAACAATCATTTTTTCCTTTCCTCATTTTCCCCCAGTTCTTAAAAAGCACAATCTATAGTTCTCAAAGTCGATCGTATCCTCATTACCTCACCGTATGAGAAATGTCTACTGGTATACAGCCTCATTTAGAATCTTCCAATTTAATGTTGACTAGATCCTAACTTTTATCATTATGAGAAAGTCACATGCTGAAATCCAACTCTCAAGGAAATCTTTTTGTTTGAGATTAAAGGAATTCATTTTGGTTTACTTTTTTGTTGATTTATTTTTACGTTGTGCTGGGTTAGTCACTGACCAATTTATTTCCAGAGAGGACACTATCTAAGAAGAACATGCTGCTCCTTCAGATTGTGGTGGCACTAACAGGTCATGCTCAATGAAGTATATTCAGACAAGTCTAATTTAAAGAATGCCAGAGTACTGTACACAGAGTTGCAGCTTTTCCCAGAAATGTTTACTAAAAGGTAGATTTGGGGCAATTCATATGATGGATACTGGATACCTAATCATTAACCTTTAGCTATTTGAGGTATTGAGGTTAAATAAGTTAATGCATGTACATTGCCTTTTATACCTTTTAAAATAGACGGTTACAAAAATCTGCTTAATAAAATATTTTGCACGTGTTTCAAGCATTTCAGAAACGGCTAGTCTGAAATTTGAATTGCAAATAAAATGGACATTCAGGTAAGGCAGTCCGACAAGTCTACTGCAAAACTACTTAGTAAAATGACAGTGCTGAACCCAAACTAAAACCAAAATAAACCAAATTAAACCTCAAACTTAAAAAAAAAAAACACCAAATCCTGAGCTTTGCAATAAACTTTATATAATTCTTGTATTTTGTGAAATACAAAAAAAAAAAATTGGTTTCTAATAAGAAAATTGTAATATATTGAGTTATTAAGAGCTTCATAAAGATATGATTTAAAAGGGTAAATCTCAAAAAAACTGAAGCCCCCCTTGACAGGATTACTGTGATGATTCCTATGATTATCCTTCAAATTTTGATATACATTAACTATAACTGTGGAATTATAAAAAAAGATTAAAAATAAGTTGAGTTAAAATCCGAAGAGTGCTTAAGGTTGGATGAAAGCAATAAAATAAACTAAAAAGGCAATGGAACATACTATTTGAAAATTTGGCAAAAGAAACCTAAAAATGCAAAAACATTGGCAAAGTGGAAAATTATTTTTGAAAGATCTGAAAGTAGTTAACATGAACTGAATGAATATATATTTGAAATATAGAAATTTGCTCCTAATAAAATATATTTTCTGAATATTAAATATTTCATAAGAAAATTAAACCACAATGTGCTCACTAGCAATCTACAAGTAGAATATGCCTTAAAATACTGCAGTGAGGACAGAAGGAAAACTAACTGAAACTTTACAGAATATTTAAAATCTGTTAAAACCATCCCATTCAGTATGAATTGATATAAATAACAGTTAAAAGAAGCATATTTTGGGGAAATAGGTTCAGCAATTCGATCACTGAGTGAATCAATTTGAGGCACTGTGATCTAGAATCAAAAAAAGACACTTCCTGCCTCTTACCTTACTCTATCTAACATTCCTTTAGCATTCTCTTCTGGTCATCTCTGTCCTAAACCAAGCTCTCTGATTCTTTCCATCTTGACACAATTCTGTGGCCCTAAGAATTACAGAGTTTAAATTTTATCCCAGCGCAGAGGGACAGAGGCTTGAATCCGAATTTGTACTGATTTAAATATATTTACATATAAAACCACTTCATATCCACTAGGATGTCTATAATCAAGAAAACACACAATAACAAGTGCAGGGGATGTGCGGATATTGGAACTCTCACTCATTGCTGCTGAGGAATGTGAAATGGTGGAGTCACTTTGTAAAAACAGTTTGGAAGTTCCTCAAAATCTTAAACATAGTTACCATTTGACCCAACAATTTCACTCCTAGGTAAACATCCAAGAAAACCGAAAACATATGTCCACACAAAAACTTGTACATGAATTTTTACAGCAGCCTTATTTATAATAGCCCCAAATTGGAAACAACCCAAATGTCTATAACAGATACATGGCAAACAAAATGCGGTATATCTATATCATGGAATATTATTCAGCCATATAAAAGAACAAAATATTGATCCAAATACAACACAAAGAGGAAATTTGAAAACATTATGCTAAGTGAAAGAAGCCTGTCACAAATAATCCCATTTATAAGGAATGTCCAGAACAGGCAAATCCACAGAGATTGGAAGTAGATTAACATTTGCCAGAGACCGAGGGTGGGAGAGTGGGGTGTAACTGCTTATGAGCACAGCGTTTCTTTGCGGGTCATTTAGAAAATCTTCTGAAATTAGACAGTGTTGATGGTTGCATGACACTGTGCAGAAACCGCTAAACTGGACACTTTAAAATGGCTTATTTTATGATATGTGAATTATATCTCAATAATTCTGATATATATACACATACACATGTATACTATACACATACATATATGATTATTTCTTTCATATTTGAGTTTAAGGACTAAGATATCTACATATATAAATTTAATGAAAATGATACTATTTATGCTGTTTTGTAACATAGCATTTCACTCCAAACACACGTCATCCTTTATATAACTCTACAGTATACAACTGGGTAATTCTACCATGATTACCTATCCATTTAGATTATTCTCAATGTTTTGGTGTAGCAAAAACACAGTGATGAATCTATATACACATGTGTATAAATATATGCACCTCTTTATTTGCTGAAGAAAAATCTTCTAGATAAATTCCCACAAGTGGGATTTCTGGGTCACTGTGGACATTTTTAATGTTAATCTGTACTGCTAAATTGCCTTTTAGAAAAGTTATTTTTATCAGTTTACACCTCCCCCCTCCCACCCCTGTAGCTGTGATAGAGACTTCTCCTCCCCACAATTCATACCTTCCTCACACTCAATACTGAGTGTCCTCGATTTATTTTATTTTTACCAATCTGAAAGCTAACAAAAAATTGTCATTGTTGCTTTTATGACATCTATTTGATAATGATTAAGGTTGAATATCTTGCACATACTCTTTAGCTACTGATATTTCTTTTCCTTGTAAATTACTTACTATATTCCTTACCCATTTTTCCTGATGGAGTTTGTCATTTTCTTAAGTTCTTAAGTTAATTTGTTAAGTTCTTTTGGTAGAGTAGGGACATTAATCCTTTGTAAGACATGCTGAAATAGCTTTTCCTACCAAAAGTGGCTTTAAAGTTTAATTCGAATAGAAGTTTCCTATTAGCCTGGAAGAGTTATTTAGCATTAGTGTCATCTTTGACTATGGACTCTTTAACAAGTGGGCTTCCTGTCATTCAGAATATTCAGATATAGGCTATTTTACCACCGAGCCAGGACGCTATAAAAGGTGATTCAAACATTGAAAAGGTGGTTGGAATAGGTGGCTTTTATGATACCTCCCAGCCCTGAGAGAGTAGGAGTTTGTGAGTGACACAAATATTTAACTTCATGAAAAACAAGCCACTGCACCTGTGATAACAAGTGAGGAATTGATTCCTATTACACACACACATACACACGCAAACCCTCATAAGAGTGTAATAGCCTGAGCTCAAATGCCAACAAAAGGTGTGAGTGTGTGTGTGCATCCATGTGCAGATGCGTGCCTTTATGTGTGCATGTGTAGGTGTGAGAGAGGGAGATACAAAAGAGAAAGAACATGACCATTAATAATTACATTTCAGTGTATTGTAATATTTTTCAATGTAAAGAACATTTTAGGGTACAAAGTCAAAAGAAGGATGAACTTCTATTATTAAAGAAAAAGGGAATTAGACATACTTCCAGAAAAACAAAGAACAGAAGAACAAACAAGACAACTAAACAAGCAAAGATTGTTCTCTTTTCTTTCATCTTTCTCCTGTCTTCCATATGTTTAGTTTATGAATCATCTGGATAATTGCTTCAACTCTCCTTTGCTTTGTTTCAGAGAAGCAGCAGTTATAATGAAAACAAAATTATTAATAGCTATCATTTATAGAGTAGAAATTGATCCAACTGTACACATGCATGCATGTGCGCACACATGCACACACACACACACACACGTTATTTTCCTAATTCAATGAAATGGATACTGTATTAGTCTCATTTTATAGCTAAAGAACTGAGGCAAAGAGAAGTTAAATCACTTGCTCAAATCACAGAGCTAATTAGTTGCAGAGTCAAGATTCCAACTGTGGCAGCCAGGTTCCCGAATGCTGCAGCACTCAGGACTGTCTTTACTTAGCACCGTGCTCACGTTAGGCTCTGGAGTTCGTAGTAGACCTGGCTTCAGCTTCGTGCTCCAACAACTAAAAACTGTGTGACTTTGGAGGAATCACTCCCCTGCCCTGAGCCTCAGCTTGCTCGTTTATATAACAGCACTGGTGTCTTTCTCACAGGGTAGTTGTGAAGGTGAAATGAGATCATGTTGGAATCTGAAACACAGCAAACAAATACTAAATCACAGCTATTATTATTTTCTTGCTTCAGACGTGAAGGCCATAGAAATTTGGGAGGCAAGAAATTTCCTAAAAACAATGAAACTATGTTACAATGCCAGGGCTTTTAGAAATGTTGAAAGCCTATCAGGAAAAATACCAGGGTGGAAATAAAAGCCTCCCTAACCCTTCAAGGGTTGTGAGGGTGATAAGACCACTTGCTACCAGAAGGGTCCTGTTATCCTCCCCACAGATCCCTAAAGCTCTGGTAGGATTGGGTAATCTTAAGTGATAAGAGAGATGTAAGGAATTACAACTCCTGATAAAGCATTGTGGTTTTGTTTGCTCATGCTTTGAGGAGATATGAGTGACACAGATAAAGTACTAGCAAAAGCCCAGGTGGGCTTAAAATGAGTCCTCGTGCCCCGGAGAGTTGGAGGGCTCTGACATTGGGGCTGACCTGCTACTGTGTTTGTTCTGTTTATCTCACAGTGTGCTCAGAGCCATCAAGGGCCAGGTTAGGCAGGCACACTCTAGGAAAAGCAGAGTGAAGGCTTGGGGACTTCTAAGTCAGCTGGACTCTCTGAAGGGAGAAAGTGCTCCTTGGTCTTGAAATGTCATATTACATAATCATTCGAAGACACCTTCAAATGTGGAGGCATTACAGATATGACACTCTTCCAACACACAAGGACTGGGTGTTGTAGAGAGGAGTCAGGTGTCAGTAATGCAGGTTAAATCAGGTAATGTGCTGTGAGAACATTGGGGTGATTAATTTTGACTAGATGAAACGGGGAAAAGGAGATAGAGAAAGTTATCTTAGGGAAAATGGCCTCTGAACAGGTCCTTGAATAAAGAACAAATAGGGTGTTGATAGGTACAGCAGGGTTAATGAATTCTCCAGGCTGAGGAGGCAGCCATCGCACAAGTGTGGCAGCATCAAACACCCAGATCCATGCAGTAGTAGACTTTTCTCCCTCCTCCCAAATCTCATACAACAGAAATCTAGCCCTGCCCATTAATATATGCTATACTTAAGGAAGTGCAAATAAAAAAACTTCCTGAAAATGGAAAAGTATTTCTAAAAATGATGTTGACTAGAATGAAAGGAACCAGGAATGCTGGCGAGAGTATGAATTGGTACAACCTTTGGTAGAGCAATTTACCACTATCTGGCAAAAAATTTAATGCATGGAGCCATTGATTTGGCACTATCACCTTTATAACTCTATCCTACAAGAAAAAGAATGTAAGCGTTTTGTTTATTAAACAAATATTTCCTGAGTCCCCATATGTGACGAAGCATGGGTGTTTTTCCTAGGGATACGATAGTGAATGAGGCAGACAAAATCTTGCTCTCATGCAACTTGTATGAATAAATAAGCACGTATTTCACTTAATTTCAGATAATGAGAAATCCTATGAAATATATTAAGAAGAAAATGAATGACCAAGGAAGGTTCAACTTGAGAAGGTGACATTTGAACAAGAATCCAAGTTATGGGAAAAAAGACCCATGTGAAGATCTACAGGGACATCGTCTTAGGCAAAGGACATATTTAGATTAACATTGGGTATGTAAAATGGCAAAATAAACCAACAAACAAAAATAATGGAAACGGTGCAGTGTTCACCTTTTCAGATTTGGTTAAGCCAATTTATACATCCATGAAATGGAATACTAGGCAGTAGTTAAAGAGATTAAGATAATTCTCACGTGTTGATAATAGAATGTTCTCAAAGCTATATTAAAACCTTTTATTTAAATTTCAGATGTTAAATATAGTATGCTCTCATTTGTGTTAAATGAACGTGAGCAGAAAATTTATAGAAGGATTTGTAAAAACCGATCCGTAACAGGGATATGTAACAAGCAAACTGGATGTGAGTCTGAAGCTCTGAGGGAGATGGAGGGTTTTAAGTTTTCATCATATGCTTTATACTACCGAATTTTTATTAATGTATGTACTACTTTTATAGTTAAAAATGTTTGTTTTTTAATAAAATTAACCTTTAAAACTTTCTAACAAACAAGCAAACAATGTCTTTATGCTATCTCTACTCTTTTACTTGAATGTTCTGGGAATTTATTTCCTCATTGCAATCCCTTCTGGAATAATAAGTCCTTTCAGGATTCTTTTAGAAATGTTTATCTTTCAGGAAAACCACTCAACAGTCTGAGTTGTCGGAGGGCAACCAGAGGGTGCCCCTGGATAAGAAGCTGTTCTTATGTCCTGTGCTGGCTTCGTGCCGTCACACAGGGCCCATGGTCATGGCAATAAGGGCCCCACATTTGGTAGAACGTTCTGCTGTTGTCATCTCGAAATTCTTAACTGGACAAGAGGTTCCACATTTGCATTTTGCGCTGGGCCCAACAAATTATGTAGCTGGTACTTTCTTAGGGCACTAGGCCATCTTTGGAGATGTGAAGTTTGGAATAAACCACACCGATTATTCCTGTCCCAGTAGCACATGTCAATAGATAAAATCAGTGGGCATGGCGAATCACGTGGAATGATTAACACGGAGCATCTGCCCCACCTGAGGAGGACTGCCTCTCCCCTCCGCTTGATGGGTGCAGTAAAGGACTGTGGGCTCAGGTGTCACATCTTCTAATTTTTCAAGAAAAGATGGAAATCCAATTTTTAATAGGGAAATCACAACTTTTAAATGTCGCTGACTAATTGATAGGTAACATCCAAATTGAATATGACCATATACCAAATTGAGTTTTACATTTCTAAGTTTCAACCTCTGTTTTATTCCCTCAAAACACTTGTCAATGACAACTGTAAGCAGGAATTTGTTGTCCAGGATTTATATGTTCACACATGAGCCAGGCACGAAGTGTGCCCCCCACAAAAGGCGTGGGACTGAGCTAGCATATGGTAGGGTGGTCGCTACAATTCACTTTGGCGCCATGTCTAATTGTTTTGAAGGCCCAAAGTCAATGTGGTGGCTACAGTCTTAGAGGAAACTTAACATCTTTCACTTATGTTATTTGCCTTTGTTTTGAAAGTAGCGCTATTGTTACATGAGAACCTGGAGAATTTAATAATTGCTTCATACTTTTAGAATACTTCTCAATCACAATGTGAAAACCAAACAAACCGCACCCCCCCCCCAAATTCTGGTGTTTGTTTGGAAGGTCGTGTTTTTGAGCTGTGCCATTAGAGAATTTCACAAAATGAGAACCAGCCCTTGGATGTTCTCCCATCACATAATGTACTTTGCAGCTCCAAACATTCAAAAAGTCTTTTAGAATCAGAGGATTTGAAAAAGGGATGAAAGTAATGCTAAAATTAAGAACCATGTAGCACAAATAATTTAATACGTCTTCAATTCCTGGGTTTTAAACGAGCCATCCTTTAGAATCCTACATTTAAATAGTCTCTTAATGGATTTTCCCTCCCAAATCCCAGGTTTTTCTGTTTCAAATCGGATCTTTCCTGGATTTGAGATTATTTTTTATTTTTTCAGGGTTAAAAAAAAAAAGAGCTTTAGTATCTTAAGAATGAAGACAATACTTTAAAAGGCCAGGGAAATGCTCTGGGTCTATGAACTCCTTACCTCTCAGCCGCATGTTATAGGCACACACCTTCTACGTTCCCCATGTCCCTTCCTGACCTCAATGTACCATGACCACCACTACAGAGGTCTCGTAAAAATGGCCTGTACCCCAGTGGTTGGCAATATTGTTACCCTCCATGCCCCACTCAGCAAGTCCTCAATGGTCGCTATAAACTTCAACTCTTTATGACCAGCAGTTTAAGTCAACCAGTTTAATGATTCTAACTACCAGAGATGCTAACTGCTGGTGGTGAAAGGATTAAACAATCTAAGGAAATCAGCCAGAGGACTGTTGAGTTTCTTCTGCATTTAAAGAGAAAACATTCGAGGAGTGGGGGCATCCTCTTGATCTGCTCCCACATTATTGGCTGATGTTGCCTGTCGCATGGCTGGGAACAAGTTCAATACACAGGCTGATTGCATTTGTGCCAGTACTGAGATTTTCCCAGATGCTTTAAGTATATGAAAGAAGAACCTTGCTTTCCTCCCATTTTCTAGGGTTACATTTTACTGTTTGCAATAAAAGTGAGTAGTTAGCAGATCTATTTCTCTGCCTCCAGATATGTTGATAGTTTTCATTTTAGGCAGATTGCTCATGAGTTACCATACCTGAAATATCTGTAGTCACCACCAACACAAGACTGCGATGACTTGATTGCAATAAACAACTTCGTTAGCTTCTTGTCAGCGTTATATTAAGGCTCAAACTTGTTAGACAAGAATGTGTACTTTCATATTTTCCTTCTATGCATATATACACACGAGCAATCATTTTAGAGGCAACAACATTATCTTGATTTTCCAGAACAAAATAACCTCGCGTGCAAAAAGCCAAACAACTGACTACAACACAAACTTAACTTTCCCGAAGCAATCACGGCTCTTTACACATTTGTTATTCTGTTTGACATACACAATAAATCGTAATAGTTACCAAATTACTGTTCGGTTTCAAATGATGTGCACACATCTATAATCTTAGTTAGCTGCTTGCTGGCCTGCTTCGGGAATGTCATTGCATCCTCCAGGGTAATTCTATATCAATGACTTTTCCAAATAAATCTAGTTGCTGGTTTATATTAATGAACTGTCACAGTTTCTATTGTTTTCCCATGGCCTTGCAGCTGTATTCCTTCACAGGTGCTTGGCAAATTAAAATGATGCTGGTTTGGGGTTTCGGCTTGATACAAAATCACTCCTTCAGCAGATTGTTCAGAAGTTATTCATGCAAGAAACATATCTTTACTCTAGACACTCGGCTTTCCCGCTTATCCGATACCCATGCCTTTGTTGACACTCTGCATTTCTGTTTTCCTCATCGAAATAGTACAAAGAGAGATTGTCTTTCTTAGAACATTTCTATGAAAGAATCACAAGTACTGGGAGCATTATTTTTAAAGAATTGTGTTATTTTCAATCAATCTTAACACTGTGTTCACAGATCACAAACACTTATTACTCATGTTTGCAGATTATATGTCTTTTGGGGTTGTTTTTGTTAACATCCATTACCCGAGGGATCAACAGACAGGAAGAAAATTATTCCATGCTAACTATCCGCAACCACATTAAATATTCATTTTTGGATCAATTATAGCCTTTATTTAAAAATACTTTGTTCGTGACTAACTTCTACTAGTGAAAATTAGAATGGTTAACAGAGAAGTACCCACTCAATTAAATTATCCCTGATTTCTTTTTCGATTGTGCCTCCTTCCCCGTGGTGCACCTAATCCTCACTTCCTTTTATCATCTCGAATTGACCACTTGGAGGCTATCAGAGCACGTTATCTCTGAGGTGTCCTGGTTACTGCTCCAAGGAGTCACAACGCTGTCACTTCTCTTGGGTGCTCCAACTCTGAATTTCCACATACCCACACACCTGCCAGGCAGATTTTATGTATATATATATATATATATATATATATATATATATATATATATATATATATATATATATATATATATATTTTTTTTTTTTTACCTTTACCTTTATGTAAAGGCCAAATTGCTGCATACTAAAAACTACCTACACGTTTTGACCTCAGTTTCCATATTTGCAATTTATTATGATAGGGATGCAAACGTTAATGCTTTGGGGATAAGGCAAAAACATCTTTCCTTCCAACCACCTTCAAAAACACAGGGGGCACAGACCTCTGGCAATCCACCTAATATCCAGGATTCATCCTATCCATCCTCCATCTTAGAGAGGAAGAGAGATCTACATTTTCTAATTTCTCTTGCAAATGTGGTAGTCAAGGAGCTATAAATGGAAATGAATACACTCAAGGCTGTCCCTAACATTCAGAGGGAGGGGGACAAGAATACAAGTGGGGGTCCACATACTAGATGTCTAAATATTTAAAAATTATAAATCAAGTTGCCGAAACGCTAAATAAAATTGCTTCTATATTGCCACCTTGACTAATGTACCTTCATAGCATCTGGGAGGCCTGGAATACTTGGCTTCTTTCAAGTTTCAAGCCACGGGGTGAGTCAGTCTGGGTTGCCTGCATCCTTTCTCCTACCCTTAGCTCCAACCCATACAGCCAGGGGACTTAAGCACATGCATATGGACATTCTAGTCTTCACATCCAAGATCCATTCATATCCAAGATCCATCCACATCCCTGCCCACCTGTCTCCCACATACAATGTCCCCTTGTCCAACTGTCAGGGCTGTGGGTATGTCTACCAATGGCACATTCTGCCTGCAGGAGGATATACCCCTGAAACAGTCTCATATAGAATTAAAAATGGGCTAAGGGCCGATTGGGCTGAAATTTCAGGGTATGCAGAACATTGTCTAGAAGGAATGGGTGGGCTTTTGGTGAGCACTTTCTTTTTGGCCTAGTAGACTAAATTCTCAATGTGAGGAATACGGTCAAAGTTGGGCCAGAACGGGCCCTGTAAAACCTGGGTCTGACCAATTCTGGCACTTAGGGCTTCCCAGAAATTTCTCTAAAGGGGTTGAATAGGTGATAGGCTCCTTTTGCCCTTTTTTCTCCTGCCTTCTTTATACAGAGAAATTCAAACATGACGACGAACTATGGCAGCCATCTTCTCAGTATGAGGACAGTCTTTAAGACTACAGAAAATAACTAGAATGAGCCAAGCTTTCTGCTGACCACGCCAGCTGTAGGCTGCCAAACTTTGGATTTCTTTTTATGTGAAAGAAAAATAAGCTATGTCTTGTTTCAGCCATTACTTCTTCGTCTCTGTTAGTTACAATGAAACACAATGCCCCACTGGCACAGATGTGTACAAGTTTAATAGCAGATATTGACCACATTCATTATCATTAATCTTGTTTTAAGAAGTACCTCAGAACACAAAATATACAGACGCTAGGGGGGCTTAACAAGTAGATTTTGAATAAAATAAATGGCAAGTATGGGAGTGGAGGAAGGGGGCGTATCAGTAGAGGAAATGGAATGAGCAAAGGTTTGTATGTGAATAAGGCTTATATGGAAAATAGGGAGTAAAACAACTGTATTCGTGGAAGGGGGAGATTGCTGAAATCTCAGTTAAGTTGGGCGGTTTGGAACCCAAATGGAAAGCAGAGATGAGTTATTACTCCCCTCACCTGCAGCCAGGTCTGCTAGGTAAGCACTTAATCAAATGGTGGCTTTTTGAAATCTTCCTTCTCCAGGGAAAATTAATTGTGTAAGTGAAAGTACATCATACTCATATACACACTATTATCCATGTTTACAAACACATAGCATGTAAAACTCCAGCATCTCCCACTGTATTCATGGGAAATTGTTTGTTTGCTCACTCCTCTGTAATGTCACTGAGGACCAGGCTTTGTCTTAGTGTCTTTATACCCTCAGTGCCTATTCTGGAGCTTGGCACATAGTGAGTACTCAAAAACCTTCGTAATCATTAATTACTTAGAAAGATAAGGTTATATTATTAGTAGCAATAATAATTAGCAATAATTAGGGAGATAATGAGAAACTACTGGGAGGAAATAATAATTTCTTCAAATGGATATTTTTATTAGATGAATCTGCTACTACTGAGCTGGATGTCTGATAGAAAGGAAAAAAAACTTTAAATGGTTCATTCTAATGGTCCATATTTAAAGTGATTCCTGATACTAGAGGAGAACATCGGGAGTAGAAAGTGAAGGATAGATGCAGTGATTATTGGGAAAATCAAAAAGGCAGCAATCAGATTAAATCTGAACTGCAAGGAATGAGAACTTACGGATGACATAGAGGTCTTAAGACTAAGTGATCATAGTAATAACAGTACTAGAAGGAAAAAAAAAATATGAAAATCAAGCCCTGGGACTTGTTTCAATGAGAAATAAATAGTTGTTGGTTTAATCTCAGTAAGACTGAGTAGTCATTGCGACACTGAAGTAATAATATCTAACAGGAAACTGGAATTATGAGAAAATTTTAGAGCGTTTTACAATGTTTAGTATTGGGGAATATTCATTGAATGCCCTCACTTTGCTTTTTTTTTAATTTAATAATTAAAACTCAAAATGTTATTTTCTCTTTTCAGATGAGGAAACTGAAACACATTGAGATTTAATCAATTGCCCAAAGTCAAAGAGCCAGTAACCGACAGAACTGAGATTCAACCTCTGGCAGCTCAGCTAAATCACCATCCAAACCAACCAACTTGACTCCACAGGGCTTCTTTGGCCTGCCCATTCTGGACTCAGAATTTGGATTGCCGCAGTCAGTGGAGTCCACTTGTTCTGTATTCTCAGACTTAGGAGTAAATTTCCCACAAGTGATTTTCAAGTTCCACATGGCATTAATACATACTGCTCCAAAAAAAAAAAGTGGAGGTCAGAGTGGCAGAGAGGTTGGGAAGTACGCTATTAAGTAGAAATCTGTATTGCAGGACTTCTCAGAGTCTTTAATATGCCAATAAGCATTGTGAATTGTCAAGATGAAAGTATAGAGCCTTCTTGGACTTCTTAACAAAAGAATCCTTTATTTGTGTCCAACTTCTTAAAGGGCTGGTGCTCTATAGGACCCCTTTTGGAAAGGGTTGCTCAACTTAGTATTTTATGAAAAAAAAAGTTTTATTGAAGAGGTCTGAACCCATACCATGGAATAAAATAAAAATACTTTTTACTCTATTGTGGTGGTTCTCAACCTCAACTGAATCACCTAAAAACTTTTTTAAAAATATATTGAAGACGAGACAATATGCCCAGCTATTCTGATTTAATTGTTTGGAGGCAGGGCCTGGGCATCAAGAGCTTCTGGGTGTTTTTAAAGCGTAGCCAAGTTTGAGAAGATCTGCTCTAGAATAATCTTAGGCATAATTATATACAGAAAACTACAAGTGACCAAGATTGGGATTCTAATATCAATTTCTAATTTCATACCACTAAGGAATCATCAGCGATTCACAGAGAATCTGTTCTGACCAGGACCTGGACTTCTTTTATCTCATCTGGATTCTTCTGTGTGCTCCACTTTCCCTCCTGTCCTGCTCTGATTCACGATGGATGCCATTTCTACCAATCAGATTCCTTAGTACATTCTATTACATTGCATTGCATTCTCTGTTCAATGTTGACACGAGTAGAGTTTTTATCAACAGTATTAAAAGAGTTGGCTTCTTCCCATACTTATTCTGCTAAAAGTCTGAAATCAGTTATTTATACTTCTACTTGCATGATGCTGCAGTCCTGTTACATCTCGTTCTCTCTTATAGGAACTCTCTCTCATTGACATCACCGACTGCCTCTGTGTTCTGGCCCTGTGCGATGTGTTCTGCCAGCTGTATACCATAGGGGTCTTATATCGTTTTTATTTTTAGTTAGGAAAATGGCTTTCAGACCAAATTTGAGGTGAAAATGGATTCCTCATTTCAGAAAAAAGAGATCCACCCTAGGGCATATTCTGAGTATGTCTATTAAACATTTTTCTTAACTTCAGCAGCTCATCAGTTCACTCTTTCGGTATTTTGCCACCATTTGCATTGGTGACTCTATAGTTGAGGATGGTTGCTCACATCCTTCCTTAGCCCCATCTCAGATTATCATCCCTGCAGAAAGTAGGGGAATTTTTGGTCCCGGGAGTAGGCAAATCACTCTACATGAGAAGATTCAGGACCATTAAAAGTTCAGCTATAACTCTGGCCCTGAGAGATGTCAGGGACACAAAGTGATGCCCACGGAAGCCTGCCAGGCAGTCAGAAGTTAAGGACGAGTGGCAGGGAAGGGAAGGGTATAGAAGACTGGATAAAATTGAGAGGAAAGTATGAAGAGAGAGGAAACGGAAGGAAAGAAGGAAAGGAGGAAGGGAAGGGAGAAGAGACGGAAAGAGGAGAGAAAGGGAAGAGGGGAGGGGAGGACAGGGGTGAGGAAGGGAAGGGAGGGGAGAACAAGGGCAGAGTTACAGGATAGCGTCCAGCATGGCCTCGTGTGCCATTTAACTTCATACTTTGACTAACCCTTCCCTAGACATCGACCAGATCATACCAATGTAATTAAGCCTGTTCCCTGAAAGATTATGATCAATAACAGCTTTATGATGGTAGCGATATATAGTTAAGTGAGAACGGTCAGCAATTGACTAGAATTGAAAATAGTCACCTAGTCACCCAATTATCTGGCAAAAAATAAAAAATAAATAAAGTTCAAGTTTCAAGTCTCTTAATTCAATATCTCATGGACTTATTAGGAAGACTTTGCGATCACCAGTACAATTCTGGCCTGACGTTTTTCATCGGGCTCATGGAAAGGTATCTCCTGTCTACAATGTCTTGTATGATTTCAATTAAGCCTTTCCCATGGACTTAATTGCTGGGGCTTTTTCTTCAAGGCTCTTGTTAATATTCCTTTTAATATTCCCACCTGTTCTGATATCGGTCTGGCTCATCCATCACCCCTGCAGGGATATTGTCACAAACGGGGCCACTGGCTCCTTCGGCATCATGGCAAACACTCTAACACAGCTGGAGATTTATTACCTACCTCTGATTCTATCATCTCAGGCCAGGCTGGTCCAGGCCTTTGACTCACTCACTGTACATCTTGATAGTATAATTGTGTTTAGAAGTTTCCCTTCACCACTGGCAGAGTCTAACTCCTAACAATGGAGGAGGGAACTATTTTCCATGAAATCTGGAACCGGTTCCTCTACTATGGATCCCTCTAAGCAATTGGGGCTCTAAGCAAATATGGAACAAATTTCAGGCACAGATGGAATGTGCACGCATACATACACACAAACTCATAGCCTGCCTGCTTCCCTCCCTCCCTCCCTTTCTCTCTTTCTGTCTCTTCTGTTTCTTCTTCTCTCGCTTTGCCCAGTTATTGGAATGATTTTATTTTTCCTTACTTCTTCCACATAAATTGAATTCTCAGAGGCTACGAATTCATAGTTCATGCTGCCATTCCATAATCTACCAAGTCACTTATACCACTAGGAATGATGGTGTTTCATTAGGATTAATTCCTTAAAAATATGTCCACATAATTAATACAATCTTCCTGCAAGTAAGGTTTGGCTTCCTCCGAAAATGCTACAAATTCTTATGTTTTCGATGAAAAGAGATGGGCTGCTCTTCCAGCAAGACTGTGATAGGGCTTTTTAGTGGTTCCTATTTGATCTGTGGGTAGGAGAGGAATAAGATTCAATTATAACTTGGAAAAATAGATATCACACTTACATTCTGAGTTTGATCTCAGTTTAGTAGTCATTTCTTCACCAATGTAGCCATGTAATACTGTGCCAGCTTTATACAGAACCCAAACCCTTTGTGTCTGAGCAGGGAGGGTGAGGAATTGTCCATGTACGTAGGCAGTCCATACATTGTGCTTTGATGTAGCACCTCGAGGAACTGGTTCCATCAGGGTAGATGTTCTGGTTGTTGATTCGGTCTCGGCTTCCTTCAGTGACAGCCTGTCTCAACACTGTCAATACCTCTTCAGTGTTGACAATAAGCAGACATGATGGCAGGCTGTTCTTGTCTGCTCAACTTAATGACTTCACTGATGACATGCAGGTGTGCACTGGTGTTGTACCTAGTCCTGAAGCTTTCGTGTTCTCCTGGGTAGCTTGGAGGGCTGGCTCCATTAGCTTCTAGCCTTGTGAGAATATATGAGACTGTTTTGGGTGCTTGCCAACTCGAGATGAGCAATGTATGGCCATAATGAATCCCTGGCTCATAATTTTCAAGATAGCATAAAGGAAATCCTAGGTCACTTCATCTAACAAACTGAAAAGCATCAACACTATGCTTCCAGTTACAAGTAATGGAGGGAGTTATTCTCCACCTGACATACTACAATTGTAACACTGTTCAGCCTTTAAAAGCAAGGACTTTGAGCATGATTCCAAACATTCAATAGCAAATTCGCTTCACTCATTTTGTGAAGCTTGACTCATTTTTCTAGAGCATGAGGGACACTAAAGCTTAGTGTTTATGTACATACATGAACTCTGTGACTAAGCAGTCCTGATTTGAAATCGCCCTGAAACTCAGTTTCCTCATATGCACCATCGGAATCATTAATAGTACCTACTTTCTAGGGTTATCATTAAAATCAAACTATGTCTGGCACATAGTAAGTGCTCAATAATGCTGACCTGTTATTAATGGAACTGAAAGCCAAAAGGAGGCAAAATGATTTTTCTTAAGTCTAGAGAAAGGATCTGAGACAGGCCTGGGAATGCAAAGCAGGTCTTGAGCTCACCTTTCCACAGCTGCATCCACCAGATAATACCGCACCCGGACAGAGCAGCTCTCAGTGGTGATTGAGTGATTGATTCCTCTATATGCGCTTGCTTGTTTACACTGCTGCTCACCATTTCTGAGGACACTTTTCCCTACAGTTGTTTGTTCTTTTTCCTAATTGTTGTATTGGGTGTCTAATGCTGACACTGCTGCTAAAGCTTCTGCAGACTGTGCATCTGTCAACACAGAGCTTGACTTGGCCCCCGATGCACCAGTTACCAGTTACTCCAGAACAGAAGGTGATGAAGGGATACTTGTGACAAATTAATTTGCCCAGTTTCCATACTCAAGCCTATAGGACTATGCACATTTATTTAGGACTAGACTCAACTTAGCCAATCACCAAATATTAATCAGATGTCTATTATGTGCAGGTAAGTAGGACAGGGGAATGCCAGAGGGATGACTAAAGAAAGGAAAGAGACATTAATTCAGGGTCTTGTATATGCTGGGCCCAGAGATAGGCCTTACAAATGAATTATTTTATTTAATTCTCATTATATTTGACAGCTGAAGAAACTAAATCTCAGAGAGGTTGTGCCAGAAAAAAACAATCAAATCTAAGATGGCCAACTCCAGAATTTACCAAGAACAACTTTATGAATGGGCATGATTGGTACGTAAGTAAAAGAAATTGAAGAAATAAATGGCACTTGGATCCTTGAGAGTCAACAAGACCCATATGAATTCCCATTCGATGAGTGTCTTGTCTCTTCTTGCTACGGTAACCCCTTCACCTGTACTTTGGATCTCATCCTTCCAGCACCAGGTCAACCCACCCTGCCCTAATCCCACTCCAGGTGTTTTACTCCTGCACATTGTTGTTTGCAGGTGCTGCTAGCCTTCTCTAGCCCTGACTGAGTCCAGGAGACTGTGCACAAAAGTCACCGGCAAGATGTATCAGGAGAGGCAATATATAATATAGTAGCCAAGAGTTCAAGCCATGGACCCAGACTTCCAGAGTTAGCATCCTGGTTTCACCATTTACTAGCTCTGCCTCAGTTTCCCCATCTATAAAGAGATGGGAACAGCTGTACCTATGTCACGAAGTTGCGGTGAGAATTAAAAGTCAATACAGATGCAGTGCCTAGAACATTACCCGCCACTGTAGGCATGCTCAGTAAATATTAACCATTTCAAGGACAGATTGAGTTTCTCCTTTATATCCCTGCTCTCATATTCAGCCTCTGTATTCTGTTCCTCCAAGTGATAATGAAAATTCCAGTGTATACTCTGCTCAAGCTTATCAACTTCAACTCCCATCTAAATTTCCAGTGCACACACAGTACCTATTCCAGCACCAGCCACAGATCTGGTGAAAGCTTCTTTTTCTTTTCTTTCTCTTTTTTTTTTCTTTTCTTTCTTTGACAGCTTTTGACCCATAGTGCCACTGCTGGCCAGGCTTCAACCAAGTCATATAATCACACTTGAGGCTTTGGGCTCTAGAGCCCTTCATGCAATGGCCATACAACCAATGCTGTGGGCTATAAATACAGTGTCAGGAGTAAGGCTCACAGTCCTCAGAGCCTAGCCAGCAGAGCTAGCCATTTTGGTCTTCCAAATGCTCTTACCCTCATGTTTCTTCCACTTCATACCCCTGAGAGATGAGGGGAAACCCATCAGACGACCCAGATTCTGGCTCATATGGCAGCTCTATACAGAAACAAATTGCTCACAGTTCACAATGGAATTCTAGCAGGTATGAGGATTGTTGTGTGGGGCTGGTCTGTTGCCCTAACTGATATGAAGAAGATATTTTACACCCCATGTAACAAATTCTGTTTTTGTCTTTTGATCACACGCATCAAAGTTTTCCCTCCCTCTGAAGTATTCTGCTGAAGAAAAAACTAGCCCAAGCTTACACCTCATCCAAGGGCAGATCACATGGATTGACTGATCGATGTATAGGTGGGGGGTGGGGGGAGTATGAAGGCATGGCCCCTTATCCCAATGTAGGAAACTCTGAAAGGTCCTCCCATCCTCCAAACTTCACATAGGATTGGCGGGAGCCTACACTGAGACTCCCATAATGCAGCGTCTCTTTATTCCAAATCCTGCTCCCTTCCCTTTCTTTCTCCAGGAGGTGATCACAAAAGCAGTCTAATAAACTCCTATGGGCTGACCTCCATTCAGTGTCTGCTTCCTGGGAAAACCAGTCTGCAACACCAACACCAAGACTAATTCACATAGTCATACTTTGTGAAATGGGGCCCAGTAGCTAATGAAGATGACTATGACTGATTTTCTAAACAGAAGCAGAATCATTAACCTGGAAAGTATCTGTGTCTGTCACCAGGGTGAGGATTCACAGGAACCCGAGAACTGAGCAGATTGGAACCAACTATAAAATCCTGTCTGTGGGCCATCCAAGAATGTACACATTCTCACTTTGCCTACTATATCAGAAGCCCTGGAGCCAGAATGCCTTGACTATCCAAGAGGTCCAGATACTGCTAGGGTTCCCAGGGCTCATCATGAATGATGGTCTCGCATTTCTCAGCCACAATGGACCCAATAACCAATCTCTTCAGGAAAAGGAAGAAGGTGATCTGATTCTTGGCCATGAAGCAGTGGACAGCTGTCTTTTCTCTTACCTCAATCAACTTAACCAGCCAACTTAATCAACCACTCAACCCAAACTTACTCCCAAAAACAGAGCAACCTTGTGCCTAGTGGGTAATGGCCAAAGTGAGAAGTAACGTGTCATGGGCTCAAATCATTGGAGAGCTGGCTTGTTTTATAAGCTGATAAAAGTTGCTGCTTTTTATAGAACTGAAACTGCCCTTTCAAAAATCCAGTGGATTTTTCTCAGCGCTCACATTTCAGGGTTTACTGTGGTTGGAATATATTCCTTTGAAATCTGCAGTGAAAGCTTTGTGATTGTTGGAGATGATACACTCACTCAATTGTTCTCCTCCGAATGTTGATCCATTCATGAAAAGAGGGGAAGATAAAAGACAAGGGCCTTTTAGGAGAATACTGCACAGCTGCTCAGGAAATCTGCTCTTGGGACCCTCCCAGAAATCCCTGAAGGAAATTCACAATGAGAGTGAGGTCATATGCTCAAGGCATTACCTTTGCTATTATTACGTATTATTGTTTGCTACTGTGTTGTTGTTCCAGCTAAAAGAAACAGCTTGTTCTCTAAGATGTTGTGTTTTCTTTGAGATGACCTGAGTCATCGAACTCCCACAGTCCTATGGGAGTGGAGATAAGAGTTTGTTGTTGTTGGCTGCTGTTTATTCGAGGTGGAAGAGAGGACATGGAGGGCAGGTAATACTTTTTTAAAACTTGGTACCGAATGCACAGTAGCAATCTGCCATCTCTGTGTGTGACAACTCTCTCTTTTATTCCTGCAGATTTTTAGCAACAAATTTTTAGCAATTCTGACTAAATTTCCAATCATTAAAATAGCGTGTGAATGAAACAAAGGAGCATACATATTAGTTACATGTACTTTTTGTCCAAGATCAACAGAAAAGCATCCGTGTGTGTTCCATAGAAAACACTTGGAAACTGTAGGGAAATTATCGTGATTTCTTAAAATTCCCCAGGCAAGGTTTTTCTTATACAGATATGACTAGATGCATATCATCTCTTTGTTATCTGGATTGCTGCAAGTGTAACTATTCAGCTTTTGTACTACAAATCAGTCAAAACTGCCTGGGATTCAAGACTGCGATCTCAATGTGTATGTTACAACATGCACCATCTGCACCCAGGATAGTACTTGTCCTTATCAGGTCATAAATGGAAAGTCACCTAATCATTGGTTGTCTGCTTGCCTTGGGTGGGTGTGATTGACATCTCTCACTGTTACCACCTGGCAATCTTCCATGACTACTCCCTCACTCCACGGGAAAATCTTCTGGGAAAAGCAAGGAAAAATAACTGTGGCTAAGTTGCCTTCCTTACAGCAAGGGCCAAGAGCAGGAACATTTTAGCCCATGTTGCTTGATACAAGTGAGGAATAGAAATGCAAAAGAAATTTTGGAATTGTCTAACACAAACTTCAGATAGAAAGCTATGAAATTTAATGGTAGAAAGGACTTTGATATAACATGATTACCAAAATCATCTTTCCTCAAAGGGAATAATTACATGTGTTTACAGTTTATATTTATTACAAAGACATTTGAAATTATATATAGATCTTTAAGGAAAACAGTTTATGAAAAAGAAGTTTTCACATAAGATAAATCAGATGAATAAAAATTCACTTGAAATGGATTTTTGGATTTCAAATTTATCATGGGACTTCTACTGAAAAAGTACAAATGAAAAGTTCGATTAACGAAAATGGGATCTGTGAGATAGTCTAGCATGGTGGTAGAGCTAAGGCCATGGAGCCAGACTGCCCGAGTTCAAGTCCCATCGTGACTGTGTGCCCTTGGAAGAGTTAACTTAATTTCTCTGTTCCTCAGTTCCCTCATCTTAAAATAGGATTACTGAAACAATGCCTAACTCATAGAACTATCAGAAGAATTAAATAAGTAAATATTTATAAAGCCCTTAAAACAATGCCTGATACACAGAAGTGCCATATAAGTGTTTACTAAGTAAATAAAGTTTTTAATCACATACCGATTTCATAAGGCAGACTTGTATATTACATCTGCTTGTCTGTTGAGATGTCAATATGAGGACATTATTATATATTTAAATTCCTAAATCTGTGCACCACCTAGACAATTTTTACCATAATCATAAGCAATTATAGACAATGCCCTTGCATATATTTATATATAGGGTTGTGGCATATTTTTCTATGACCCAAAACAATGGTGCTTGCTTTAGTTATAATGCAATGTTGGATTCATTTATTTTGTTTGCAGATCCTGCCTCGTTTTCCTCTCCAGCCAATCCCACCACCTCTTCCATGTAACCTGAATAAATGGGAAAGAAAAAAGGAGAAGAAAGAAAGAAAGTATAAAGCAAAGAAGGAAACTGAACAGTTTTCAGTAAATTGGGACTAGCATTGGATTAAATATCAACATGACCAGAATAGTAAAATTTGAACACATATATTTTGTTTATCTAGACAGTGTGTCTCTAGAGCTCACCTTTTCAGACTATATTCTCCAGTGGTCCAAGGAGATGCCAAAGGAATCAGTCTGAATCTGGGAACTTAGAAGAATAATAAACCCTCCAGGATTTGTAAGAAGCATGAGAAACAAGCGTGAATCACTTATTTGCTTGAGGGGTTCACCTTGTCTTTTCTCCAATAAAAAGACTTGTATCTTGTCATTTGGATTTACTTTTCCTGGAGAGAAGGGCAAAAAAGTACCTTTCTATTTCATGTGTTCACTCGTGAAAGGGTTAAACTTGTCCTGCAAAAAACTAACCTAAAGGTTGCCAAAATGTACGAGTGAGCAAAGTTCTTGAAAAACAAATGAGAAGAAATTTAGTGTCTATACTATGCTCAGCATGTAGAAATTACGATATAAAAATTCCTTTCCTAAACATAGGGTTCCTGGAACTGGACAAGCAAAGGTTTCATTTGTGTCCTCATCTAAAGAGTGGTTTTCATGTCTAACTTCCATTTATCTTCGTGTTATTCACTCATGTAGTCTTTTCTCTTACCTTCAGGGTTAGCAAACTTATCCTTTCCAGCTCTCACGTGGTCATTCCTTATTTTTGTCCTGCTTCTTGTTTCTTTAGTCTTTTTGTTTGACTGCTTTCCATCCCCCTCATATTTCCAAGCCAATGTTTATTTTGTGTGTTTTGTTTAGCTTTTTAACATACGATCTTAAACCAAGAAATGACAGATGAGAAAAATAAAATTAATACAACGAGGTATATCGAGAAGCAAGAATATTTTAGGGAAGCTGGGTTTCAGCAAAGAAAGGAGAAGAAAGAAAGGAAGAATCTATATGTGTGTAATTTCTGTTTTACAAAATTTATAGTTTTTGCATTGCTGAAGTAGTTGTCTAGGGCTGTCGTAACAAAGTACTACAAAACAGGTGGCTTAAACTAACAGAAATTCATTCTCTCATTGTTCTAGAGGCTAGAGGTCCAAATCAAAGTATCAGCAGGGCCATTGTCTCTTTGAAACTTTGGGTAGAATCCTTCCTTGCCTCCTCCAGCAATTGGGGGGTCACCAGCAATCCCTGGCATTCCTTGACTTGTAGCTCAATCACTCCTTGTGTGTCTGTCTTCACGTCTTCTTCCATTACCTTATAAAGACTCCAGTCATATTAGGGTAAGGGCTCGACTCTAGTGTAATCTAATCTTAATTAATTACATCTACAATGTCATTGTAGATATTTCCAAATAAGTCATATTCTGAGGCACTGGCTATTAGGACTTTAATATATCTTTTGGGAGGGAGGGGACACAATTCAACCCATCACAATTACTAATAGTAATAACCAAGATTGTATATGCTCTACATACCTATCTCACTTAATCTCATGATAACTAGCATTGGATTAAATATAACTGGATTATTATCTCTCATTTAATAAACTGAGAAACTTCCACTATAAGAGATTAGATTTCTTGCCCCCAGAAGTTACAGAAGGGTAAGTCAATATTTGAATAAAGACTCTAAAGCTTCACTCTTCAGTATAAAATTTTACCTAGGCATGTGGTTTTACCATCAATGACTTTTCATTATTGGCTGTGTTTAAGTGCTTTATAAAGCATTAAGTTCTTTAATACTGTAAATATAACAAGTTGAACTCTAAGAAAACCAGGTAGGAGCATAGGATAGTCTATGTCTGACGTCTATTGTTGGGAGCAGAGCAGACCCTCTGTAGTCCCCAGACTCTAGGGTTTTAGATCTTACAATTGTGATACCACCTGAAACAAAAGATCTTGAAGACCTCCAGATTACTTGAATGGTGCATTTGTGTGTGCTCTTGGTTGAGAAAATGCCCACCTACACTTTTAACAAGCCAAGAGAAAACATCTTCTTTAAAAATTTTATAACAGTCTATTCCTAAACACTATTATATCATACCTCAAAGTATTCCAAGATATTAATATAATTGATTAATATTCTAAATGTTAATATAATATTAATATTTAGAATATTAATATTCTAAATATTAATATAATATTAATATAATATTAATATTAATATTAATATTATATACATATTAATATTAATATTAATATGTATATAATTGATTAATATTCTAAAATATTAATCAATTATATACAAACTTCAAATTTTTATTTTATCAGCCTGCCACCTACACTTATTTTTCTTATTCACCAGTTTTACTTAAGTACTTTTATTTTAAAAGGAAACTTTCAATACTTCCGTAAATTAAAAAGCAATATTATGTGCCATAAAGTAGAAATAGAATTGTACTTATTTTTGGACATAAAAATACAATTCAAATAAATAATATTATAAAGCTTTAAGCTAAAAATAAAAATAAATATGAAATCAAAGTTTAAAGAAAAGATAGTCAACTTTGAAAGTGTATATCTACAAATTAAGTTCCTCAATGAGCAGAACTGAAAGGGTATAGAATCAGTCAGCAGTATAGGGCTTTTTGGCTGTTTTCTGGTTTAAGACCAAGATAAGTTCTACATCAACAATAAAGTTCTTTTTTTTTTTTTTTTTTTTATGTTTTGATGATAGCTGGAACTATGAACTTGAAATCAGATGAGTTAAAGTTGGAAAGAAGAAAAGATACTTAACTACCTTCTCTGATAAGATTAGATACTCAATATGAATTCCTAACCAAAATGATTTAGGTAACTTTGCTTCAACAAATTTTGTTAAGAAACCATATGATGACATCTCCAGAATTTATTTTTCTGATGGTATCAAAAATTTTACTAATGTCTAAAAAATGATGGAAAATGGGTTTATGAGGGACGCAAGTGGTGGGTGTGACTTGAATCACAGGACCCTTCTGGGACACACACTCTACTGGCCAAAAACTCTGAGTAACTCAGTACCTTAGGGAGTACGAAATCTGAAGGGTATCTCCAGAGGCCCAATATGCCTTCCTCCATCACAATCTTTCCCTCCTCTTTGGTTGTAGACCCTGTTCTTGCAGCCTAAACAGCTTTCAATATATTCTCCAATATTAGCTCTCATGCCACTACTGTTATAGGTGCCACAAAACTGCATTCCAATTCATATCTCACTTTATTGGAGGAAATGAGCTTTCCGTTATTACTTTTCTAGGATTATAATCATATCACACATTGCTTCATTCCACTCAATATTTACTGAGCGCCTGCCTATTATGCACCAGGCATGGCTCAAAAGAGTGAGTACACAACGATAAGTAAGGTATATTTAATCCCAGTCTCCCTTTTTCTCCACCTTAGCTTACAGTTAGGAAGGGAAGACAGGCATTGAACAAATAATCAGCTATAAAGGTAATGGCTGTTAGGAAGCATAGAATGCTATGGTTACATATAGCAGGAGCCTAACCTACAGAATGGAGAAAATCTCCTTTGATGGGTAACCTGCAGATGATACCTGAAGAGTGAGTAGGAATTTGCCTGGTAGAAAGAAGAGAGTGGCTCCTGAAGGAAAGGAGAGTGAAAGTGATCAGATTAAGGCTTGTATTAAAGATGGACCTGATCCTACAGGTAACAAGAAGCCACTGGGAGCTAACACTGTAGCATGTACTGTCCCACACATTCAGTTTGTGTTTCTGACTTTAATCTTGATGACCAGGACGTAAATATAACCCGTTTTTTTTTTAATGGAGAATGATTTTTAGGTGGAATTCGTGAATGTATAAGGCATCTATCATAAGCTAAAATTCTGGCCTATATTGTCTAAATAATTTAATCATGGCCTTATTTTTTAATCTAACAAATTCCTATTAAAAAGTAATAAAAGTTTATTGTTTCAAAGAGAGCTTATAATTTTTAGAATGAAAAGGGAAAAAACCCCAAGATCCACGTATCCAAGTAGAAATGAAATTCTCTTCCTATAATTTCAAAATATTCCAAGTTGACAACCAAAAGAGTGGGGCAATTAGTGCTTGAAAATTTTGTAGGTTTTTATCGACCATTGTAAGAGGCTGCTAGATATTCTTCTTTCATGTGTTTAATGCATACAACACAATACAATGTTGAGTCAGTCAGATTCCCACCATTCTCAAAACCTTTATGCAACCATTAAACCCTTTGTAAGGCTGCTTCAAAGCAAAGAGAAACATATAGTAGTTAAATGTCTTTCAGTAAAGTTGTCTTCTTCAAAGAGGGCCTAATACAACCTAGTTCCTAGCTTTATAATGTTTTATTACCATTGAATAGGATTTATTTTTCATTGAGCTCGGTAACTGGTTATTTTTATCATGTTTTCTTTCTCTATTAGAGTCTTTATTTCTAAAAGAACATCTAGTCCTCTGCACACAGTGTGTATTTTTTAAGTGTTCCTGACTTGCAGTTCTAATTTCTCAAGGCTTTTAAAATTACATTAGCAGTTGGTCTGTGGATGACTTTCTAAGAAATTGTTCGAATTCATATTTTTCTTTCCTTTTTGGATTATTCTGTAGGGTACTCAAATGACATAGTATATATCACTCTGAAAAAAATCATATTTAAAGATAAGGCATATTGATATATTAAGAAATCTATAAGCCATTTTAATAAAACAAGCAATATGATAGAAATCAGAAAACTGAGTATTAGACATATATACTAGTTTAGAAAGTAAACTTTGTATTACCTGCTTGTTATGCTTATTTAAATACTGATGGATACAACTGAAATACTAATTTATATGATGGTATAGATTTTTTTAATGTCAAATTCAGAAGAAGGTGTCAAAGAGGGAAGAAGGTACACAAAAGAAGAATTATTTGAGGAACTCTATTCTATTACTTATAATTTCACCACGTAGAGAACTTTTGATTAGTAAATCTGAATCTTTTCTAATTAGCATGTTTGATGCTTTATGTAAAAGAGTGTGACTAAAGGGGTTTTAAAAACTTGAAAATAGTTTAGTAAGGCTCAGCATACCTTTTGCAATTTTTATACTCTGAAAATGCTTACTGCTGGATTTTTTTTTTATTTTTTCATATATAGTACAAAAATAAGGCAGCTTCTACTCACCACAATGATATAGTTTTATGGTATTCATTGCATCCATGAGCAGGTGATTTAAATCACTAACAACCTGTGCAACCTTGAGTAAATCACCTAATCTCTCTGGACCTGTTTCCCCCTTCATTACAAGAGAAAGTTAGAATCAATGATTGCTAAGATTCCCTTTAGCTCTAAAATTTTAAAAGGTTTGAAGGGGATCAAGCGGTATGAACTTTCAGTTATAAAATAAATAAGTCATGGGGATGTAATATAAAGCATGGTGACTATAATCAATAATACTATATTGCACATTTGAAAGTTGATAAGAAAGTAATTTTAAAAGTTCTCCTCACAGGAAAAAAAATTGTAATTTCATGTGAAACAGAGGGCAAACAGACATTGTGATCATTTCACAATGTATACAAATGTCAAATCATTTTCTTGTACACCTAAAACTAATATAATGTTGTGTGTCAATTATACCTCAATTTAAAAATTCTAAAAGTCCATAACTCAAAATTGCATGTTTAGGGCTATCTTTTATCATGTAATTGATACTCTGCCAAAAAAAAAAATAGATAACGTTTATATAAATCAGACTGCTTAAACTATACATTAAAAAAAGAGGTTAAAAATGTAGGCTCTGATTTTTCACTTTGAGACATGACTGAGTAACTGGTACCAGACTAATCCTTTCTACATTAAACTACAACAAAACTGAACAACTATTTAACACATTAGAAAACAGGCAATGCAAGACTGTGATCCTTGAGAGTTGAGTAACTCACGAGGGGAGCTCCACCATTGATTGGGTCCCACTTCAATTGAGGGCAACTTCTTATCCGTGGTATGTAGAGCCAGAATATAAATAAGCATGGTCGTCCTACTGAAGTGAGGAGGCAAAGATCAGAGTTTGGGGCAGCTGGAGTGGCTGGAATGTACCAGAGAGGAGGAA
The DNA here is from genome assembly GCF_902729225.1 of Pteropus medius. Classification (NCBI taxonomy): domain Eukaryota; kingdom Metazoa; phylum Chordata; class Mammalia; order Chiroptera; family Pteropodidae; genus Pteropus; species Pteropus medius. The sequence goes on from NW_024340849.1 coordinate 14,302,496, forward strand.
AACAGGCCCAGTGAGAGCTCCAGAAGTCTGTTTGGAGTTTCCCTACACGTTTTTGGCCAAGGGCATAAGCGAAACAACTTGAGGCCTACCAGAGAGCAGCTGCTATAGGGTTAAGAGAGGCAGACACACTGAAAGTTGAGCAGTGCTGGGGAAGTTGAATTCCCATGCCCTGTCAGAGTCTCTAATGTGATATACTATCCTTAGGTATCCAGTTTAAACATCAGAAAAGCTGCACCAGAGGAGTAAGGGCCACACCTAGAGTAAGTCCCACTTGATATCCAATAGGATAAAACTAAGTCCCGATAGTATCTACAGAGGAGAAAGAGTCCTGTCAATTAAGAAGGGCTTAGGAAATATCTTGGGCTTTCCAAAGATCAGTCCTAACAAAGTATAAAATCAAGTTCATAGAACACAAGATTATCAGCCAAAGGTTGAAGTTGCTACTAGAACAAAGATTATCACTTTTCAGAAGAAGACAAAATCCGGTATGATTTACAATGTCCAGAATACCATAAAAATTACTAGATATGCAAAGACAGGAAAATATGACCCATAGTCAAGAAATGATTAGAAATCAAATTTAACATTGCTCAAATGTTTAACTGAGCTGATAAAGGTACTAAGGTAGCTATTATAAAATATTTAAAGAACAAAAAGAAAATATATTCAAAGTATTAAAGAGAAATATGACCTTATGTCCTTATAATCACTGCAATATTTGCAGAAAAAGCATTTGAAAAAAATGCAACACCCTTTCATGATAAAAAGTCTTCAAAAGAGAATTTCTTCTACTCAACACCACACTGGCATCCTAACCAGTGAAATAAAGCAAAAAAAAAAAAAAGAAAGAAAGAAATAAAAGACATACAGGATGGAAAATCATAAGCAAAATTGTCTGTCTTTACTTACTGATGACATAATGTCTGTGCAAAAAATCCTACGGAGTCTACCGAAAAAAAAAAATCTACTAGAACTAGTAAATAAATACAAGGCCATGTATAAAACCTAATTCTATATCTATATGCTAGCTACCATCAATACAGAAAAAAGAAAAATACAGAAACTCAACTTTTACCTTATATTGCATAAAAAATCAATTAGAGATAGAACATAAACCTAAATATAAAACCTAACCTTATAAGTCTCCAGAAGAAAACATAAGAGAATATTTTTGTGACTTGGTATCTGGCAAAGGTTCTTCAGATGGAACACTAGTAGAAATAAATATAAAAGAAAAAATTGATAAATTAGACTATCAAAAATGTTTAATTCCTACTAATCAAAAGATATCATTAAGGAAATAAAAGCAAGCCAAAAACTGGGAGAAAATATTTATAAAATATATCTCTGGCAAAGTATTGGTATCCGGGAAATATAAAAAAGAAAAAAAATTATACAATTCAGTAACAAAAAGGCAAAACCAAATTTTTTAAAAATAGCAAAAAATTTGACCAGACACTTCACAAAGAAGGAAAGCTTATGAAAAGGATCTAAACGGTATAAGTCACTAGGAAAATGTAAAATAAAACCACAACGTAATACTACCACACAGTCACACAGTCACTGAAACTGCTAAAACTAGAGATTGACAATACCAAATGTTGGCAAGGATGTAGTAAAATTTCAAATTCCACACATTGTTGGTTGGAGGGTTAAATGTTAACCCCGCTTTGGAAAATGAGCCTGGCTATTTATCATATAACCAACACACACCTATCCCAGCAATTCCATTCTTAGGTATTTACTCAGGAGATATGAAAGCATATTATACAAAAAGACTTGTACTAGAATGCTTATAGTTTTACTCATAGCACCAAAAATTGCAAACAGCACAAGTGTCCATCAATAGGAGAATGGATAAACAAACTATGGTAAATTTACACAGTGAAATACAACCAACACAACACACGAACACGCGCGCGCGCACACACACACACACACACACACACAGCCATGGATAAAAGCAAAAACATCATGTTAATTGAAAGAAATCCCCAAAAGATTACATACTGTATGACTGTATTTGTATGAAGTTCTAAAATAGGCTAAACTAATCTATCATTTTAAGAAAATCAGAACAGAAATTGACTTAAAAGGGATATAAGACAACACAGGTGCTATGCATTTGTCAAAGGTATCAAACAGTACACTTAAGATTTGTACATTTCACTGTAGGTCAATTTTACTTAAAAGAGATAAATTATAAACAGCAATTGAATTCCAGTTAATGATACAAGTGCTGAAATGTTTAGGGTGAAATATACTGTTGTCTGCAACTTAGAAATTCATCAAAAAATAAGATAAATAAGAAAAGAAGAGATGGATACGAATATAATAAAGAAAATATAGCAAAATGTTAATTACAGCATCTAGGTGGTAGCTAGCTACACAAGCATTTAATGTAGTTTTACTTCGATTCTCCTTTCTGTTTAAAATCTTTCATATTAAAACGCAAATTTAACAAAGTTGTAGAACACAAGGTCAATATATAAAAACCAATCGTGTCTCTGTACATAAACAAAAAACGGCTGGAAAATATTTTTACAAAAGCATTAAAAACCACAAAATACTCAGGAATAAATTTAATAAAAGGTATGTAAATCTATACACTGCAAAGTATAAAAATATTGATGATAGAATTTTTTAAAGGTTTAAGTAAATGGAGAAATATATCATGTTCATGAATTAGAAGACTTAATATTGTTAAGATATCAATTCTTCCCATATTGATTCATAGATTCAATGAATTCCCAACAAAAGTTCAGCAAGCCCTTTTTTTTGATTGAAAATATGATCCTATGACTTAAATAGAAGAACCTAAAATAGTCAAAACCATTTTGAAAAAGAAAAACAAAGTTGGAAGAATTGCATTACCTGATTTCAAAATTTATTACAAATTTATTATAAATACTCTAATCAAGGTGGAAGGGTAATGGTATAAGCACAGATCGATAGATTAATGGAACAGAATAGAGAGGCCAGAAATTATATATATATATATATATATATATATATATATATATATCCAGTTGATTTTTGACAAAAGATGCCAAGATAATTCAGAGTAAAAGATGATTTTTTCAACAAATGGTGGTGATACAACTGGATATTTATGTTTTTAAAAATGAACCCTGACTCTTACATCATCACATACATAAAATTTGTTTTGAAATAGATAATACTTAAATATAAAAACTAAAGTATAAACCCTCTGGAGAACTTCTAAGAAAAAATCTTTGTGACCCTGCAGTAGGCAAATACATGTGTTCTTAGACAGGACACAAAAGTTCACCAATTATTCTTTTAAGAATTGATAAGCTGTACTTCATCAAGTTTTAAACCTTCTGTTCTTCATTTGTCATTAAGAAAACGGATAAAATAGATAAAAAGGAAGTCACACACTGCGAGAAAATATTTGCTACACATGTATTCGAAAAAGGACTTGTATTCAATATATATAAAGCATTGTTACAACTCAATACTAAGAAAAAAAATCAAACCAATTTTAAAAAGGCAAAAGAAATGAACAAAGACTTCAAAAAAACAATACATGAATGGCCAATAAAAACATGAAAAGATGCACAGCATCATTGGCTATCTAGGAAAATACAAATTAAAACCACAGTGAGAGATAACATCACACTCAATATAATGACTAAAAGTTAAAAGGCTGCCCATAGAAAACTCTCGTTAGAACGTTCATACACCTGTGAGGTTCAGAATGAAAAATGGTAGCACCACTTTGGAAAATAGTTTGGCAGTTTTTTTACAAAGTTAAATATAGACTTACCATATGACCCAGGAAAAAATATGTCCATAAAAACTTGTATATGCCTATATAGCAGTTTTGCCCATAATAAACAAATACTATAAATAATCCATATGTCCTTCAACAGGTGACTGGATAAGTAAACTGTAGTATATTCGTATGATACAATACTCATCAGCAATTAAAAGGAACAAACTAATGATAAAGTCAACAACATGGAAGAATCTCAATAACATTGTGCTGAGAGAAAAAAGCCAGGCACAATCCAAGTACTATCGGATTATATGAAATCACAGAATCAGCCAAACTAATCTTTAACTAATCTATAGAGATAGATTATACTGGTTGCTTGCAATGGGGTGGGGAAGGAGAGACTGACCTCAAAGAAGAAAAGAGAATTTTCTGCGATGATTGATTGGGTTGGTGGATGTCTGTGTGTGTGTGTGTGTGTGTGTGTGTGTGTGTGTGTGTGTTTGTGTCAAAACTTATCAAACTGTGCACTAATAATGTATTCATTTTATTGTATATAAATAGCACCTCAAAAAGTTTATTAAAGAATAAATATGAAAAATTTTTAAATACTATTAACAGCAACTAAGACTGATTTTTGAGTATTTTTTTGGTAATATTTAGAGAGAATGTCATGGTTTTAAATCCATGTTTCAAATGTGTTTGGATTGTACTATGTAAAGCTTAAAAGCTTATTAATGCTAAAGTAACATCTTAACCTCTTCTACACATTAAAGATGTCAATCAAACTTTATTACATAAATGAAATACTTTACCTTAAATCTGTCAAGATAATTGCTAAGATTAAGTTAAATGGAAAGAAAAATAAAAGTAACATGTGAGAAGTTATTTTTAAATTAAGAGCAGTTTCTATAAGGAATTATAAAGCAGTATGGTGATATGATATACTGATTTTTCTGCCATATCGTTCCATCTTAGCAAATGTCAGGGAGAGCTTAACTCTCACTAACATACTCAAGAAATCAAAGGTATCAGTTGTGGTGCCTTCAGCTGCAAGGAATAGGAAACCCTGATTCAAGTGACTTAAGCGATGAAGCATTTCTTACCTCATGTAACAAGTTCTCCAGGCATCGTTAACTCCCTAGCTCCCCAGAATTATCTTTCTATTCTGCATTTGTTTTCAGGGCAGCACCCCTCAAAGCTCCAAGATAGTGACTGTGGAACCATGACTGCATCCCAGGAAAAAGACACCATCTCTTTCTGCTTGTCTTGTTTAAATCATCAAGTAATCCCTCCCAGCACACTTCTCACATTTCTCTAACCAGAATTTCATCACATGTCTACACCTAAATAATCCGTTGGCAAGAGAAATGAGACCAACAAGCTGGACCTAAAACAGCTCTTGTTAGCAAGTGGCCAAGGGGAGGAGAGAGGAGACCAGAACTTTTTAAAGCTCCCTAGATGATTCCAATACATGTGGGAGAACGAGTTGTTTGAAAGCTTTCTTAGTCCCTGAGTTGTAAACGGTCACAGAGCCTATTCTAGAATGAGGAACGCTGGGCTGTCTGCCTCCATTGCCATCCCTTAGTTACATTCTCATTTTAAAGTTGAGGCAACTGATATGATTCTACGATCATAAAATCTCTTCCACAAGGGTAGACTTAAGGACACTTTAATAGCCTGGGGTGGCTGAGCACACTGGAGCTAAGAGCTGTCCTAAGATTGGCTGAGAAATGTTTAGGCCAGGATACAGACAATAACAGAATGGCTAATCCTGATTCTTCTCAGGGTAAAAGGTGAAATGGAGTGAACTGTCTTCCACACTGATTAACACCACAATCGGATACCAATAGTAATAGCACGTGACACAACTTCACTTGTGTGGGAATTTTGCTAGTGTTTAATTTCTCTGTGTGTAGAAGTGATACCATAATGGGGGAAGGCATGTTATCTCATGGGAAAGCAAGTTAAAGGGCATCACCCAGACAAAGGATATTTGGACTTTGGCTAGTAGCATGTATTATGTAGAGAAAATATTACAAAGTTTAGTATCTTATGCTACCATGTAAAGTTGTTGACTGTGAGATGAAAACGGCTACCAATTTCCAGTCTTTCACCTCGTGAATATCAGAAGTAGAGGAAAAGCCATGGTCATTTACCAGAATTGATGGTCATATAATATGCTCCACTGAGAGCAGAATCACTACCAATTTCGGTAGCAGGGAAGTCATTTGCTGCCTGGCACTTACTCTACAATCATTGTGCTACAAACCAAGAAATAAATATGGTTTAGTGATGTAGAAAACAGTAAATAGTATATAAGGAGTGAAAACTGCTTTAATTTTCTTCTGTGCTAAAAAGTCAGCTGATGTTCTTGAGCCTCTCAAAGGAGGCAAAGGATTCCAGAGCCTGGCTGTGGCTGCCGGTGTCTCTCAATTTAATTTTACTTTACTGGTAGAAAAAGCTCCCAGAGAGAGGTATTCATCTGAAGGTAAAGTGAAAATTTAATAAAATTTAGGAACAGAATTTTTTTTTATGCCCAGTGTTGTACTCATTTTTAGCTGCCTACTTTGTCCCCTCTTTCTTCTCAAGAGATCTCTGTCTGTCTGTCTGTCTCTGGAAAAGAAGAAGGATAAGAAGGACTAGGGGAGAAGGAGGAGAATGAAAATGGTGAGATTTTTAAGACAAAGACAAAAAGCTTTTCCTTTTCTCTCAGTTTCTGGAAATAGTCATATTTAGAATCCAGTTTTTTCTATGTTATAATTCCCTCTAGTTACTCTTCTCAGCTACCAACCTTTAATAAAGGCTGTTGTATAGAAAGCAAGTTTCTGTTCGTTGCATATGGAGATAATTAAAGCCCAAGGCAATAAAAGGCACCACAGCCTTCTTTGCTTCAGTTGGGGCCGGCATGGCTGTAGCAACATTGCATCATGGGTAATTGTTTATCTCAAGGGTCCAAGAAGTAGACATCTGCAGTAAAGCAAGCCGAACCAAGGTGAGCTGTGAATAGGTAGCAGGACCAGGCAGCAATGGTCGAGTGGCTAAGGCATCATTCACTTAGGAAATGAAAGCTTAAAAATTACCTTAACCCCGAGAAAATAACTCCTAAATGTGGAGTTTCACTGGGGTTATAGTAAAGATAAGGGTAAATAATGCTTTAATGAAAGACTCTTTTGTCAGTTAAAAAAGTTTTAAATGTATTATATGCATTGTTATCATCTGTCTCATGTGTTATAATTTTCATGTGGATGGTGTGATAGGCATTAAAGTTCCAAGGCAGTGGTAAAATTAAGACAATTTTTTCAGTGGCAAAAACCTATCAAAAAATCGAGCACGTCGTCCTAACACCTATAAATTTGCAGAATTTTCTACACATGCTAATGGACTTTTCTAGCTTACACACTGTAAAACACATACAAACACTGAATTTCAAAAAGATAAGAAAAGGTATGTATAAGTATAAATTCTAATACATTATTCCCACACCCCAATAGATCATCTAGCACAGCCCCTGAGATGCTCACACTGTTTGGACCCCCTGATTTAGAAGTAGAAATGATGGGACTTCGAGTCAAACAAATCTAGATTAGAATCTCAATTTGGTCACTTATAGGCTCTGAGATTCTAAATTTGATTCCTAGATTCTAAGGGGAGAATAATGTCCCTCAAAGGGGTTTCTGGAAAGATTTACATAAGATGATGTTTACAAATCATTTAGCATTGTCCCTGTTTTTGTGCCTACTACATAGTAAGTGTTCGATAAATGCCAGCCATTGTTACACATCTGAGGCCCTGCTGGTGTCAGAGGAACCATAATGATATCTTTTTCTCTAAAAACAAGCCCATAGGACATGTTTCTGCACGAGAAACGAGTTAATGAAAAGTCCTCATTGATAGATAATAAAGAAAAACCCACCAAGACAGACAAAAGTGATAGTATAAGGGATGGTAAGTACTTACTTACTGTATTTACTATCCAGAGAGAAATGCAGATTATATATTTCATGAGCCAGATGTGAATAGTCATTTAATCCACAGTAACGACTACTCTGAATGGTTCTATTGAATCTCTACTTGAAACTGTACTTCAGAAGAGTTGCAGGCTATGAGAGAATAAAGCAAGAAACAAATGTAATGGTTAAAGGATATTTTTGCTAAAGCTTAATTAAACTTCAGATTTTGTATCATTCTGTGTATAATCTTCAAAAGATTTTTTTTTCTGAAAAAGAGACCAGAAAGGGTGCTATAAAATTAGCCTTAGAACTATGCAGATTTTGAAGGGCTCTTAAGTAAAAAAAATTTTTTTTTTAAAGTACAGATTTCAATTTGAAGCAAAGAATCGAAATTGCTTTTTGGCATCTCACACTTCCAGCAACATTGGTACCTACTTGAAATGAACAACTGCTAAAGCAAACAGCTGGCAGAAAGCTGTTACTGAAAAGCAAAGTGCAGTATGCATGCTGTAATTAGTTTGCAATCATTACTCAGTCCACTGTTGGAGAAAACCCTTGATTTGATCACACCAAAAGCATTCCTATCCGTGAACAAAATTCAGGACAATTCTTCCCCCCAAACCAGATAAAATCTCACCTCTACTATAGTTGATGATAACATGCTGATTTTGTAAATGTGGTCAGAAGGACAACTGGACCATAAATAGGTATGTAGAGCAAGTACTTTTTGTTTACATGTGAGTGAGAAGTGCCCTGGAGTAATTGCTGAACATTTTTGAATGTTTACTATACACTGGACTGGCACTATCCAAAAAAAAACATAACGTAAGCCACAAATGCGAGCCACATAAGAAAAGTAAAATTTACTAGTAGTTATATTAAAAAAGAAAAAGAAAAAAGAAAAGAAACACTATCTTAGCTCAAGCTACTATAACAAAATATCATAGACTGGATGGCTTAAACAACAGACACTTCTCACAATCTGGAGTCTGGAAGTCCGAGATCAAGGTGCCAGCAGTTTCAGTATCTGTTGAGAACTCTCTTCCTGGTTTGCAGATGGCAGTTGTATACTTGCATTCTCCCATGATAAAGAGAAGGCTGTGGTCTCTTCTTATAAGCGTGCTAATCCCATTAGGAGGGCTCTACCCTCCTGATCATCTAAATTTAATGATCTCCGAAAGGCCCCACTCCCAAATACCATCACATCTGAGATTAGGGCATGTGAATTTTGGAAGGGAGATGGCAGGAACTGCATAAACATTCACTCCACAGCAATAAAATGAAATTAATCGTAATACTGTATTTAACACAGTCTACCCGAAACATTATCTTTTCAACATGTAATTGATTAAAAAAACATTTCTTCACGAGGTATGTTATATACTTTTTTCCTGGTAAATCTTATAAGTCTGGTGTGTGATTTACACTTACAGCACACCACAGTTTGGAGTAGCCACATTTCAAGGACTAGATAGCAGCATATGGCTAGTGGCTTCCATATTGAATCACGTAGTTCTAAATGATTTACATAGATTATATCCTTTAATTCACTCAATAATCTCATGATTACTATTATCTCTTTTCATAGATGAGAAAATGAAAGTACAAGGAGAACAAATAACTTAAGCTAATGGGGAGGACTCAAGAAAAATGCAGGTAATCTGATTTTAGAGCCCCTACTCCTTAGCATTGCTGTCTCCTACCTCACCTGCTATTCTGTGTAGCTAACAGACTATTCTTCCTGCCCAGCAAGAGAATTTGAAAATTATAAAATTGCTATGAAAAGTTAGCAATGGACAAATAACAATTTTTTAGCTCTTTCCATAATGACCATTTTATAGGGTAAATACTGATATGTGTTATGCTTATTTTACAGATTTGGAAACTGAGGCACAAAGCCAAGGTCACAGAGCTAGCATTTGTTGGAGCTATGATTCAACCCTAGACTTTCTGACTCTAGAACACGAGCAGTAACCACTGGTTTGTTTCTGTTAATAGATCTACCAAAATAAATTAAAAAAAAAAATTCCACAGTAGGTAGAAATAATAACCTCTGAAGGCCAGAGTAAAACAAGGAGGGTGAGCCACCTTAATTAATTCAAAAAATTAAATTAAAAAGATAACATAGCAGTCATTTTTAGAGAAGATTAAAATATCTCTGTGAATTTACTATGCAATAAATAATGCTTGATATGAAAAAAGACGAGTTTTCCACATAAAAAGACAAGCTGTCACATACAGCTTGGCATAGGGAAAATGGATGGACAGTCCCCAGAATTCTATTTCATGGCCTACTATGGTGTTGTCCTCCCTTGCTACTTATTCTGAAATTTCTACCATTGGAACTACTGTTTAGAATTAGATGGTAAAGAGCACATCAAGCAAGATTGCTAAGTAATCATTTAAGAGCACAGCAAGCAAAATTTCTAAGTAATCATTACACATAGGAAAGCTATCCCAGATACTGTAAGTGAGTAAAAAGTTACAGAATAGTACATAGCATGATAACCATTTTTGTTGAAACAATAATAAAAGTTAGAATACATGTAGAAAACAGTGTGGAAATAATGTATATCAATGGTAATGGGAATGTAGAAGAAATCACATGGAACCTTAAGTTTTAAATTATGTATTTCCGTGATGTTTTAATTTTTATAACAAGCATAGGTTACACTGGTAAAAAAGATAGATGATAGATGATAGATATAGATAGACAATAGATTAGATAGATAGATAGATAGATAGATAGATAGATAGATGGATGGATGGATGGATGGATGGATGATAGACTGATTTTAAATGCTTCCATGTTTCCTAGGAATCTCTTCTGTAGGGCTGGTTTTTCTCTTCATCTCTTACTAGAAGAGATGTTTCAGATGTTTTTGCTTCCTTGGAAGACACTGAGTAACAGAACATGAGGACATGACTGGGGAAAGGTACAGTTCCGTGGGAGCAAAGGGCAGGGATGGAGAAAGGTGAGTTAGACAGCCCCCAACAGGAGAAACCAAAACAAGTCAATAGAGAGAACAGAAAGGTACAAAGGGCTTCAGAGGGCCATTCAAAGTCACTGTCCTGGTACTTTAAATCCAATAAGGAATTGTACCTACTAGAAATTACTTTATCAGACTTAACTTTCAAATTTTGCCATGGCTCTGACCGAAATCCTTTGCACTATCTCCCTACCTAATCTCTTCTATTCCAATGACAAATCCCAAATTTATATTCCCAGAACAAATGTCTCCTTCGTCTTCCAAATCCACATAATTGCTGATAGAAAACCATCTGGAAATGAGTACATACGTGTTCACCAAGAGATGCATGAGAACCAAACTGGAACAACTTTATACGACAATGAGAATGGATGAACCACAACAACTCAGAGGAAGCTGGATAAAGTTCACGAATAAGATATTAAACAGAAGAAGACAGACACAAGGGTACATATTGAATGGTTCTATTCGTGTCAAGTTTTTTAAAAGGGCAAAATTAATATTTGGTATTAGAAATCAGGGTACTGGTTGCCTTTGGGTAACAGTGCTTAGAAGGGGGCAAATGGTGGCCTTCTGAGGTACAGGAAACATTTTATTTCTTGATATGGTGTTGTTTACATGGGCATGTTCAATGAGAGATAATCCATTATGCTATCTATACATTCTTTATGTACATTTCTATATGTACATTTTAGATATATAGTAAGTTTTAAAATATACTTAAGAGATCTCACAAACTGATAAATATTTTCTGATAAACAATGTATTTATATATTGTTTTTTTTATATTTCCTAAATAAGAATAAATTTGCATGCTTGCTAGGTTCCTGTTGGCCTCCTTCAGTCTTAGGAATTTAGGTCAGCAGACACATTATCCGTCTTTTAGGTGTATCCTTCTTCATAGGGTTACCTATTCAAAATCTGATACTTTAAACAATATTAATAACATTTTTGTGATTAATTTTATCCAACTTGTTCGGGATAATCTATAATACTAACTTGTAACTTCTTCTATGATTCCAGAGAAATAAGCAATGGATTTAAATCTTACTCTTCCATTTTAAATGGAGAAACCAAGATTAAAAATATAAACTGATTTGCACTAGTACTCTGGGGCACAGGGCAGGAAAAAAAAGAGAGAGAAACATAACAGGGAGCATAAGAGAAGGGTGGAGGGGTAAGATACTGGAGATAGAGGGCGAAGGAGAATGGGATGGAAGGGAGACAGGAGAAGGAGGAAGACGCTTTATATCAGTCTAGAATATAGAAAGCAGACATGTTGGTTCAGAAATGCCCATAATTTGTGTTACTAGGTTGGGGGCCGGTTTCTCTCCCTGTGCATGAGCTGGCCTTTAGGATTGAGCTATGAGAAAAAAATCAGAAGCAGAAAGCTCTGATTCAGGATAAGTCAAATAAAATTCAAATGCCAGAAAGGAGAGGTAAAACACAAAAAACAAAAAACAAAAAAAACACAAATGAACGAACAAACAAAAAAACATTTTTCTACACTCCTCAAAATGAAGCCTTGAGCTTGGAAGATGACTGTAGAAACATGAAGATGGGTAAAAAGAAACCTGAAAATATCAGGGGCAGTGGACCCTACAAGCTCCTGGAAGTACTGCTGCTTTTGCATGAGCCCTTTCTTCAACATGGAGGTGATGGTGGAAAGAGGCCTGGATAAACGCCCCTGAAACAGAGCAGATGGAAAAACAGAAACTCCCTTGGCAGCCATAAAATGTCACAGAGGTGTAGAGAGTGCTGCCCTGTGCTTTGGAATGAGAGCACAGAGTCTACAATGTGTACAGAGACCAGATACAAATGATCATCTCCAACATCAACACCCAAGGAGCCTGCACAAACAAGCAAAGTGGTCAACAGTCCAACCACTCCAAAACAAGAAAATGTAAGGGTCGGTCCCTCCATTACCCCCAAGCATACAGCGCTCACCTTCCTTCCTACTGGTGCCATCTTGCAGAAAAGACAGTGAATGAGGCAGATCTCTCAAAGTCTAGCCATCTTCCCAGAGAGATCAAGTGCAGAGACTATTTAAACAAAAGGAATTGAACTGTGGATGGAAAGGAGGATTTTTTAAACCAAAAGTCATTGAGCTATTTTTTGATTGACAGATGTAAATTTTCTGAGACCCCCATGAAGTGTGGGTTCTTAAGGAAAAAACAACTTACTTGGTATAAAATACAGAAGTTATATTTTCTTTGCACACATGAGTAGCCTGTTAGCACACTGGTGACTCCACCACACTAGACAAGAACACCTCAAGTAATTCCGGCCTAATTAAATATTCCAAGCTGGGAACCCTTTCCAACCAAATGTATATTGGATCACCAATTTTTTTCAGTGTTATTGCTTTTATGGAACATATTTGATGAAACCTCCAGAAAATATATTTTTTTTAAATTTCTTTTAACAAAATAGATGAGTGACCTCTACATATTTTCCTCTATCGGCCAAGATTTTCGTCAAAATGTCAGCTACGGGAGGTAAGAATTATTCTGAAAGAAGACACCAAATACAAAGATCTATATCTAGGATAAAATACAGTCGTGCGGACCACAGAGGGAAAAGATGAACTCTCTTTTTAATACTGTTACTGTGAAAGATATATTTTTATAAATTATAAATATCATATACATTCTGCTGGAGGAAAGCTGAATTGTCAGATAAGAGGATTCAGTTTCTCCGACTGTAAAATGAATGATGTGGGATGGAAAACCCCTGGATCCCTTTTAGTTCTAAAATAACTATGGCATGATGATGTGAGAGAGAGCCTGGAAGATGGAATGACCATAAAAGTGCTGTTGATGTTAATGCACATGCTCAGTTTGGGTAGATGCAGAAGCTTTACCTCTTGAGCCCAGACAGAACCTAGCAGAGAATGAATGGTACCTTAGACATAACAGACATTGGGCACTGATTAGTGCCTTATGGAAACCTGGCAATCTATAAATGTGTCTTCTGGTATACTCCTCAAAACCAAATTCGTTAACAAAATACTGCATGCTTCTGGGAAGAACTCAGCTCAGGGAACTTTAAATACTTGACTTGTATCAGGCTTTACATCCAGTGAATTTAAAATATATATATTAATAGACAGTAAATGGATGAGATTTTATGTAAACATGCCTGTCATATCAATTTTCCGGTTCAATTTTACTCATAAAATTAGAGAATCCCAGATCTAGAAGGCAAGTTCGAGATTAAACAATAAAATTTCTGAATTTGAAAGATGAGAAAACGAAAGAGGTAGGTAAAATCTCTAGAGACAAATAATTATTACATGATGGAACCAGGTTATCAGCTCTTAATCCAGTGTCTGGTCTCTCGCTCCCTACTAAGAAACACAGTATTCTCATGAGGATGGGCTATTGGCTAGATATTTCCATCGGATACCTATTACTATTGGTATTAAAAAGAACCAGAAACCAGGATACTTGGGTCCTAGTTCTATGATTAACTACTTGTGTAACCCTAAACAATCAATTAATCTGGTGATATTTCAACATTTCAGTTTTCTTTTCTATAAAATGATGGGTTTAGTTCAGATAATCAATATTACATTAATATATCTCTAGGGTTAAAGATAATATTTTATCTTTAGAGAAAGCAATCTTTCCCTGAATACAGAACAAGTCTGTGTCTAAAGGGATGAAGTGGAATTTACCTTTGATCCATGAAGACCTTTAATACGGCAATTTCAGACAAATTAATCCTTTCTTTGTCTTACAAGTGAACAAGTAGACCCCACTGTCAGTGTGATCCAGGTAACTATCCTATTGTCCTTGTCTTTCCATTGGAACACCAGAGTCCAGATGTAGGAATTATCCGGTGGCTTGGTAGTGTGTAAACTAGTCCATAGCACCAACTACAAAATAAGCATTGAACTATTTCTGATTGCTTAAAATCCTCAAAATTCTGAATTTACATTTACTGTCATAGAGACAGATCTTGCATTTTGAATGCTTCGAAAAAAATTCAGGTACAAAGAATTATCTATTATTGCTATATACTAATTATTATGATTGATTTAAGATTATTTCTTTAAAACTTATTAATATAAATCCTGAATGACATTTATCCAGTAAAATTCTAAGAATTCTAACATCTTCCTAGGCACAAGAAAATATAGACTGTTCTCATTCTAGTGTCATCTTCTGAGTTGCAATAAACAATTTAATTCTCAAATAATATACACCAGGTTACTTGGATTACCACAGTAATCAAAACAGCCTATTCATTTCTCATTGCATTATTATTTTAATTAATATAAGTCACACAGGTGCAATGTGTGATGGGATCCATTTATGAATTAATAAATAAACATTTCAAAGGGACTATATAAAAATAATGCCTTGTAAAAAAAAAATGAAGACTATTGTCTAAAAGCTGTTGGGTTATTGGTTTATAAGCAAATGAACAACAACAAAAAAATTACAGTGAGAAATTTCAAACAGTAACCTCCCTGGAGGGAAACAAAGCAGTTCAATAGAAGTCTACAGCTGTACATAAAAGACTGAGTTAAGGGTAATTAAAAAAAAATCCTGAAAAAGTGATAAGCTCAGTGAATATTCTTTCAGAAGAAAGAAAGAGAAACAAAACCTGGGATTGAAATGATATCTCGTGGCTTTACAAAGCTTTTTATCCAAGGACTCATCCACTTTACAAAAACAAATTCATTACTTTTCTATACACTCTTTTGATTGTGGGTAAGTGCTACTTTATTGCAACCTTTGGCAGACAGAAGAGATGGAAGCAGAGGGAACATCCACTGAACAGGTCCGTAGTGCTAGGAATAGGGGCAGGGACTCCTCTCAAATCCGACTGCTCCATCCAGCAAGTCTTCTACTTTCGCATCTTGCTTGGACGAGCACAGACCGATGGGTAAATAAGATGAAAGCAATGGTACCATACTGCTCAGTATTTAGAAAGGTACCTTTCTTCCAAGCTGCTTTGCAGACATTACCTCATTAATCTTCATAACATTTTTAAGAAAGGAGGAGGGAATGATCTCCTCCCTCTTTTAATGGATGGGGTAACAATTGCTTAAGGCTGATGATTCAATGTCATGGCTGAAAACATTTTCCAAACCCTTAGGTCGGGCGCCATCAGCCACTTCAGAATTAAGTGTAGCTCTTCAGAGAAGCCAGCAGTGAAGGGAACTACTTCCCAGTGCTGGCAGATGCAGAAGTAGGATGGATGAGTAAGACACTACTGATTGTTACCAAAAAAACATTAATAGACATATTCACTTGTTATTACAAAAAAAAAAATGCTAATCAAGGGCAGGCTAGAAGAACTTCACAGTTGGATGGGACACGGAAATGAAAATGGGGTAAAGAATGCACCACTCCACTCAAAAAGCTTACATTCATTTTTTCATCATTCACTCGACAGAAGGAAGTTTCCTGGATGCCATTCGAGGTGTGAGGGACACAAATACAAATCGGACCTTGCCTTCAGGAAGATTAGTCCAGTAGCCTAATCAGACTTTAAAAACTTGGAGCACTGAATAATACACATTAAATAAAAGTTATGCCCACATCGTTATGGAAATGCAAAGGACAAACATTCAACTCAGTTTAAATGAATCAAGGAATACTTCTTGAAGTACTTGTGGGTTGTCCTGAGATTTGCAAAATAACTGAAGTTTAATTATGGAGAGGGTATTCAAAGTGGAAGGATGAGTTCCCAAGGGGTTGTTTTACTGCGGCAAGGGGCTCTGCTGGTTGCAGATGGAGGAATACCAGCCCCCAGAAAATAAAGGTGGTGATGTCAGAGCATGAGGAGCTGTATGCATCAAGTTCAGGAGTTTGGACTTCACTGCACAGGCTTTGGGAGCCTACCAGGATTAGGAGAACATTTAGTAGGGCAGTTCTTGCAGTAATGAGACCACAGGGGCTAGAATGGGAGGTACCAGCCATCCTTTTTGTTGTATTGGGCCGGGCGTTCAAAGTATGTTTACCTGGATCCTTCATGCCTGGGGTGATGGAAGCCCCAGCTCAGAAGACAAAATCTAACTTCTTCACTCTGTTCTGATCTGCCTGCCTTCTTTGGCCAGACCAGACGAGAAAATCTGAAGTTAACACAGAGCAACCATCTAGAATAACAGCAGAATGGCAGACTAAGCATTCTTCCCATTTTCTGTCCTAAAGGGGATATGAGGAATTCGAAGATCTCAGCTTCCTACTGAGGACTCTGGGACATCTTATTGCATTATGTGAACACCCTCAGCTTATGTGTTCTTCATGCCTATTAGTTTTATATTGAGGCAAGGCAGGGTCAGTATGGTGAACAGACCCACATCATAGGATGTAATTCCGAATTGGTGGGAGTAAACGCTGTTTATATATGAGGGTTTGTATAACGTTTTATATACTTTTCAAACATGTTGCTCACAAATTATCTCATTTTGATTTTTATAACATGCCTGTGAGAACGGCGGACATAATACTATGTCTGCTGATGACTAGAGAAAATGAAGCTTGAAGAAGTCAAAGGTTTGCCTGGGTTAAAATTTAAAAAAAAAAAAAAAAAATGCGACAGAGAGCCAGACTCTACTCATGGCTTTCTGATTCCTTCCCTGTCCAGACATTTCCTCAGACACCCTAACAAGGCTGAGTCTCACAAGACTGGTGACAGACAAGATCACTGGTTGACCCAGAAAAGGTAAGGCCTATGAGAAAGGCAGAGTAGCATCTCTCCCGTCAGTCGCTGATGTGTTCCAGCAAGTTCGCAGGCACGTCATGGACTAAACGGAGTTAGGAAATCCTCAAAGGGAGCACGAAGGTAGAGATGGAACCAAGACCTGTCTACCTTCAAACTCTTCTTCCCCGTGTTGTGGGAACAGGAAGCCAGCTCTAAGTACCTCCGTCCCAAGCATTTCTAGTGCCTAGGATACTGGCCTACCTGTGTGTACAGGAGGAAATACCACCAACACCAGACTGTATTATCTTCAATTGTGAATGGCAACAGCTTTTGGAGAGAATTCCATAATATCATAATATTTGCTTAATGATGTGCTCACAATGAAGCCAGAATGGAGAAGATGAACATAAAGAAATGTAATGGCTGCATTACACGTCTTGGTAAATTAAAGGGAAAGCACAGTTTTTCAGGAGACAATGTGAAAATATCTTTACTGCTAAAGTACCTTCTGATTGTACTTTTTGGACTTAATTCTGATCAATATAATAAATCCTCAAAAGCACAAAAGTTAATATTTCCCTATGCCAACTTAAACTTAACCTCCAAAATTGAAAATTTCATAAGCCTACACTGGATATTGAAATGACCTCCCGATGAACATGTTTTTCCTAGCGACCCATCAGTAGGACAGGAGTTTCCGCATGCCCCGGCCTGAATCCAGTTCCTCTGTTACCCTGACACTCTCTCACTCCTTGTCTTGTGCCTTTTTGAAAATCTTTTCACAAAGATTTCCTTGCTGTCTTCCAGTAACACTGTGAGGCAGGCATTCCCCTAACTGCGCTCAGAGCTTGTATTATAATTTATCTACTTTTACACCTATCTCACCCGGTTTGCATGGTAAGCTCAGTTTCATTCATCTTTACACTTCTAGTGACTAAAACCATGTGGAATACAAAATATTTTGAAGGTAATCAGAGGACAAAATGAAGGAAGGAAAAGATAACAGGTATGTTATGCCCGGTTTACCGAAAACTTAAGTGGCGTGACCTTGGTGGTCCCGCACAACTGTCCGGCAGCAAATCCAGCTGTGATTTCAAGCTCTTACTCATATTTCCATGATATTAATCCCAAACTCTGCCGCCAACAACATCTGAAGAATTCTAGCTCCTTCCCAGTCATGGGCAAAGAGAATGGAAAGTTGACTCGAGCCCCTGCTTTATCTTCTCTGTGGCTTTCTTCAGGCTGAAGGAATGGGTCTTTTTGCTTTGCTCTCTAGACATCTCTCTCCTCTCAGGCGCTGCCCTTAGATCATTTGTTACGTTGGTGAATCACTCGCAGAGATTTCAATGCCCTGCCGTCAGGACTTAGTATTCTGTTAGTGCTCAGCAAATGGATGAATAAGGAGGAAGAAGAAAGAGAGCAGAGGTGGAAAAAAAAAATAATGTACCGTTTAGTTTATTTATCCTGAAGACAATATCCAAGATATTATCTTATGAAATAATACTGCCAAGAAAATTGGGGGGGAGTGGGGAGGGGAACATCTCACAAGTTGCTTTTTAGAGCAAAGCACACATCTAAACTACTGTTTTATTTACTTCAGTATTAATTAAACATTTTTTAAAGATAAAGCAGAGATGTGGAGAGCAAACCCTCAAAAACACGCAAGCAGAGGTAAGACATGGCAGTGACCTTTTCTGCCGGGGAACGTGTGGCAGAGCTAAAACACCTAAACCAACCCTCATTCCGCACGTGTACGTCCCATCCCATCAGCACCCAGATCCTAAGGGAGTAGGCTGATATTCACGGAGTTCCTGGAGAAGACACAATGTAAAAGCTCTGCAAACATGAGCACATGGTTTTTGACCAACTCCATGGTTCCCAGGCCCTTGGAGTTCAGGGCCCAGTGAATTCCAATGGGGAAAAAATTGAGCATCTGATATAAGTTATGTGTAGTTTATTTTTTCCAAAAGAAAGGTCATTTTACTTTATCGCTGTAGTAAAAATTCATATTAATTCAAAAAATTAGAAAGAACATGACCTCAGAGGAAAAAAATATTTATAAGTTGCATAAATTTCCCTTTGTGAAAAATCACTTCAGTGGGCTCAGTTTCCAAATTTGCTGCAGATTGGCACAAACCTTGAGACCTGTGCCAGTCCACCATCCACAGCCAGGTGCTAAGTTACGAACAAACACCAGACAACTAGTGCCCTGGATCACCACATCCCAGACTATTAAAAAGAAGAGCTATTAAGTTTAGGACAAATGAACAGAAGCAACGCTATGCAGTGAGGAATAAGCTGTGGGTACTACAAAGACACTGAACTCACGGGATTTATTTCTTCTAGAGTGTTAGAGATTGGTGACCTAATAATTGAGTATATGGATGACAGATCTGTGAAAGTGGGGTCCCAGCCACAGACTCTGTATGTCACTCTATCAGTAGCACGAGACTCACCACCAGGATCAACCAGTGTGACATTCTCAACTCTCGTACTGTTTATCCTCACAAACATGAAGCCTGTGGCAGAGAGAAGAGATCCTCAATGATCCCAGGACAGTATATTATTGATGTTTTAATAACATACACTGAATAGAGATTAGTGTGATTGGCATTTCCAGAAAATGGGAAATATAACCATGAAAAACGGAACGGTGGTCAGATTCAATATCTCTCTTGCTTTTTGTTCTTCGAACATGTCAAGCTTAATTGTCCTTAGGGCCTTTGCACTTACTGCTCTCTCTTCCTGGAGCTAAAATACTCTGCCATTAAGGAACTGGTCTCTTGACATTCAGACATCAGTTTAAATGTTGCACCTGAGCAAGGCATTTTTGGACTACGCTATTTGAAAGAGGCACCTGAGCACTTATTCTCACACCACTGTATTTTGTTTCTCTGTACAGCACCAATCACTAGTTGGTATCTTTTATTATTTATTTTTGTTAGCAGTCTCTGCCCAGTGGAAAGTGAGCACCACGAGGGCAAGAACCTTATTTATCATCACTATCCTATCAATCCCTGGGGTCTGCAACATGGGACGCTTCATAGGAGATGGTCAATAAATATCTGCTGAATAGAATGATTATCTAGTCCAGCATAGCTCTCCTTTTACACATAAAGAAGAGACGTTCACAAAGCCGAAATTATCTTAACACCAAGTTTTGGTGGAAGGAAGGAAGGAAGGAAGGAAGGAAGGAAGGAAGGAAGAGGAAGCTGAAGGAAGGAAGGAAGGAGGAAGAGGTTAGAGGAGGGAGAGAGGAGGAGGGGAGGGGGGGGGAGAGGAGGGAGGGAAGGAGGAGGAGGAGGGAAGGAGGAGTGAGTAGAGGAGGAAGGAAGGAATACAAATAATGTGGGCTGAAGGAAGGAAGGAAGGAAGGAAGGAAGGAAGGAAGGAAGGAAGAGGAGGAGAAAAAAAAAGAAAGAAAAAGAGAAGACCAGTCACTTGGTTTCTAGTTAGTTTTTTCCTATTGTTTTGTGTTCATTTTACCCTAATTTTTCCTGTGTATTCGGATAATACATACAACAGAGGGGAAAAAATTAAAGTGTAAAGGGGGTATGGAAGGATTTGCAATATAATTTGACCAAGGCCTTAGTATACTAACACTTCTGCTTTTAAAATTCTGACCGAAGTTAAAGAATAGACATAATCACTCCCATGACGGAACACTTTGCCCTTAAACACTTTTTCATAAGCTAGTTAGATTGTCTGTAAATGAGTCCATTAAAAAGCTATTCCTTAAGATTGAGGCATTGACTCCTTAGATGTTTCTTGACAAAAGCAAATTCCTGCTGGACATCGTTGGTTGATTAAGTCAAAATCATTCTCAACTCCTTTCTTTCTTGTAGTCTTGAGATGCTGGAGAAGCTAAATACTAATGTTCCCCGGGGGTCACATAACAAAGGTCTAGCATAAGTGACATCTATGAGGAGTCTCTCAGGAAATTTTTCACTTTCCTAATAAAGTATCAAACTTTGAAGTTTTTTCCTTTCCTTCTTTCTTTCTGCCTTGAACGTGTACATGATGTCTGGAACTTTGGCAGCAATCTTGTAACCATGAGGGAAATATCAAGGAGATCTAAGAGATTCTAGTGTGACATCAGTAAGCCACTGAAATTCTGCTCGTAGCTGCTTGCTATCAGAGTTTCAGAATGTGAGAAAAATAAATGTTTATTTACATAAGTCACAGTTGAGTTCTTCTTTACATGCCAGGGAGTTCCTTTCTGACACAAAATTTTAAATTATCTGAATTACTTTATAGGAAAAGAACCAGGGGACTAAATACCCAGGCCTCACCTTCCTGCCTTCAGTTTCCAATCAGTTCTCCAGACAGCAACAGGCAAGAGAGTCTATGGATGTATATGAGTCTCCAGGGGCCCAGAGTATGGTAGAGAAAGATGGGAAATGAATCTGGAGAGGCACAGGGAAGACGGCCAGGACAAACAGTAGTTTTCAGACTTCTTTTCTTAGGAACAAAATCCTTATGTCAAATTAAATCAAATACCCGATGCCAATACACAAATCAGATGAGAGCAGAGCTTGCTCAGCTGAGGAAGAGCTGGTGTGCCATGGTCTCCACCTCTCCCTTACCTCTGCAGCACCTCTCCCCACATAACCCCCAACCCCGCCACCACCACCAAAGTCACCTGTGCTGAAATTCAGGCATGCTTGAAAAAATAAATTTGCAAACCACTAATGCAAGATTGTCAGATAAAATATAGATCATCCTTCGGTTGAATTTGAATCACAGATATGCAACAAATATTATTGCGTTGGACATAATTACACTAGATTTTTATTCATTGTGTATCTGATATTAAAATTTAACTGGGCATCCAGTTATTTTTATTTGCTAAATCTAATAACCCTACTAATTCATAACATTATTTAGCACAGACCTGAAGGGACAGGACATGGAAGAGTCAAGTTTTTATAAAGGGGGCAGAATATAAACAAAAGAGTTAAAACCTAACGGTGCTGAAAGTAGAAGAGGAATACAGAAAGGTTACTTAAAAAGGCTTGAAAAGAAAATTTATCTGGTCCACAATTTTGTTCAAGACTGGCTATGAAAAGACCACGGCACCTTTCCCCGCTAAACTGCATCTTCCTTGCGTTTCCAAATGTCCTATGTATAGTCCATTCACTCTTTTAAAAGTTGAAATACCAAGACACCCATAGGAGAAGGAAGAGGGACATGAAGCACTGCTATCGACGTCCTCAAATCCTGGCTTCTTGACTCCCAATCTGGGACATTTGGCTGTTTTCACAGGCAGAAAATGTTCCTCATCCAATTAAATAAAATGAAGCAGAAGCCAGGTGGAATGCTTCCAGTTAAATACTTGCTCCTCTTATCTGCTCGTTCACACCCTTCCCCTCATTATCACAACAGAGCACATCGAGCGCGCTCTCCGTTTCTAATGAAGATGTTCCCACTGTATTCCTAATGAAAACAGCGCACAGATAATAGCCTCTTTCCTCTATGAAACATATGAGTGACATGGAAGCCCCAAAGTTGCCTGGAAAAGCTGGCGCATCGGTCCTGAATTCCTGGTTATAGTGAAGCGAGAAGGACACAGAATGATGAAAAACTCCTTTATTAGAAATTCAGTTCAGCAGATATCATGTCTTATCCCAATTTATAAAAACTTTTAAGAGTCATAACGAAGTTGTGTTCAGAGTCTCCTTAGAAGCTATGCAGAAATACTCAGAACTGGTTATCAAAATTTGTACCTTTAGGGACACCTAACTGGCCCAGCTTGTTGGGTTGAAAACTGAAGTGAAGACTGTGTTGCACTGATTCAAAAAAGGAAAAAAAATTGGAACAAATAACCAAAAGTATTGTTCATATTTATGAGAAATGTGGTTTATTATAAGAAAAGCCAAGCCTGAAATATTCTATGACTCTGACACTTGTGAAACAAAATGTTACCTGTGCAGAAAAACAGAAGAAAACCCTATAGAATTAATGATTCATTTGCAAGTAGATTTTTTTCAACTCAACGATGGAAAAGATTGGGACATATGTGGGAGGTGGAAGCATGTGCAGCTATCTCCGTTTTATCCTATTTTTAGAACAGGAGTAGAAATCACTCAGGGAGATGAGAAACAGCCAGAGTACAGTTTTGCTTCGACTGCTTGTTCAATGACTATACTACTGCACTGTATTGTCCTAGGTTACTTAGAAATTACAGTCCTCCAAATGGACTCTGAAATTTTTTTCCTGATGCTACAAAATAATTGCCTCAATAATATTAAAATACTGTTATTTGATTTTTAGATATTTTGGAGATGTAGATAGAAAGAGACAGATGATAGATACACAGGTACATAGATACATAGATACATAGATAGATACATAGATACGGATGCATAGATACATGGATACATAGATACATAGATATATAAATACATAGACATATACACAGATACATACATAGATACATAGATAACTATCTACATCTCCAAAATATCCAGATCTCCAAAGCTGAGATAAACAGATACATAGATACAAAGTCATATCTGCTTCTAAAGAAACACTCTTCATCTAATGATAAAGAAGACTCTCAAAATTTCTAAATAATAAGAAAATTTAAGTTGTGACCTCTACCTTATTATATTAACTGATCCACCAGAGAAGTCCATTTGGCTTTTTAATGTCCTTACCGTAAAAAAGATTTTCTCTCTTTTTAGTTTAGTATATGTATTTCTGTTCCAAAATAGATACAGTTTAGTTAAACTAACTTCCTGTGCCCTGCTGGGGGTCTGCGTGATGAGAACTATTTTACCCAGACTTAACACAATTACCCTGCTGCTGGTCATGCAAGGCTGGAGTAAACAAAAACATTAAGGGAAGTTAGGATGTTATTAGCCAAGTGTTTTCCTCCATTTCTGGCTATGCGTGGAGGCAACCACCCAACCTGAAAAAGATCAAATGTGTTCAGGCACATTTCTTAAATCAGCAGACATCAACAGTCAATGACTTAAAAGTCATTTTCTTTGACACCACATCTGAATTTAATAAACAAGAGGTTCCACTTTTATCATGAAGTGCTATTATATAAACAGCACCATATCATTGATCACATCTGACAGAACTGCAAGGTTAGATACACACCATCCTTTTTAAAGAGTGGCAAAAATTAATGCAATTTATTTCAAATTAGCGTAACAGTAAATATCCGATTTATTTGCTTTCTCATGAAATTCATTCAACAAATATTAATGAGTTGCCTAACTAATGTTCGAGTTATCATGCAAGTCTCTTGGGAGATTCAAGAATGAATTTTCTATAACGAGCACATCTGCACTTTTACGGAATATTGACCTTCACATATGTTAATGATTTTCCAACATTCCCAGGGTACCTACTATGTGTTAATCCTAAGCAAACTGAGGCATGGAAAAATTGTAGAATTCCTTTGGCATCATCAAAGGAAATTACGCTTAGGCTGTGGCACCTCCCATTTAATCCCAAAACAGCAGACTAGCCAGCCAGGAAGCTCCTTCTTCAGCCTTCCCAATAGTTTTAAAAGCACCTAATTCCCATTCTGTTTAAGATAGTTGGAGCAGTTCATTTTTTTGTAACTGAATTTTTAATGACACGAATGCATTTATTATATCTTAATTTGAAATGTATGTGTGAAATACATGGCAATCCTCTATTTCATTAAGCAGAATATTGTATTAACTGTAAGGGCCGAACAAAAGCATTTATTCTGTTCCCTGTGCTACGTGGAACCTTCGTCTTACTTTGGCAAGTCATTATTTCTGCATACCTCCTTGTCTTTGATGACGCTGATCTTCCACCAGGTTTATAGACTATCTAGCCCAGGGCCATTTTCTCATGTTAGAATATTTTTTGTGTGTGTCTTTCAAGACGCAACTCAAAACTTTTTCTACCTTGAAGCCATTCCTGATCCTGGCTGCGGTTAGAATAATTTGGTTCCAATGCTTACATTCACCCTTTTTTTTTCTTTTTTTTTTTAACCTCTACTTAACAGTCTTCATTCTAACCTCACCTCACATTGTTCTGAGAGGAGCAAACTCAAAAATATGATCTCTTAAAAATAAAAGAGAACCCATTGAGGTAATAATTAAATCTCACTCCTGATATGTGGCACTGGGGCCAAAACCTCCACTGGAAAACTAGAAACAATTTGGTTGCCTCTGCTAGGAAGCAAGAGCTTGAGGTGAGTAGATCAGAAGCTTTATGGCTGCTGCAGATCCCATCATCTCGTCCCTGATTCTTGCCTTGACCATGCAGCCAGTCAGCCTCCCCCTTGTATCCAGATTGTTCAAGGAGTGAGTTGCCTCTCTTATCTCTGAGTCCCTACTAGGAAGAGATGTCTCCCCTACAAACTCCTCCCCATTCTAATCCTCTCTTCACTCCCTTCTTCATGGGGACCTCTGTCTCAGCACTTATACACAGTCTATCACACTATTTTTTTTACATGTTGTCTTCTACATAGACTTAAAGGTAATGGCCATGACTTATTTTTGTAGCCTTCACGAGTAGTACATAAAATGTGTTCAATTGATGCTTGTTAAGTAAATGACTAAATATAATACCTTTCAAATATGTTTCATATAATTCGACAGATGTGATCTGAAACCTTCCCCAATCAACAAATATTCCTTGATCACCTACTATGGACTTAGTTTCCTAGCACAAATACCAATTAGACCTAATTATTGAGACATTTAAGGACTACATTTAAGTTAAATCTTTAAAAACTTTTAAATATTTTAGCTACATTATAATATTATAATTGTTTCTTTGTCTCCAACGATGAGCTGTAAGTACCTTAAGGGTATGGCTTCCAGCTTATTTACCATCATATTTCCAGTATAACATTTATCATGGAATTTACCAGAACAATGCCTGACACAATGTGGGATACAAAAAGAGATAAACTAGAATAACAGTTTAATTATTTTGAGAGTCATTGGTGTTGTAGCATATATCAACAGTGCACTTCTTTTTCCTGCTGAATAGATTTCTATTATATGTATATATTACAGTATGTTTACAGTTCAGCTATTGATGAACATTTTGGGGGGGTTATTACAAATAAAGCTGCTATAAACATTTGTTTATATGTCCTTGTCATTTCTCTTGGATAAATATCTGAAAGTAGAATGCCTGAATTATATGGTAGATGTATGTTTAACTTTTTTAGAAACTTCCAAACAGTTTTTAAAGCAGTCTCACCTTTCGACATTTTTAGCAGCAGTGTATGAGAATTCCAGTTGTTCCACATCCTCATCGACACTTGGTTTGGTCAGACTCTTTAATTTTTGTCACTCCAGTTGTGTAGTGGTATCTCACTGTAGTTTTAATTTGTATTTCCATAATTACTGAGAACGAATATCTTTTCATGTGCATAATAAAAATCTATATATCTTCTTTGATGAAGTGTCAGTTTAAATCTTTTGCCAATTTTTAATTGAATTATTTATTACCAATAATACTTGAGACTTCATTATATATTCTAGATATAAATCCTTTATCAGACATGAAATTTACAAATATTTTCTCCCGTTCTGTGGCTTGTCTTTTTATTCTCTAACAGTAGCTTTTGAACAGCAGACATATGTGATTTTGATAAAGCCCAATTTGGCAGAATTCTAGATTGACAGTTCTTTTTTCATTAGCACGTTAAAGATATGTTTCACTGTCTTCTTTTTTTAATTATTTTTATTTTTCAATTACAGTTGACATTCAATGTTATATTAGTTTCAGGTGTACGGCATCATGGTTAACATTTAAATAACTTACAAAGTTAAGTTTAAGTACCCACCTGACATCATACATAGGTATTACGATATTAATGACCATATTCCCTGTGCTGTACTTTATATCTCTATGACTGTTTTTAACTGCAGGCTTGTTCTTTTTAATCCCTTCACTTTTTTCACGCAGCCTCCCAACCCCTCTCCCATCTGGCAACCATCAGTTTTTTCTCTGTATCTGTAAATGTTTCTTTTTAGTTTATTTTGATTTTTAGATTCCACATATAAGTGAAATCATATGGTATTTGTCTTTCTCTGTCTGACTTATTTCAGTTAGCATAATACTCTCTAGGTCCATCCATGTTTTCACAAATGGTAAAATTTTTATGGCTGAGTAACATTCTATTGTGTATATATATACCACGACTTCTTTATCCAACTGTCTATTGATGGACACTTAGATTTCTTCCATATCTTGACTATTGTAAATAATGCTGCAGTAAAGATAGGGATGTATATATCTTTTTGAATTCGTGTTTTAGATTTCTTCAGCTAAATACCGAAAAGTGCATTTGCTGGGTCATAAAGTAGTTCTATTTTTAATTTTTTTGAGAAATCTCCACATTGTTTTCCATAGTGGCTATACCAATCTGCAATCCCACCAATAGTGCATGAGGGTTCCTTTTTCTCCACATCCTCACCAACACTTGTTGTTTTTTGATTTATTGATGATAGCCTTTCTGATAGTATTTCTCCGATTATTAGTGATGTTGAACATTTTTTCATATGTCTACTGGTCCTCTTCAGAGAAATGTCTATGTAGGTCTTCAGCCCATTTTTTAAAATCAAATTGAGTTTTGTTGTTTTGTTTTGTCTGGTGTTAAGTTATATGAGTCCTTAATATATTTTGGAAATTAACTCCTTACCGGATATATCACTGGTGAATATTTTCTCCCATTTGGTAGATTGTCTTTTTGTTTTGTTCATGATTTCCTTTGCTATGGAAAGCTTTTTAGTTTGTAGTCTCATTTGTTTATTTTTTCCTTTTGTTTACCTTGCCGAAAGAAATATATCTAAAAAAAAAATTATTTTTTAAGAGCAATGTCAGTTTACTGCCTATGCTTTGTTCTAGGAGTTTTATGGTTTTGGATTTTACATTTATGTCTTTAATCCATTTTCTGTTTATTCTTGTATGTGGTATAAGACTGTGGTCTAGTTTCAATTTTTTGCATGTATCTGTCCAGTGTTCCCAACACCATTTGTTGAAGAAACTTTCTTTACCTCATTGTATATTCTTGTCATAGATTAACTGACCATATAGATATGAGTTTAATTCTGGGCTTTCTATTCTATTCCATTTATCTGTGTGTCTGTTTTTATGCCAATATCATGCTGTTTTGATTACTATAGACTTGTAGTGTAGTTTGATATCAGGTAGTATATCAAACTTTGTTCTTCTCAAGGTTGCCATGGCTACTAGGGGTCTTTTACAGTTCCACATAAAGTTTTAGATTATTTGTTTTAGTTCTATGAAAAAGTCATTGGTATTTTAATTGGGATTACACTGAATCTATGGATTGCTTTGGGTATTATGTACATTTAAACGATGTTAATTCTTCCTATTCATGAGCATGGTATATGCTTCCATTTATTGTATTTTCTTCAAATTTTTCTTCAATGACTTGTAATTTTCCAAATGCAGGTGTTTTACCGCATTGGTTAAATTTATTCCTAGGTATTTTATTTTTTTGATGCAGTTGTAAATGGGATTTTTTTTCTCAATTTCTCAGACAGTTCATTATTGGTGTATAAAAATGCAACTAATTTCTGAATATTAATTTTGTATCCTGCTACTTTACTGAATTCATTTATTAGTTCTGATAGGCTTTTTTGGTTTTTGGTGGTTTTTTTTTGGTGGAATCTTTGCAGTTCCCTTATCATGTCATCTGCAAATGATGACAGTTTTACTTCTTCCTTTCAAATTTGAATGTTTTTGATTTCTTTTTCTTATCAGATTGCTGTTTCTCGGACTTCTAGTTCCCGTCTTCTGACGTGCGTTGTTTCTGATGAGAAACTACTCTCGTCTTTGTCTTTCTTTTTCTGTCACAACTTGTCTTTACTTAGATTGCTTTTCATATTTTCTTGTTATCACTGGTTTTTAGCAATTTGATTATGCTATAACTTGGTGTCACTTTTTAGAGCTTCTCGTGTGTGGGGTTCATTGAGCTTTTTGTGTCTAAAAGTTTATAGTTTTTATCAAACTTAGAAATTTTTCAGCCATTATTTCTTCAAATAATTCTTTCCTCTCCCCCTTCCAATTAAATATATATTACACCACTTGAAGTTTTCTCTTTATATTCTCCATATCTCAATATATTCAATCTTTTAGTTTTTTAAATATATGAAATAGAGTTACAATAAGTGTTTTTAAAGTCCTTGCCTACTAATTTTATCTGTGTCATTTCAGCTCAGTTTCAAATGACTGATTTTTTTCCTCGTTATGGGTTGTTGTTGGGTTTTTCTGTTTTTTGTTTTTTGTTTTTTTTTTAATTTTCTTTTTTGCTTCTTTGAATGCCTAGTAATTTCTACCTTGTTGGGTGCTGGATCTTTTTGTATTCCTATAACAATTTTCGAGCCTCTGGGGATGTAGTTGAGTTACTTGAAAATTCTGGTGCTTTACAGCCTTGCTCTCAAAGCTTTGTTAACATGGAACCAGAGCAACATTTAGCCAAGGCTGATTTTGTCCTACAACTGACCAAATGCCTTATGAATAATGAGGTTTTCCACCTGTTGGAGGGGGTACAGAAACTATACCTATTCCTGTGTGAGTGCTAAGGATTGTTCTCTTTCCTCTTATCCAATAGTTCTTTCCCCAACATCACATAATTTCTTATCAATATTCAGCTGAAGACTTAAGAACCTTCTGCAAATTTCCAGAATCTGTTTTCTTTCTCCTTCTCTCCCCATCTCAACAATAATTATAATTTATGGACACTGTTTCTTCATGGCAGCAGTTTTACACGTGTCTGCTCAGAAAATAGCAGTGATATGGACTAGTTTGGATATCTTCTATTTAGGGTGAGGGAAAATACCAATAGCTATTGCAAAGCTTTAACCAGTATTATGATTCTGTGGCAAAAGGGGCTTAAAAAATGGAAAGCTATAAACATTTCTAAATAATTTGTCTGTTTCTTCATCAATATCACACTGTCTTGATTATTATCATTCTAGAGTAATTCTTGAAGTCAGAAAGCATCAGTCCTTCAACTTTGTTCTTCTCCTTCAATCTTGTGTTAGCTATTTGGGTCTTTTTGCCTCTTCATATAAATTCAGAATCAGTTTGTTGATATCCACAAAATAACTTACTGAGACAGCAACTGAATCTATAGATCAATCTTGACAATACTGAATTTTCCTATCCATGATCATAGAATATCTCTCTATTTATTTAGTTCTAGAATCCATTCATTGGAGTTCTGTAAATTTTAGTATTTAATTTTGGAGGTACTAATATAAATGGTATTGTGTTTTTAATTTCAAATTCCACTTGTTTTTTTGCTGGTATATAGGAAAGTGATTGACTTCTGAGTATTAATTTTGTGTCCTGCAACCTCGCTATAATCACTTAGTTCCGGAATTTTTTTTCTCAGTTCTTTCAGATTTTCTATAGGCAATCCTGTCATCTGAGAACAAAGACGGTTTTGTCTTTCTTCCTAATCTGTATATATTTTATTTCCTTTTCTTATCTTATTGCATTAGCAAGGACTTTCAGTACCATGTTGAAAAGGAGTAGTAAGAGGGTACATTCTTGCCTTATTTTTTATCTTAGTAGGAAAGCTTCAAATTTCTTACCGTTAAGCATGATATTTATAGGTTTTTTGTGAATGGTGTGGGAAACTGCTCCTCTCCACAGCCCACAATCCTCAAGAAAACCAAAAGATTCAGGATGTAGAAACATCTGGCAGGCCCAAGAACATGGCTGAAGAATTTTGATGAAAATAGAGGGATCAAGTGAAAGGCTGCCTACTGAAAATTGACCTCCCTTCACCCCATCCTTGCTTCCTTCTATTGGCAATATCGTGTTGCCAGTCAAAATAAAATTACTGATGAGGAGTTCTGTTAGAACCAGCATTGTCTACCACAAAATTAGAGGAGACATCCATACTAAACATGTGAAATGGCGTAGTAAGCCTTCTGTATGTCATTTGCGTTTTCAAGTAATTACCCTGATTATAACTTAAACTTCTCTCATTACATCAGCCTGTCCTGAGGGAGTCCTCTAGAATCCTACCTCCTGTTGACATTGGTGATTAGGAGGCCATGGGAGGTCAGCAAGAAGCAAACAGATCTGCCACTCTTCCCTACTCTGAAAAAAACATTTTACAACAGGAAAAATAGAGACCTATTCCTTTGGCGAAGTGTTAACAAGAAGGCATGTTAAAAATCTATTCAATCGTTTCCAGGTAATATTTTAGCTGTGAATACTTTTATTGTTGCTGTGGTTGCTGTTTATTTTATTACTATTTGGAAAATCTGCACTCTAAAATACTTCCATTTGGGAATCACTTTTTAATTTTCCAAGCAAATTTCAATATATTCAATACACTTCCTATTTACTATGCCTTATCTAGTATATCCCATTCTATTTTATTCTCCATTCAACTCTGTAGAATGTGGTGTTACAAAGGGATTTTATGCTGCTGTAATTTGCTACTGTTGTCTGCATTTATTTCTTTAATGACATAAAATTGAAAAGCTGGCAAAGTAACATATTAGTACACAATTTAGAAAATTTCTTTGGAAAAATAACCGTCTCGAATTATTCAGAATGATTTGTTATTAAAATGTTATCAGAGCACATAAGCCTTCTTAACATACAGAACAATAGCCATGCTGTCATAGAGACAAAGCGTTTCCTCAATAAAACATCCAATCTCAATTCCCAACCCCATAACACATAAACTTGGAAATGACCTTGGCAAGTCTCTCTTAAACTTAACTGACTTCTCCTGATTGTATTGCTAAAAATCTATAAAGGAGTAACCAATTACAAAATGCACTTGGAATATTTTATTAACTCTAGTCCAATTGTCTCAACATAAAAAAGACGACATAAACTTTTTCCATATGGCAAAATTTTAATCTTAAAGTTTATTTAATAAACCTAATGTTGAAATACAATGGAAGTAGTATAAAACATCATAGAAATTTTAATATTTCATTAAATAGCATCTAAATTTTGGATAGACTTTTAATTTTACAAATCTCTCAACAAGTAAATGAAGCCATTACACATAAACTTGGCAGACATTCAGTTAAAGTTAATGTGTTGATATAGTAGATAACCAAAACATTAAATCAACACAACTCACTTCTTTTGCTTCAATGAAAATCTTTAGGGATATAGCTTAGTATTACATCATTCTCAAGATAGTAGTTACTCAGATAAAAACCAAATGTCACTATCAGACTCATCAAGCTTCTACCAGTTGAAGTCACTTATGCCCTGTATGTGAAGGTTTGGTTCCATCAGGCTGTACCAGTCTTAGCCAGAGAAGTTGTATTAGTCAGGGTTCTCCAGAGAAAGAGAACTATAGGAAAAGAAGAAAAGAAAAGGGAAGAAAGGAAGGAAGAAAAAAGGAGGGAGGGAGATATTTGTTTATTATATACATTAAAAATTAGCTCACACAATTATAGAGTCTGAGAAGTTCCAAGATCTGTGGTCAACAAACTGGAGACACAGGAGCTAATGGTGGGAGCTCCAATCTAAAAGCTGGCAGGGTCTAGACCTAGAAAAGGTCAAATAGACCTAGGAAGGGTCAATTTTGCAGTTCCTTTCTGAAGGCAGAAAAGATCCATAACCCAGCTCAAGGCAGTAGGGAAGGAGTTTCCTCTTACTCAGCTTCTTTTGTTTAAGTTTTCAGTTGGCTGACGCCCACCCACACTGAGGAGGGCAATCTGCTTTACTCAGTCTGCCAATTCAAATATTAATCTCATTAAGAAACACCCTCAGAGGCACACCCAGAAAAAAATGTTTGGCCAAATTTCTGGGTACCTATGACCCAATCCAGTTGACACATAAAATTAACTATGGTAGAAGTGTACTGGGAGCCTGAGATCTGGTCAGTGGGACTCCTAAGAAATTTCAAACCCCTAAAGTGTCACACATTCCTGACTATGATGTTCACCAGCCTCAGTCCCTACTTCATTCCTGAGCATAGTTTTGCTGAACTATTTGCACTTAATTCCTAGAATACACATTCTCACACTTTCCTTTCTTGACACAGGCCACTTCTTCTGTCTAAAATAACTCTCTCAACTTCTTTTTTATGGATAACACCTATTCATTATTTTAGGACTAAGGTTAGCTGTCATCAGTTCAAGAAATTCTTCCCTCATCCTCACTCTCCATGCCCAGCCTGAGTTAAATGTCCATATTCTGCTCTAAACACTGAATTATAATTAATTGTCCAGTTAGTAGCTACTCAACTCCCCCTTTAAAACAGACTCAGAAGCTGGGTCTTACTAATTTTTGTTGCCCCAATAATTAGCAAAATGTTTAGCATATACTGAGAGCTCAAAAAATATATATATATATATCTGATGGATGTATCTGAAAGTACTTCAGGCTCTGAAGTCCCAGGATCCAATGGACCTGGACGAGCTCTGAGCCGTGAAGCAAATCTTTTCCCTTCCAGCCATGCTGTTTCAATCTCTGTGGCTCTTCCATTTTGGTTTTCCCATCACATAGGTTTACTCATCACATACCTTTCTTCGGGGTCTGTTCCCTGCTCTGAATCTCAGGCTGGAGGTCTGTCTACTTATGAGGTGATGATCCTACTTCTCATAATGCTCCCCACTCTAATGTGGCTTATATACTGTGACCTGTCTCCTCTAGCCTGGCCTCACCCAACACATTGAAATTCTATCCTTGGATACCAACTCTTGCTCAACCCAAGCATTTCTTTACTGTTCTATTTGGACAATGAGCCTTGGACTAATCATTCCGAGACAAGCCTACTCTAAAGTCAACTTTTCAAGTCTCCTGGCCTACAGAGTACCAGCTTCGACTTTTTTTAAAAAACCAGTCTGGATATGATCAAATAACTCTCCTTTGACCTTCTATTCTAATCACTAGCTTTCTTCTTGGAGATAATACAGCAACAATATATTTCATTTAATTCAAAGAAGAAAAATTTAATTTAACTCGAAGAAGAAAGACAAAAGTGGAAAAATACAGAAGCGATTATTGATCTCCTTTGATTTATTTACAAGGCCTGATTACAAAGTGAGACTAATTTCATTTTATCAAATATGTATCTTAAAATTAGTTTGTCTCCTTGAGAGTAGTCACTCATTCCACAGATGAATCTGAGCTAATATGCTAAACATATGAGGAAATTCAGCCTGAAAGTTTTTATTTTGGGTTACTCAAAAATTCAACTCAAAATAAGTTAGTTTGGAATATCATATAATTTATTTTATTGAAGAATCATACTTTGAAAGAAGTATACTACAAAAACTTTTCAAATAACTACTTTTCAAATGTAAAACTACTATTGTCTAATACAGTTATGCAGTATCTTTGCACATGATATTAATCGGGATTGATTCACTTGGAGAAATAAAGGATATAATATTTCTTTTTCTACAACAATGGAATCATCTTTCAAAACACTGACAAACTGTCTTTAAAAAGGCCAAATTGTTTCTGTTTCCTGGATCTTGCATTTGAGTCTCTCTTTCTGCACACCCCTCCTTTTGTTTGCTTCGGAAGCTTTAGCTCCCTTCAGGGAGCAGAAGGGAGCTCTTCCTGGTTACCGTCCACCTGTTGTGACCTTCACCTTAACCAAAGCCCATCAGTTGTAGGCCTAATGGGTACTTTCCTCTCTAACGATGAGAAAATCAAAGAAGGCCACACCAGAGACAAGAAATGTGCTTCTCTCCTATTCTCGCCATTCCTAACGTAATCTGTTCAGTGTGGTTAATATGAATGCCCAATCTGCCTCTACAAGAACAGTTAAAAGAACAAAGCCCCCAGTAAGGTAGCAAATGGGTTTTCCAGCTGGAAAAGTTATCAGATGATTGGAAATGTGGAGATTTAGGGGTGGGAGGAAATTTTGAGTTACCTCTGTTAAGTAATAATCTGCCTACAAACTTTTCTTCTCCAGCCTAATGCTACGATAGTGAAGCAGTTAAAACTGTTGTCTATCTTTTGTCGGTCTTTTTTTCCTTCCTTCTTCAAGTCTGCATTTTTTTGTGTGTGCATTTTTACTTGAGTTCATCTACTTGAGATTACAGTGTAGAAACTTCATCCATGAAGGCTCTAGTCCCCAAGGAATATAACACTTGAAGAACCTCAACCTTTCTCTTCTTTAGGGGTTAATGGCCTTCCTTAAGCCCCCTCCACTCTAACCACCTATTACTACTCACAAGGATTTCTTCCTTTCAGTCTACTGAGAAAAAGAACAGTTTCCTGTCATTATCCTCATCCTCCTGTCCCTAAAGCAACCACTGAACTTTGGTATTATAATGCAAGTATCCTCCAGTCTTAGTGAACTATCACCATGTAACATCAGCCTCAAGATCTCAGTGGCATTCACAATAGTATTTATTTCCTGTTCAGTCAATGAGCCAGGGTGAGTTTACTCCATATATCTTTCATTCTTCTCCTCAGACCAACGAGCAGCCAGGGCATGCTCCTCTTTCGAGGATGACAGAAATGCAAAATGGTATAAGCCCCATGTTCAAGCACATTTCAGGCTGCTACCGTACCACATGTGGTAAGCAAGTCACAGGATGAAGCTCGAATTCAAGTGGCATGGAAACACACTACATCTTTTGTGGGAAGGACTGCTATATTTACATAACTCTTAAGGGAGAGTCGAAGTACTGGAGCTAATAATTCAATCTACCACATCCTCAAACTTCATCAACTTGTAGATACAAACTATATAATTTAGTCAAAGTATCTGTATGTCTACATTTCAACAACTCAGTACTGTCACCTGCCCTCTTCCAAGGTTTCTTACCCTTTCCAATATGTCAGAGAAAGTTCACTGGAATGAGGGCAGGTGTCTTTTATGTTCTCTCATCTATCCAGGCTACAGCCTACGCCACCAATGTCACTGGAAACAGGTAACCAACCAAAGTCCCTCCCCCAGCACACTCTACTCTATGTTATCAAACGTCTCACATAGTTTCAGAACTTTAATTTACTTTAAGGACTGAGGACACCATTATCCAGTTACCTTGGAATATCCCTGAGTATGCCCAGACCCCTTAGCATGCAGGCCCAGAGAGCAGGGAGAGTCCTGTCATCATCACTTTCCCAAATGCTCACTTTTTGTCATAGAATCTGCCTCTTTAAAGGACTCCTGACAGCAAAAGGATCAGTTCTCTTCATGGCAGAATCTACCTTTGTCTTCAAGAGTTTCCATTTGAATAAAAAATACTGCTACCCCAAATCTTTGAAAATCATCACAAAAGGAATGGTCTGCCCAAAAGTTGTGTTTATTTTTTACCTTTTTACAATACAGTATGTATTGAAATAATAGTTACCTAAACTGCTATTCCTCTTAACGTTAAAAAAAAAAAAAATAGGTCTGTTTCAGTCAGGACCTACTTTCAAGGTACCAAAAGCAATCTCAGTAATAAACAATCACAAATGTTCAGTGGCTCACAATCGTAAAGGTTTATTCTTAGTTCACTTCACGTGTCAGTGGCAGGCTGACTAGAGATCTGCTGTTCCCATCTACAGGCCTACATTTCTGGATGTGAGTTGAAGAACAGCCCCCGTCAGACCTGCTCTTCATAAGCAGAGCATACAGGAGGTAAAGCAAGCAATGGCTCCTAAAACTTCTGCCTGGATATGGCATATGTGTCACTTCCACCAACATTCTACTGGTGAAAAGAAATCATATGGTCCAGCTTGATGCCAGTAGGGTAGAGAAGTATACTCACCTCAGGGGAGGGTGCTCAACATCTCACAGCCATAGACAGGGGAGTCAGAAGAGTAAAAATTAGGGAGTGAGAGAACAGTAGTACCGCACTTCCGAATTTCTACACCAACACTTTGGAGCTCCTGGTGTCAGTGGCAGTTGAAGAGATGACGTTGTACTTCCAGCCTAGCATGAGTAGTGGCCTGAAAAGTCGCTCTTCCCCTGGTGGGTCAATCCCTGCGCAGAGCCCTGACCGATTCCAAGAGTGACTGTAACAATGTTTTCTCCTTCTGGCTGCCTCTCATTTTATTTAGATCGCCAAGGGACAGAAAGACAACCCATATACATGATAAAGCTGAGCACAAAGAACCAGAATGAGATTCTCCCACCGAACAACCCAGCTAACAACACTCCTCGCGTTGACGATGGGACCGGCAATGGCACACGTGAGGCCTGCCCCAGACTAGGAAAGTGGCAGCAGGGCTGGAGAGATGGGCTGGAGGGAAGGGAAATGCTGGGGTCCAATGCTTCTCTTGGACCACAATCTGTGTGGCTACTATGGATCTCGCCCTCTACCAGCTATTGGCACAAGAAGAAGGGGTGTGTGTGTCCGCTGCCGCGGTGTGTGTGTGTGTGTGTGTGTGTGTGTGTGTGTGTGTGTGTGTGTTGTGGGGGGAAGGGGTGGCTGGAAAGTTGGGGCAAGAGCAAGGATAGCGGGACTATCCCAATATTCAGGATAGACTACAAGGAGAAGAAAAATGGAAGTGGTATATTTTTCAAAAGTGAGTGCTGTGTACATCCACCTAAGGTAACAGTTCCAGGTGAACAGAGGCATGTGTAAGCTGTTAGGCATAATTCTTATACTCTATACATAGGCATCAGGACAGATCTATCTGGTCTGCAGCTCAAACCAGATTACAGTGAAATTTTACTTCTGCTACCTCTTAAAGGCACTTAGTGGCCTTGTTTATCTTTTTGTAGTACATCATGGATCTTTGAGCTTTCTGAATGGCAGAATTTTATTACCAACTTTTTTATTGCTAATGATTTGCCTTACCATCTTCATTCTCTTCCCCGTGTGTATGTGCGCACACGTGTGCTTATGTAATATATGAAATACTGGAGATGTAAAAATGTATTTGCACATACACACAGAGAGAAGTGAGAGAGGAGAGATGACCATAAACATGATATTGAAGATAATGCTACTCATTCTCTTACATCAGAATATCAACACATTATATATTTATTTGCCATCCCTACTCTATTGAAGGCCTTTAGGGAAAATGTGAAATATGGCTCTATTAGTCAGTATCAGTTTAAATCAAATGTTTTCTTTTTATATAAATTCCTACTTATATAACAATAATCTTTTAATATGCATCTATCATGTTGGCCATTCATTAACTTTCATGACATAAATTCCCTATAAGCAACAAATGCCCCAAAAGACAGTGATTCTAGGATTTCTTTGGCCAATTCTCTTCTACTCTGAAATTATCAGGGTTTGTATATTCAAAATTCATCTAGTATAGGAAAACATTCTCCTATTGCTCTTTGTAGCTTCCCTTGCCAACCTCTGATGGGAGTGTTTTGCTTGACGTGAATCTGCTTAAAGGATATTTTCCTTTATCCTTTTTTTATTCTTATTGCATCTTTCAGCTTAAGTGTAAAATCTTTTGATTTTGCCATTTTTATCTCACAGGACATCGCTACTTCTCTTTAATCTTTCATATTCATCTGATCTAGCTTTCTGCTGTGCGTAGATTTCCCATTTGGCTTTAAGCTGCTTATAGAATTCTTATTTTGGCTAATTAGATTTAATTCTGAAAACGGAAAAAGAACTAAATGTTTCCCTTTCTGTCCCACCATATCCTACCCCCGCTCCCCCCTCCCACCCAAAAAAAAGTCCTGTCTCCAATGTAGGCATCTTGAGCCTAAATTGATACAGGTCCAAACATCCATGTTATAATCCACGTGGTATCATCTTATGGGATACAATATGGGTTCCTGTGCCCCAAACCCTCTTCTTTCCTGCCAAATTTCTCCTACCTGCTGCCTGCTGTCTGCTCTTGGAATATGTTTGTCTAAAAGGTAAGCATTGCATTCCACAATTACTGGTGGAATGCACAGACAGGTGGTGGAGGGAGAATGATTTAAACTTACTTAAATTTACATTTTCCTAGACTTAAGAGACTATTTTTCTTTCTTTAGAGTAAGTTTCAATAGGAGACAGATCCTAGATGCCCAAAAGTTAAGAAAATGAAATTGCCGTACTTCAGTTGGTCCAGATATACCTGCGTAGCAAGGCCAGGTTCATCAGAGGCTCTGGCCCACAGAAGGAGTGGCTATTGTAAGGGGATCCAGACTGCTTTGGAATGTGCATTGGGGAAGCATGAGTCAGTCTAGAGTCTCTTTGCTCTTCCCATTTTACTTTCTCTATCTGGAAGGAAACTTGAACTCAACTAAACTACATATTCTAATGTTCGAAGTAATGTTAAATAGATAGATAATTTTCTGCACCTAGTGTGACCATAATCTTTGTTCTAGGTAAGTCTATGGCCTATATACAATATGTGTCATAATTATTGACATTATTTTGAGTGTGTGATGAAGTTATTCTATCTATACATGCCTGTAGGCATAACTTCTTAGGAAAAGTGAGACCACATTTTAAAAGTTTTAGCTGGAGGTAGAATTATAGAAGCTATCAAAACAAAACTAAGCAAGAAATGACAAACCAAAAATCAAAACACAATTAAATTCATCCTCTTTATGGTAGCTTATTAGAGAAAACTACAACAAATCCAGAAAAACTTTTAAAAATTTAAATATCTTTCAGTCTACTAAAATGTTAAATTTTAATATTAAAATATTAAAAGCATTTCATTTCGGTTCTGAAATTTTTCAAAGCACATGTACTCAAAATATCAGCCTAACCACCTGATAAGTATTCCAAAGTATTACAGTAAAATCATTCTAATAATTACCCAAAAGACCGAAGAGAATAAATTTTAAAAATAATAAAAGCATACAACCAAATACTCTTAAACTTGAACTTCCGGATTTCCCAGAGACTTTGCAGAAACAGTTTCAGTTTCTGTACCTAGCCAACTCTTCTATCTTGAGTCTTAATTGAGTCTACTCCTTTCACGTCCTCAAACTTTCCCTATTATTAATTATCATGTGTGTATGTACACACATATACACTCTTTCTTTGTTTTTTTGCAGGCTCCTTTACCTTTATCTACTAACATGCTCTACTGTATCAGTGTTCAATATTCAAAAAACAAAATGCTGCTCTTACAAAGTGTTTTATAGTACTATTCCATTATCTATGAGATAGAGCAATATCTATTTGCTCACTCTTGACTTTTTTTGGATAGTACATACGCAGCATAAAATTCAAAATTATATGCATTCCTAAAAGCACATTTTTATTTTATTTTTACCTTATATTTTGTAAATATTTTGAGACTGAGCTTTTTCACTTCATATATTGCTAACATTCACCCATATCATTTCATGTCACCATAGTTCATTCATATTGACAAAAATATAATATTCCACTCTGTAAATATAACACAATATATTCATCCATTCTCTTATTAATAGACATTTGTGTTATTTTCAGATTTTTGCTATTTGAAGAATGCACTATGTATTCTGTGTACATATAGAAAAGTTGTCCTTGGATAAAAACCTAGGAGTGTAATTGTAGGATCTTAGGGAATGTGAATATTCAACTTTATGAGATAATACCAAACTATTTCCTACAGTTGTCAAATCAATTCACACCCCCAATAGTGATGAATACGAGACTCTGGATTTCCATCACTTGGTATTTTCAGGTTTTTATATTTTGCCAATAAAAGTGATATAAATAATATAATATATTATCTAATTAAAATCTAGATGTTTGTATTTCCCTGATGACTAATGATTTTGAACGTTTTCCATAATATTTAATGGATATAAGTGTTTTATCATCTATAAAATTACTGTTCATGTCTTCTGTCTATTTTACTATTTATTCTTTGAAATTTATTATTGCTTTTAGATCTAATCACATATTCTTGATACTGAATTCTTCTTTGTTGTGTGTACTGCAATATCTTTACTCAGTCTAAACTTGCTGTTCATTATCTCTTTAAGAGTTGTTTAATAAACAAAAGTTTTAACTCTAATGTATGTAAATTTATTAATCTCTTCTACTATAATCAATGTTTTCAGTATTGCTCAAGAAATTTTGTCTTCAATGTGTAAAAGATATTCACATAATTTTTTCTACTAAGGCTTCAATTTTTTAATTTTGTATTTTTAATTTATTTGGAACCATTTTTGTATAAGGTATTTTTTTGCAAAAGAGTAACCATATTTCCATTTACTGGACAGCCCTGCCATTCTCCACTGATCTCACTTGCCACTTCTATAAAATTCCAAAGTTCTATACATTCTTAGGTGTATTCTTGGTATCTATTTTATTCTATTGGTTAACCTGGGCACGTCACTGCTGATACCACACTATCTTACTGTAACTTCATAAAAAGTTCTGATATCTAGTAGAGCTCATCTCCCCTCTCTGTTCTTCTCTCTCCCCTCTCTGCATTTCCTTCTTTTTAGAAAGATTTTATTCATTTTCATGAAAATTCATCTTCGGACTTTACTGAACTCAAAAAGGAGAGTATGTCATCTTTACAATAAACTCTTCTGACTGATAAACATGTTATATCTCTTTAATATTTGTTAATGAGGATTTACAATTTCCAATGGAAGTTTTGCTCGTGTTTTGTTAGATTTATTTCTAGTACATGATAGTTTCTGACCATACTGAAAATAGCATCTTATCTTTAATTTTCCAATTGTTTGTTGTGTGTGTATAAAAAAGCAATTGATCTTGTTAATCTTGTTAAACTCTTCTATTATTTCTAATAATTTGTAAATTGTTGGAGTTTTATCATATTATTGCAAATAAAGTTTCTCTTCCTTTTTTCCAATTTTTAAGTATCTCTTTTTTTTCTTATTTTCACTGGCTAGGATCTCCTGTAAAATGTTAATAGAGATAGTGATAGTGGGAATCCTTGTTTCATTTTAAATATTGAATCTGCCTTGCATCCTTGGAATAAATTCCAATTGATCATGGAGTATAATTATTTTATTTATTGCTGAATTTTATTTTCTACTATCTTGTTAAAGATTTTTGCATCTATATTCACGAGGGATACATGTTCTCTAATTTTCTGTTTGAACTATCTTTGTCTGATTTGGATATCAGGGTAACGCCAGCTTCTAAAAGTGAATTAGAAAGTGTCCCCTCTTTTTCTACTTTTCGATAGAGATTGTGTAAAATCTATGTTACTTCTTTCTTTAATGTTTGGTAATATTCTCCAGTTAAATTATCTGATTCTAGATATTTTTCCAGGGGGGAGGAGAGTCTTTTAATTATAAATTCTATTTCCTTAATAATTATAGGGCTATTCAAATTATCTTCCTCATATTGGGTGAGTTACAGTAGTTTGTGTTTTTTGTAGAATTTGTCCATTTTACCTAAATTGTTAAATTAATGTATGTAGAATTGTTTCCAATATGCTCCTATTATCCTTTTGATATCTGTAGAGTCTGTAGTAATATTCCCTCTTTCATTCCCATTAATAGTAATTTGTGTCCTCTCTTGTCAGCCTTGCTAGAGATCTGTTAATTTTACTGTTCTTTTAAGAGAACCAGCTCTTTGTTTCAGATTTTTCTCTATTGTTTTTTGTTTCCAATTCTATTAATTTCTCCTCTTACCTTTATTATTTCTTTCCCTCCCTCTTTGGATTTATTTTGCTCTTCTTTTTCTAGGCTATTGAGGTAAAAGTTTAGCTTATCCAGATGTGATTTTTTTTCCTAATGTATTCATTTAGTGTCATAAATCGCCCTCTCAGCACTGTTTTAGCTGTACCTCACAGATTTTGATATGTTGTCACTTCCTTTCCATTCAGTTCGATGTATTTTTTGTTAAATTCCCTAAAGATTTCCCCTTTGATCTATGGATTATTTAGAATTTTTTTTTTCAATATTTGCAGATTTTCCTGTTCTCTGTTATTGTTTTCTAGTTTAATTCCACTGTGGTCAGATAACACATTGTATGAATTCAATTATCTTACATTTGGTCACATTTGTTTTATGGCTGAGGATCTGGCTTATCTTGGTGTGTTTTTATGTTTTGAAAAGAATGTGTATTCTGATTTTCTTGAGTGCAGTGTTCCATAAATGCTGATTCGATCCTGTTGGTTGATGCCATTGTTGAGTTATTCTACACACATGATGATTTTTTGTAGCTATCGATTGCTGAGAGAAGGGTGTT
Source organism: Pteropus medius (assembly GCF_902729225.1). Lineage (NCBI taxonomy): Eukaryota > Metazoa > Chordata > Mammalia > Chiroptera > Pteropodidae > Pteropus > Pteropus medius. The sequence continues at coordinate 14,345,853 of NW_024340849.1, forward strand.
GAGGTATCCAATTATAATTATAGATTTGCCTTCTTTCAGTTTTACTTCACATTTTTATACCTATTTTGTTTGGCGCATATACATTTAAGATTGCTATGACTTCTTAATGGATTGACCTTTTCATCTCTGGTAATTTTCATTGCACATAAGTCTATTTTAATCTGACTTTAATATAATCAACTCCTGCTTTCTTTTGATTAATGTTTGCATATCTTTCCCCCATCTTTTTACTTTCGAATTGCCTATATCATTATATTTAACATGAGTTTCATATAAGAGATCACACAGTTAGGACATGTTTTGTAATCTACTTTGCAAATCTCTAATTTTAATTGATATACTTAGACTATTAAGATTTAATGTAATTAATGATATATTAGGGCTTAAATATGCCATCTTATCCTTTATATTCTGTTTGTTCTTTGTTTTTCATTTACTTTCCTTCCTGTGGGTTACTGAAACATTTTTAATTTTTTAATTTAATTTATTTATAGTCTTTTTGAGGCTCTTTGTACAGCTTTTACACTGGTTGTTCTCGGTATCACATTACATATACAATCAAAACATCACAGTCTACTGGTGTTGTCATTTTATCACTTTATGTTCTCTTACTCTCCTCCTTTATAATGAGTGTCTTAAATATTTCCTCTACGTACATTTAGAACCACACAAGACATTGTTATAATTTTTGCTTTAATTATGAAAGCTAACTTAGAAAATTCAAGAGGAGAATATTTACCATCTATTTTTGCTGACTCTGTTTCATCTTCCCTCCTGACATTACAAAGTTTCTTCTTTTAACATTTCCTTTCAGTTTAGAGAACTCCCTTTAGCTATTCTTTTACGGTAGTTTCCTAGTTTTCCTTCGTCTGAGAAAGGCTTGATTTCCCCTTCATTCTTCAGGGATATTTTCAGTGAATATGCAATTTAGGGATTTCAGTTATTTTCTTTCAGCACTGGAAAAACGTCGTGTTAGTTTTTTCTGGCTTCCATTGTTTCTGATAAGAAATCAACTGTCATTTCAACCGTTTCCTCTTATAGTTAAGTTGTCATTTCTCTCTTGCTGTTTTCAAAATTTGTCCTTTATCTGTAGTTTTCAGAAGTTTGACTACGATGTGTCTTTGTGTAGACTTCTTCAGGTTTATCTTCTTTGGGTTTTGCTCAGCTTCTTGACTCTGTAGATTTATGTTTATGCCAAGTTCGAGTTTTTAGCCATTATTTCTTTGAGGTTCCAGCTCTTCCCTTTCTCTTCTGTCTAGAATTCTGATAACATAAATGCTAGATCTCATATGTCCCTGAGCTCTGTTTCCTTTCCTCTCCTTTCTTCTTCCCTCCCCGCCCCCCACTCTCTCTCTCTCAATGGGTAACTCCTATTGTTCCATCTTTAATTTGCCAATTCTTTCCTCTGTCTCTCCATTCTAATGTTGAGTCTATCTACTGAGTTTTTATTTAGGTGATTGTATTTTGCAGTTCTAGAATTTTCATTTTGTTCATCTTCACATCTTCATTTTCTTTACTGAAACTTTTCATTTCTTCATTAGCTTCAAGTTTGTTCTTAAGTGCTCATTGAAGCTTTTTTATGATGATTGCTTTAAAATTTTTGTTGGGTAATTCTAACATCTATCATCTCGGTGTTGGCATCTATTTATTCTTTTTTTCATTTGGTGTGAGATCTTCCTGATTCTTGATATAATGAGTAATTATTCTGTTAACCTGGTCATTTGGGGTATTAGATTATGAGACTCTTGATCTTATTTAACTTTCTATTCTAGCTCGCTTCTACTAATACCACTCCAGCAGATGAAGTAAAGGATGTCTTGTTATTGCCAGTTAGGAAGAAGTCTAGGTTTCTCTTGAGTGTCTGCTGACACCTGAGTGTGGGGTTCTTCATTATTGCCGGGCAGAGAAGGGAAGTCCCACACTCCAGCAGACTTTCACTGATAACTCTCTGGTAGGGTGAGGTAAAGTGTCTCATTACCATTTCTCCGCTGGCCTCCACTAACGCCATGATGGTGGAGGGCTTTGTTACCAATGAGTGGTGACAAAAGTCCTAACTCTCTGCTGGGCATTCCCTAATACCACTCTAGTGAGGAAAGGGAGGGCACATGTTACTGACAGGTGGGGGTGGAAATCTAGGTTCTCCAAATAACATGAAGGAAGGAGGTCTCATTACTGTCTGCCCAAAATAGAAACTTAGGCTCTGTACTCAATCTGCCTGTGAAAACACAGCAGTATAAGGATTAGGGTGCCTCTTTCAATTTTGCTTTAAAAATTTTGAAGTCACTTCATTATTCATCATTATCCCCATCTCTAGTGATGTTCTTCTTTGGGGGGAAGGGGATCTTCAAGTCTATTTAATTGTTATTAACACAGGTTATTAACATACCAATTGTTATTAACATAGGTTATTAACATACCAATTTTTATAAGTATTCCCCTGCTTTGTTTTTCCTTTTTACTTTTTACCTCATTATATCATAATGCCTAAAGTTTCTCTACTGAAAATAGCATAATTCTATTTTTTTCCCAATCTGTCAACATTTGTCTTTTTGTCCATTTATGTTTATTATAATTATAGATTTTTTAAACATTTTTCTACCTACATAAAATATTTAATACTTTTTCTATGTCTTTTTAGAAATTCACTTATTTGTTTTTTAAATTGGTTATCTATATTCACCTCCAAATAAAATAACTTGAGCATATTTATCTGTTTCCCCTCAAACTTCATTATGTTGAAATCATCCAGATTTTCACACTTGCCAGGTTATTATGGATATACCATTTTATTTTCTTTCATCTTGATAACATTTTGAAGACAACAACAAAAAGCTACCAAGGTATTAAATCACCCCTACTTCGTATATTTATTGCAGCTCCTCCTGAATTTGTCTCTTCACTTCTTTAAGTACTTCATCTAATACTCTTATCAATGAGTATCTTTGAGTGGGAAAACTTTTGAGGTCCTGTATGTAAGAGAATATTTTTATCCAGCTCTCATATTAAATGACAGTTTGGGTAGACGAAAAGTTCTAGGTTCTAAATTCTTTTTCTTAAATGATTTTAAACATTTAACTATTTTTTACAGTGTTATTTTTTTTTTTTAATGTGATGTCAATCTGATCTCATTCCTCTGAATGTGGCCTGCTCTTTTAGAACTTTCTTTTTTCCTTTGACATTATTTTATTGTAATATGTTTAAGTATAGATTTCCTTCATTCGCCACTCTAAGGGCTCTTTTAACATGAGGGCTTTCATCTTTTTTTTTTTTAATTGTGAGAAATATATTTCTTCAAACATTTTCTGCCTCCTCTATTACTCCTTTTATGGGATTCCTATGATCCAGATCTTGTCACTATTATTTCTTGCCTCTTTTGTCTTTCTTAATATGTGTAATTTCTTTGTCTTTTTTTTTTTTCTGGAAATCTCCCCAATTCTATCTTTCAATTTATTAATGTATTTCTCAGTGTATTCATTCTGCCATTTATCCATTAGAATTCTTTATTTCAACTATTATATTTTTCTTACCTAATATTTATGCTTGATTATCATTTTTTTTGTTCTGATTTCATATTACTAGCATTTTTCCTTCCTTATGTCTTTTAGAATGTTTATTAGGCTAGTTTTAAATTATTTATATGTCCTTCTAACAGTTCTATTTCTGATAAAATATGTAATCCAGTGTTTGTTTTTCTTTTGAAATAGTTGTGCTTCCCCAAGATCTGTTATTTTGGGCAGAGAACTCATTTTCTCTCAAAAGCAACAGTTATTTTATCATCCAGTCTTCAGTTCTTGTCAGCATAATTAGTCTAGGAGTGCGGGGGGGAGTTTCTGGTGGAGAAACCAGAAAATCACACTTAATTATTCCTCACCCCACAAAGCAGCTTGGATCAGGACTTTGCTGTCTGCCCTTCCTGAGAAAAACTACATTAAAAGACATTCTATAGTTTTAAATCCCCACTTCTGGGGATTTAGAGAGGAAGTAAAAGACGTGAAGTAATCAGAGGTTAGTGAGTCCCTACTTGTTTTTTCCAGCACTTCAAAAGCTCAAGACTTCTACACTGCTCTGGTGTTATTTTTGAGGACATCTGGACCACAGCTCAGAGTCACTCTAGGTAAAAAGTCAGGCATTATTTGTCCCAAGGCAATGTTGAGAGAAGTAAGAACAAAACTCCAAACTCCTAAGGCCTATTCCTATTGTATCTCCTACAGAAGAGCTGAGTTGCCTCCTGTACCAGATCAAAGCCTCACTTCTCCCCACACACAAACATGCAACTTCAAATTAGGTAGGAATGCCTCACATTTTCTCTACAGTTTGGTATTTTCCCTCTGAGGCAATGATCCTCAATCTTGGCTGCATGTTAGAATCACCTGGAAAGATTTTTAAAATCTTAATGCTCAGGCTGTACCCAGACCAATTGATGTAGAAGCTCTTGAGATGGGACCAAGCCATTTTTCTTTAAAATGCCCCCAAGATATTACAATGTGCAGCCAGGGTTGAGAACTATCACTCTAGCTCCTTCATGTTGATCTTAGAGGTAGGAAATGGCCGTTGGACTAGTTTAGCAACTTGGTAGGAACGGAAACCATAAATGACCTCTCTATAGCCAAGTACAGTCTTTTCTAGCTCTTCGACTTCACTGAAATCTCCTCGGCACTTGGCATGCCCTCTTGAAATTCTTTCCTCTGGATGCTGAGACTACACTGTCATGGCCCTTGTCTAACCTCCTGCACTGCTCCTCTCTTTTCCCCTCCTCTTCCATCAAAACAGTAAGGTCGATTGCTTCTCAACATTCAATGTCCTCTCTCTCTCCAAGCATTTTGCCAGTCAGCACATTTATAAAAGTACATCTCCAGCCCTAACCACTTACATGTTCTTTCTCTAACAAACTTCCACTTGGATGTCTTATTGGCATCTCAAATTCAACATGTGTGAAATGGAACTCATAATTTCTGCATAAAACAGCTTCTCCTTATGACTTCCTTCCATGAATCCAACCACCATGCTCAAGGTCATCTTCGGTTCTTCTTTTAGAGTCTATTTCAAAAGTTCAGTTGGACTTTTTTGTGCATCTCCCTTTTACACTCTTATTACCATCTTTCAAGTTCACATCCTAACGATTTCCTGTCTCCACTACTGAATCAGCCTTTTTTTCTAATCTACCTTCTTTTGATACTCCCTATCACAAGTAATCAATATGCCACTGCCAAATTATTTAATCAAGGATAAAACTCCAATAACTAACTCATAACCCACTGCTCAAACCCCATTAATAACTCGTCACCCCCTCAAATCCAAGGTACCAACACTCTGGCATCCAATGCCCTTAAGTATGGCCTAAATTGTCTTTCCGGGCATGTTTGCTAGTATTCCTTCACACTAAATGGGACCCTTCTTTTAAGTAGAAAGAACATAAATGTTAAATCGGACATAATTGGTTTTAAATTCCAATCTGCTACTAGTAACTTGGATAAGTTCTAAACCAACATAAATCTTAGTTTCCACAACTAAAACAAAGAAAAAAGAACAAAAAACAAAAACAGAAATAATGCCTAACCAATAAAACTATTAAGGAGATTATATGCAATTATATATGCAATTACGGTATTATATTTTTGTTGGCTCCTAAACCCTACTGTACCTGGCTTAACACTTTTATGAGTTAGGAGATTGCAAAGATTTTTTTTTTCTTTTGTCTTTTGTCCTGTTTTGTCACTATATGTAGTCGTTTCTCCTGGCTATCTTCTAGGTCAAGGGTTGACAAACTGTTGCTCACAGGCCAAGCCCAGCCTGTCTTGGGCTTAACTCAGCGACACCCACTCATTTAAATATTGTCAATGGCTGCTTTCATGCTACAAAGTTGAGTAGTGTGACAGACACTAAACATACTGCAAAGCCTAAGACATTTGCTGGGCTCACTTCCTTTCCTCACTCTATATTCTCTTCCTAGTGTCGTGGTTTTAAAATATGTCCACAAATTTTTCACCAAAATTTTTCTCCATCATCTTGAATATGGGCCGGGCTTACTGACTTGCTTATAACAAATAGAATGTGGCAGAAAACGCAGTGAGTGGCTTTTTAGAAAGTCATAAAAGGCACTGTGGCTTCCATCCTGCTCTTTTGGATCATCAGTGCTGGAGGAAGCCAATCACCACCTCATGAGGACACTCATGCAGCCTGAGGGTGGTCCCAGGTGGAGGAGAACCGAGACCTCCTGCCACCAGCCAGCACCTGTATGAGCCCCTTCAAGGCTGATCCTCCCGGTTCTGTCAAGCCTTCAGACGCCTTTGCTGACTGAAGCCTCAGCCGCATCTTGACTGAAAACCCCACAAGAGACCCCAAGCCAGACCTCTAGCTAAAACACTCCTGAATACTTCACCTGTTGTTGTTTAAGCTAGCAACTTTTGGATGAATATTTTTACAGAAATAAATAATTCACTAGACAACCTACAGTTACAGTTGTGAACAGTTACCATTCACAGGCCAAAGATGTTCAAAGGTATATCCACAGCCTCGACCTCACTTATGAGCTCAAACCTTTATATGTAACTGCCTATTCCACATCTCTTCTTGGGTATCTCAAAATTATCTACGCAACATGCACAAGCGTGTGGTCTCTTCCCATTCAAATATGACCTTCTTCCAATATTCTCCATCTCAGTCAATGGCACAATGAACTTAATCCATAAGCTATGAATCTGGACATCTGTGATACTTCATTCTCCTTCATGACCCATATCCAATCCATCACCAACTCCAGTTGCATTAACTGCTATATAGCTCTCAAATCAGAACACTGCTCTCCAGCAGCACTTTGAAGATACTATTTCTCTGTCTCTGGCATCTGTTGCTTATAAAAAGTCTGCTGTTGGAGCAACAGCCTTTGGAGTTAACCTACCTATCCCTCTGATAGCTTTTGAGATTTTCTCTACATCCTTGAGTCCAAAATGGATTTGTTTTTATTTATCCTAATAAGACTTGGCATGATTTTTACAGTCTGTAGACTTAAACTGCTTATTCCATTCTCAAAAACTCTCAATCTTTTGTCCTCTTGGATATCCCCTTTTGGCTATTCTCTCTAGTTCTGTATCAGTCAAGGTCCATACAGAACCCACACCAGTGATTTAAACAGGCAGAAGCTAATCTAAAGAATTGCAAACCAGGTAAAGATAACAAGGAGGCATTGAGATATGGAGGCAGTAACTGCAGGAAGCTATTATCACCAGTAGGGTTAGGAAAACAAAAGGATGAGATAGAGATTACTAAAATTTAGAGGTTTGAAGGAGAAAGAACCTACAGAACTAAAACTACTACCTTTGAGAAAGGTGTGCTGGCCAGCTGGTACGAGCGTTTCTATATAGCTGCAATGAGGCTGGTTACACAAGTTTTGGAAAAAATGCAAATTGAAATAACTGCTGCTACTGGAATAAACTGTCACTACCAGGACAGGCATTAAATGCTGTCCCCTAACGCACTCATCCACTTCAGAACCCAGTGTGCCAAGTTTTGGGCACGTGTCCATTTTCCTCTTGCTTTCAAGCTCAACTATATATTTTAAGCATATCTTTGCGTTTAGTACAGAGAGGAGTGATTCTCTCACCTGCACTGTCATTTGTCAAGAGTCTCTGTCCGCTTCTCTTCATGTCCACTATCCTCATCCTAATCCAAAGTGCTATCTCTTCCATGCACTAGTGGTATTGTCTTCTAACTTGTCTACCTTCATTCATTCTAGCATGTCTACTATCATTTCTTCACCCTGCAGCTAATGTTTTCTGAATGCCAATCTAAGGACATCATGTCTTATTTAAGTCCCTTCCCACTGCTTTTAAAATAAAGACAGAGATCCCACAGGGCCTTGCATGTCCCGATCCTGCTCATGGCTCCAGAACCTGATATCTCGCTCCCTCTCTCTGGGTCCTCTGTCCTCTTTGGCTCTTTTCCTCCTCTCAACAGGACAAAGTCTTTGCATGTGCTGATGGCCCTGCCTAGATCATTCTTCTTCCCAACACTCTGCCCAGTCGACCATTACTCACCCTGCAGATCACAAATCAAATGCCATTTTCTCCAGGAAACCATCCCTGCTCCTCAGACTAGCTCAGCTCTCTATTTACATGGTCTCACAGCCTCAGGGATCTTTGTTTACACAATTTATGTCAGAATATTCGATAATGTCTCTTCTACTGAGGTATAAACTCCAAAAGAGATGTTAGCATCCTAAGATCCTAAGCTCCCGGCAAGAGCTTCTGCACACAGTAGGCATTCCATAGCTATTTATAGAATAAACCACACTAAATGTTGATTGAATCTTAACATGCTTTTCAAAAATCAACCTGTAACACTTACCCCTTCCTCTAAAATTCTGACACACTCATACAATTCACCTGGCGTATTTCCTTTCTTTTCTGCCAAGGGCTGGTATTCTCAGCATATTATTGATTAAGGTTAGGGGCCTCAATATTATTTTTTGAATTCCCAGTGTCTAGCATAGTGCCATTGCAATAGCATTCAACCAACAAATTCTTATTATTCGTGATAATTATAAGAACTTAGTGCCATTATAGTTAACACAGTAAAATTTTACTAATTCAATTATTCTCCCAAGTAGTATACAACTTTTAAAGCCTGCTCTTCTCAAGTAATTAAATGTTATAATTATCTAACACACTATTAAGCAATGCAAAGTTTCATGGATATTAGCCCATTATTTCCAGCTCTTTATATTTTAAAGTAATGACATAGTATAGTAATTTTTAAAAACTTTAAAATACTTTACTTTGGCTGAAATCACAAATATCTTCAGATGGTGTTCAAAATGTTTTAAATTACCCAGATGTGGTGAACATGCTGTGAAATCTTAGAGAGGCCCTAAAGAATTCCCAAAGAATGATGCATGAGCCAAGGACATGACATTCACTTGGACATTCTTTCTCCCCTGAACAAGTTTGATAAAATGCCTTTTCTTCCACTTTGACCTTGTGTGCTTAGAAATCATTTGTTTTACAAGAGCCCTGTGGTCTATGATTATGGCAAACAGAATAGTGACTTCTGTCTCATATTTCTATTGTGCATGGTTTATGAGTTTAGTTTTAAGGGGAGTGATTTTACATAAAAGTTTTTAGATGGATTTCACTCCCATGCCTTTGTTGGCCTCCTCTGTACTTCTATGAAGAACAGCTTTGTGCTTTCAAAGCTGGCTTCAAGCACAATGCTGTACCTCCATGGTCTCGTCCAACTGTTACAATAACCCAGTTTTACGGCAGCTGCACACAAATGTGCACTTATCCAGGTTCCATGCTTCAGCAAACTTCTTATCTTTGCCCTTTTCATGAATCACATTGATTTTACTTCAGCGCCCAAGCATGGTAGTATCTTACATCTTATTTTAATCAAGAAGCTTTTGAATATTTTCTAGTATTATATATATAATTTTTTGTCACTAGACCATCAGGCTTATTACAGCATGACTTATGCTACAGATTTCCCTAAATTTTGCTTAACTTTCATCCATCATGACCATCCAGATATCTAATGTGGTATATGGGGGAGGCAAATAGCCAGCACTTTGCCAGAGAGCTAAAAATATCGGCATAATTTTTATGTTTACACCTGACAACGTGAATGTCTCCACTGATAGTGACCTCAGGCCCTCCATTCAGCATACCAAAGAGGCCTTGTCATGAATTTTCCAGACTTTTTTTAAAATTGCAAAAGTTTTTCCAAACAGAAATAAATAAATATCTCATAAAGAAAATATTAGTTTTCTATAGGATCATTATGTAAAATATAATAAGGCTTCAAATATCATGCTGTATACAACATTTATTATAAGGGGACTTTATACATGTATAAAATTATTTACTATTAACATAAATTTATGAAGAAAAATTTAGCATCCTGTTTTATCTTCAATTTTTTTGAAATCTGTTGAGTTGTATATATTTTTCTAAAGGATTACCCCATGCTATCATCCAGTCTGTCATTTTATTTCATATGCATTATTTTTTCATAGAATTAAGTGATATTGTCCACTTGTCAACCTCAACTACATACTTATTGCTATCACTGACCAAATAGATATTTTGCAGACATACCCCCAAAAAAAAAAGAGTTCTTTTGTAGAAATTAATATAAATACTTTATATCTTGTTTCAAGGGTGTGAAATTGTGATTAATTCTGGTTCAGATAAATATTTTCCACATCAACCTAGGGCATTATTATGTTTATTTCATATAGCCTCCTACCATGCTTGTTTTTTCAATGACCATCAATACATTTAGCTAATGGACAAATCTAGAATTTCAATTTTTCCAAGACTTGTCAATAAAGAACGAAAGAGGAGTATTTCAGCAGACATGACATTTAAACATAAGTTAATTCTATGTTAGTGGAGAAAATTATTAAAAACTCTATGTGCTAATTCAATAAAAAAAAAATTTAAGTTTTTAAAAAATAGTTCGATTCTATCAAGTACAGCCTGAAATGTGAAAGCTGAAGTAAGGGAAGCAGGGCTTTAACTGAAGGTGCATTGTTGTGGTGTTAGTGATAAAATCAGGTGCCAGGAAAATAGTGCCTCTCAACTCCCTCCTCCCGGCTACCACCCTCCCCACCCCCACCACCCCCCCCACACACACACGAGTTAGGCCTCCCTTCCTTATGTCATCCAGCTCCTAGAGAGGTTGCACTAATGTTCCCGCCGCAAAAGGAATTACATGATCCAGCCATCCCACTTCTCGGTATTATATCCAAAGGAAACGAAAACAAGATATCTACACTCCCATGTTCACTGAAGCATTATTTATAATAGCCAAGATATGGAGAAACCTAAGTATCCCTGGATGGATGAGTGGATAAAGAAGACATAGTGTGTGTGTGTACATACACACACAATGGAATACTATTCGGTCATGAGAAAGAAAGGAATCCTGCCATCAGCGACAACATGGATGAACCTTGAGGGTATTTACGCCAAGAAATAAATTAGACAGTGAAAGACAAGCACTGTGTGATAACTCATACATGGAATCTAAAAATGCTGAATTCATAGAAACAGAGTAGAATGGTGGTTAGCAGAGGCTGGGGGCTGGGAGAAATGAGGAGATGTCGTTAAAACTTGCAACTAGGAGATGAATAAGTTCTGGAGATTTAATGTGCAGCATGGCGATTATAGTTAACAATATCGTGGTATATACTTCAAAATTGCTGAGGCTCTAGATGTTAAATGTTCTCACTACAAAAAAAAATGATAATAATGTGATGTAACATTATGGTGGTAATCAGATAATGCTGTATCAAATCAACATGTACACCTTAAACTTACACAGTGTTATGTCAATTATAGCTTAATCTAAAAAGAAAAAGTAAAGCCAAATCCACCTCTCTCTACCAACTCCTGAAAAGAGGCACTTAGCCTTAAATGTGATTTCTGTCAAAAACAGTGGCTTCGATGTCCTCTATGAAGCCTTTCCTGACACTCCTTTAAACACTTGACCACTCCTTTCTTGTGTCGCCATCGTAACCCATAGAAACCATTGTTGAGACATATACGACACCTTCCTTCGCGTATGTGCATACTGGTCTGCTCCTTCTACTAAGTACTTGTATCACACAGTACTTGTCTTTCTCTGTATAACTTATTTCTTAGCATAAATACTTTCAAGGTTCATCCATGTTGTCGCAAATGGCAGGATTCCTTTCTTTGTACACACACACACACACACACACTATGTCTTCTTTATCCACTCATCCACTGATGGACACGTAGGACCATAAAACCTGTGGTCCTCCGAATACTATGGCATTTCTCTCTAGTACGTCACTCAGTATCTAGACCACAGTCAATGCTTAACATGTTTGTAGACTAAATTCTTCTGGACATGTTCATAGACAGAAAACACATACTTCAGCACCAGTACACCCTGTGAATAACTGGGAAACAGAAGCCACAGATTGTAACAAGTTGGAGTAATTCATTCTGAGCAAAAGTCTTTAACTTAATATGAAGGAGAGGTGAAAACCAGATTTTTTTTCTAACAGCAAGTTACCATTCACAAGTCACTCCCTTCCAAATTTTCACATTGTAATCACATCACTTAGCTAATCTTTGGCACAAAAGAAAGGGTCATTTTTTAAAAAAATTTAACTTTTGCTCAATATTCAAAATTGTTGCCAGGTTATTTCAGTGTTTAGTGATTGTAATTTCATATGAAATTTGGCTATACAATCTGTGCTTCTCCTAGATTATGTACCTTATTGCCAAATGTGATAAAGTCAGAAAGCACATTCTTTCATCATTTTCCTCATACAAAAAAAAAAAATTGGGGAAAATATATTGCTTGCTTTTAAGTGGAAAAACATTCCATTTTCCAGATGCTAGCCCTTCAAGAAATCTTACAGCTCTCTTGCTGAAATTTTTAGAAATGATCACGTTATCATACATTTTACGCTCCTGGTCAAGCTATCATCACTACCCATGCATTTCCATAACTACCTATATATATCCATTTCCTTGAGAAAGGAAAAACGGAATGATGCTGACCCTCCTGAAGTTTCACATATGCTTGAATTTTTATGTGTCAAGTTTAAGATCATCAAAAACTGAAGCATGGAAATTTTCTCTCCGAACACTAAACCTACATAAAACACCACCTTGAATGTAATCAACGTTTTAAAATACTACCTTTAATATAATCGACTTTTTAATGGCCCATAAATACTTAACCAGTCTTCAGGAATTTTTTTCAACATAGTATTCATAGACAAAAAAAAAAAATGAAGGTGAGATGTTTCTAGATATATTTAGCTTGGGAATAAGGAAAACATAATCTAATAGAAGAAACCTCCAGATGAACTGAAGACAAAAAATGATAAGGGAATGGGAAAACCTATTGCCGCAGAGTCTTCCTTTAAATAGAGGCTTTACAGAATACATTCTAATGAATCCATTCATATTTCTAATGAAAACGTGAAACAGAAATCTGCTTTTCCATCCCAACTGGGTTTCCTCCAATGCCGCCTTCTCCCTGATGAGTTGGAGTCGTGTGCACCATAAAACAGCACAACGCCGCCTGAAATGCTGACATTTCATTTTTAATTGAAATCAAACAGAAATACATCCACTGGGAAACAAGAGAGTAAAGCAGGCTTTTGATAGAAATTAATGGGGGATAGACAAAATACTTCCTCCATCACAAAGTTAGTCTCACTGCCAAAGGCTGCCAGTCCCCTTGTCTAAATCTGAGATTATATCCAGGATTATGTTTGGTGAAAAGAACAGATCTTCTGAAGGTGAAATGAGAAATATGTGGATGAATACACTGAAGAAATGAAAAACACTTCTTTGCTGCTTTTTTTTTTTAGAAAATCATATGAATATAGAGTTTAAGGAAAAACTTTAATTTTACTGCAACAACAAATGTTAATGAAAGCAAAGGGGTTTATATCATCAACAAAAGTATCTGCAAAAATAAATCAGAAAATACTTGCTTTGAGAGGTAAGATAAACTTACACTGCTGGGACTAAAATCTTCACAACAGTGAGACAAATTTCTATTGAAATCAGGTTTCTAGCAATACCTATGGCAGTAGTAACATTTGGAGCTGAAGTTTGAGTATTGGCAATAATATTAATGAAGATTAACATTTTCATATCTATATATGGGTTATAAAATTATGTTATAAAAATTGTAATATTCAATCCTCCAAACCGCATTATGAAAACTAGCTTTCAGAAGATAACATTTTATTCTCTAAAAGCCAGCCTTCAAATATAAAAAGCCATAATTTTAATGAAAACATTTATGGTCACATTTCTAGAAATGATCTAGTGGTACTTTGTATAGATTATTCTAGAAATAATCTCTAGTACTTTGTACAAAATGTTGCCTTTTCTACGAGTAGGACTTCAAGACATTATTGACTGAGGTCTGGTACTAGGATGAATAAGGCGGAGTGTCTGAGTGAGCAGTTCATAGGCCAATGTTGCAGACAGGAACTTAAAAAGATAAATGACAGTATGATATGATACCTGCTATAACAGAGATAGGAGAAAAGTACTTTGAGAACACAAAGGAGGAAGGAAATAATTCAGCCTGGGGGAATCCAAGAAGGCTGCCCTGGGCAGGGAACAACTGAGCCAGAAATTACAGACGCTGAGGAGTTCACAGGGTGAACAGAGGTAAGAGGGCATCAAGTCAACGGAACTCCACTGACAGTCATTGAAGAACATGAAAAAGGGCATTAGAATTACCATGTCTTAAATACAAGGACTTTGCTATGTAGCCTGGACTTTTTGCAAGGCTTAGGCCCCACAGAACTCTGACCCCTGTTCCTAAAAGAGTATGCTACCTGGATAACACTGACACTTCAGGAGCTCAGATGCTGTGCTTCATAGAGCTTGGACCCAAACCTCTAAAGGGGAGCACTGCCAAGCTGGTGCTGGCGCCACCAAAGGAGCACCATGAAGCTGGTTCTGGGATGGAGCTAGAGACTGGAGCCAATCATCGCCACGTGAGTGAAGGGCCATGGCTGTGGAGCACTGACAGGAACAGTAAGCAAATAAGAAAGAGTTAAGTTCCTTCCGCCCCACTCCAGCCTTCCTGTTTCTCTCAAATGCTCCCTATTGACAAAACCTAAAACGGTGCCAGCAAACAAGAGAGAAATGTGGTTCTCAGAGTCTAAGCTCTAGTATCACACAGCAGAAAAAATAATGCTTTCCCGTTTCTCCCATCAGAACCTTAGCCCTTTGAGGATTGTGACTATGCCTTAGTTATCTTTGTAAGGTAACTAGAGCAGTATCTGCAGTATCTGACAAAATGTAAGTGTTTCATAAGAGGTGGAAGTAAGAAAGAAAAGATAAAGGGAGAGAAGTGGAAGAAGAAATTCCCTTATGAGGCCACAGGTGTAGCTTGAGGAAGGGAGGCAACAAGTCAAACAGGTACTGAGAAGAGGGGGGACAAGTCAGATATGTAGTGAGGGGACAAGTCAGATAGGTACTGAGAAGAGAGGATAAGTCAGATCAGTACTGAGAAGGTCACAAGACGTGGCCAGCAAGAAGTCAGCAGTAACACCAGCAAGCAAGAAGGAAGCAAGAGAGGGGCTGAGAAGGCAAACATCTCTCTCAAGGTGTTGGGTGATAAATGGAAGATGGACTTAAGATCACAGCTAGGAGGGAGAAACGCACGGAGAAAAGTTGGTTTGCTGGCTCGTTTACAAGTTGAATGAAAGAAGAGAAGAAAAATTTGAACTTTCAGGAGAAAGGAGAGATAAGTGACAGATAAATACAGTTTTTCTACTTTTTCTTTTTCTTTTCATTTGAGTCTTTTCAGAGCTTCTCTCTGGTGACCTTGAGTGACTTCTTGGGCTACATAGGTTTTACGTTCCATAGAACTGATCAAAATAATATGGGGTATATTTTAAGGACTCAAGTCCAGATGTTCTCAATCTTCAAGAAAATTTGAGCCTGTACTGACTGCCTGGGGGTCACCAGGCATTCAGGAAGATGGCCATTGGGAAGAACGCAGCCGTTTATTCCTTATAGTGAGAGACTTCTAGGACATGACTAAATAATCTAACTTTTGGTAAAGACCATTGATTCTTCATGGAGATTTTTTCATACACAAAAATCTCTGTAAATTTTGCATACAGAATTTTAAGGAAAATCAAGAGTGTCAACTAATTTTTTAATTATAAAAATTAATGACAAAAACAATGGGTATCTATAAACAAAAGCCAAAAACCCCTTTAATCCTGGCTCTATCTGAAACTCCATTAAAACTTCACCAAATTAATCTCTAGGTTACTTCATGAAAGCAATTTAATGAATCCTTAAATAATTCTAATAAAAATAAGAAATCAGTTATCTCAGTTTCAAATTTGCCACAATTAAAAGGAAACTTTTTTGAATTGGACTGTTTCTCCATTAAAAAAAAAAAAAGTCTTTCTCTTATAACTAAAGATATTGCAATATGCTCTGAATAGATGTTTAAAATGTCGCATAAGTTCTGAAAATCTCTCTCATTGAAACAGTCCCAGCTTGACAGGCCTGCAATAACCATTAAATATTAAAATAACATTAAAGAGCAAATGCTCGGCTCATGAATTTAGCTGCAAAACTTCGTTTTACACTGATGGGACTCACATAGCTACTGAAAATGTACCCCCAAGGATCCAAGGATCAGACAGAATCAAGAAAATGATGACTTCGCTTTCAAAAACAAATTAATCTACTACCCAAAAAATTATTATTCATGGAATTACAATCACATAATCATTCTAAAAATCGATTGTCTAAGGTTTAGCAGTATTGATTTTGCATTCAAATAATATACATTCGTGATGTTATAAAATTCATACTTCGATTGCAAGATAATTTGGATGCTGTAAAATATGTGTAATGTTATAAAAAAAATTGTGTCTCATACAAAAATCGCCTAAAGTCAAATTTTAATTCTAAATATTTTTTATGTGTGCTATTTCTATAGATAGTATTAACATAATGCATAAGCTTAAGGACTATTATTATTGTTGATAAATTTTTTAAGTAAAAAGAAAAAAAGGTAATGTAAGTAACTAATAGTGTTAATATTTAAAGTTATATGGAGCTCTTAACTTCTCCAAAAATATATTTTTTAGAACTATAGGACTACCTCCATCTTCTGCATGACAAAATGAAGGCTAGAGAGTCTTATATCCCATAGCTACTATTATAACTTAGGAAGAAATGTAAGATAGAGACTGAGTCATGTCCCCCGAATAGCCACCTTTTAAAGTCAAATTTATAGATGGCTAGTTCTGAGTTTTTCATTTTTTAAAAGATTTTTGGTACCACTACTGGACACAATGTCTGATTACACATTCTACTGATCTGCTTCAGCGACAACATTCTTCCCTTTTTGTTTATTACAAAGTGGTATTATAATTTTCTAAGGAAAATCACATTGTCCGGCACATAAATGTTTATTGAAAGAATAAAGGTGAATTCCTTCTTCCAACCAAGATGGGAGAACATGAACTAGATTTATCCTGCCACCTGAAAGAGCCAGAAGGACCAAAAACTTGAACAAAATATATGAAACAATAATTTTCAATTCAGTAGGCACGAGGCAACAAAGAACAGTGATCCTGGTGAGATATGAAACAAACAAGGTAAACCTTATGATTGCCCAGCTAATACCTTAAGAGAGTTTCGGATCTGCAGTGCAGGGAAAGAGAATCGATGCAGAACTCAGCAAATTCTGAGTTGAGGAGACAGAATTAAAACTCTAGGAAGACCAAGTTTACAGGCCAGAGAACCGGACAGAGAGAACTGCGGAGGAGCACACTTGAATATTCAGCATAGTATTGATTAGCACATGATGTGATGAAAACTATCTGAAGCCTAGGAAAGAATCTCCTGAAAGGATTAGAGGGAACATTACTCAGTGCTCACACCAGGCTGGAAGTCGTGGCTGTAACCACTAGGCAGGTTCAAAATCCTCATAACTAACAAGGTATTGGGCAGAGTATTCATAAGGACCTTGCATCATTAGTGGGAAATAATCAGCTCTAAGCTAAACACAGCTCTAGTCTCATCTAACACATTTTAAAAGCTAGGTCAACTGGTCTTCAACAAGAGCACCAAGAATACACAATGGGAAAACAAATGGTGCTGAGAAATCTGCAATATTCACGTGCAAAAGAATGAAACTGGACCCTGATCTTACGTCATATACAAATCGACTCAAAAGGCGATAAACTTTAAACATTAGACCTGAAACTGTAAAACTTCTAGAGGAGAACATAAGAGAAAAGCTTCTTGCCATTGGTCTTGACAATGATTTCTTGGATATAACACCAAAACACAGGAAAAATAGAAAAAATATACAAGTGAGACTAAATCAAACTAAGAAATTTCTGTGCAGCAAAGGAAACAACAGAGTGAAAAGGCAACCTACAAAATGAGAGAAAATATTTGCAAACTATATATCCAGTAAGGAGTTGATGTTTGAAATATATAAGGAACTCCTGCAACTCAATAGCAAAAAAAGCAAATAACCTGGCTTACAAATGGGCAAAGGACTTGAATAGATACTTCTCCAAAGACATGCAAACAGCCAATAGGTATATGAAAATATGTTCAACATCATTAATCATCAGGTAAATGCAAATCAAAACCACTATGAAGTATCACCTCAAATTGTCAAGATTGCGATTATCAAAAAAAAAAAAAAGGCTTTGTTAAGGGTGTGGAAAAATCAGAACACTTGTACACTGTTGGTGGGAATGTAAAATAGTGCAGCCATTATGGAAAAGAGTTTGATGGTTCCTTAAAAAATTAAAAATAGGACTACTATATGATCCAGCAATCCCACTTTGGGGTATTTATCCAAAAGAATTGAAATCGGTATCTTGAAGTTATATCTGCACTCCCATTTCCATTGCAATATTTTTCACAATAACCAAGACATGGAAACAACCTAAATGTCCATCAACAGATGAATGAGTCAAGAAATTATATATACATACACACACATATACATGCATATATATACATACATACATATACATATATATATATGGAGAGAGAGAATATAGACTATTATTCAGCCTTAAAAAAGAAATTCTGCCCTATGTGACAATGTAGATGAACCT
Organism: Pteropus medius; assembly: GCF_902729225.1. NCBI lineage: Eukaryota > Metazoa > Chordata > Mammalia > Chiroptera > Pteropodidae > Pteropus > Pteropus medius. The sequence continues at coordinate 14,364,481 of NW_024340849.1, forward strand.
ATAGGACATAATGCTAAGCGAAATAAGTCAATTACAGAAAAACAAATACTGCAAGAGGGATCCAATATAAAAAAGGACCCAAACTCACAGAAACAGAGAGAGTAGAATGGTGGTTGCCAGGGACTGGAGATAAGGGGAAGTGGGGAGTTGCTGTTAAGTGGATATAAAATTTCAGGTATATAAGAGTAATAAATTGTAGAGATCAATGTACGATATTGTGACTATAGTTAACAGTAATGTATTGTGCACTTAAAAAGTTAAGAGTGTCTCATGTTAAGTGTTCTTACCACAATTTAAAAACAGAAACTAAAGACCACTATCCTGACGAACACAGACTCCAAACTAAAATTTAAAACAAATTTAACATATTAAATCCAACAGTATATAAAATAGAGATTATATCATGAAAGAGTGGGGTTCATCCCAGGAATTCAGGCTGCTTAACATTTGAAAATCAATCAATATGTCATCATATTAAAATGATAAAAAACATTTAATCTCATTTGTTGTTGACCAGTTTCAGCATCAACAGCTGACATGTTCCAAGATTCATTCTTGATTAAACACTCAATAAACTAGAAATAGAAAAGAACTTTCACAATCACATAAATGGTATTTTTTTTAAAGTCTACAGCTAAGATCACACTTAATGGTGAAAGACTTAATGCTTTCCCTTTAAAATCAGAAACAAGATAAAAATGTTTGTTTTTACCGTTTCTATTCAACATTGTAGTTATCCTTACAGTCAGTGCAATAGGAAAAGAAAGCAAACGAAAGTCATCAAGATTGAAAGTGAAGTAAAACTGTCTTTGTCCACAGCTATGATCACCGATATAGCCAATGTGGTGAAATCGACCAGGGCTCAGGAGGGCACCAGCCAAACCGCTCTGAGTTCAGCCCCACGAGCTGCTGAGGTTCCTTACCATTTCCAAGCATCTGTAGAGCAGGCGGCAGCGGGAGCATCTTCCACTCCCTCTCTACAGGTCACAGTCATCACCACAAGAATAGGGGTGGGGGCAACATACCCTACAGGGCCTAATAGCACCCACATTTCTAGAGACCGTGGGCTGGCAGACAGGGTGCTCCTCTGCTGCAAACAGGCATGCCACTTAGTCATGGCGGTTGGGTCAAGGAAACGCATTCTCACCCCACAGCTGGATAGGAAGGGAGGTCTACTATGATAAGCTGTTTGTTCCTGAGAGGAGCACTGTGTACATGTCTAGTAGCCAGTAGCTCTGTGGGGGTAGGTTAGGTTTCTGTCTCCTTCCAGAGATGGCACCACCCCACAACTTCCAGAGTACAGTAAGTCCCACTTAACATCATCAGTAGGTTCTTAGAAACTGTGACTTTAAGTGAAACATATAACAAAACCAATTTTACCATAAGCTAATTAATAGAAACAAGAGTTAAGTTCCTACAGCATATTTCTGGTCACAAAAACATCACCAAACTTCTAAATAAAATCCCAAAACACGTCTAATAGTAAATATTGAAATAAATGTGAGCTATACATACATTCAAGAAAGAACTTGAATAAAAACAAGTAGGATAACTATTTTCCAACCCACTGATTCCAGTTCAGGGTTGAGGGTGGCCAGAGCCTCTCTTGGCAGGCAAGTTAGGTTGCAGATGGGAATCCACTCACACCTACACTCACTCAGACTGAGACAATGCAGACACGCCTTGTGTGACATCTTTAAGATGTGGCGGGAAACGGGAATACCCCGTGAAACCCCACGCAGACATGGGGAGAACGTACAGACTCCACACAAACGGTGGCCCCTCCTGGAAGCAATTATTATTATTTTTTTCCTCAACATTGTAATGAAAGGACATTGAACGAAACGACATTCAAGGACGTGCTGCATATCCAACTCAAAATGTAGCCCAGCTTGGGAGACGCCCTCCCAGCTTTGCAGAATGGCGCGCGAAGGTCTCCAACTTATTATTCTGCTTTCCCACCTTCTCTGCCGCCCCCCAATCTAGCAGACTAGTAGATACTCACGTGTCCTTCTTTAACCTCAGCTCCTCTCTGACTTTCTCAGGTTCTGCATCGAGTTGGGCATAGGTGAGCAGCCAATCTGCGCATAGCAGACGCCAGCCCACTGCGCAACCACGCAGCTTCCGGCCTTGCTGCCCTGCGCTTGCGCAGTTCCTCGAACGAGCGCATGAGACCAACAGGCCCACCCTGGGCCTCCCACACCGGCAAGGTTCACAAGCTTCTAACCTGCCTCCGCTCCCCACATCAATACCTAACTCGAGATTAACACAATTCTTCAGTCTCCCAACTGACTCACCGTTCGTTGGTTTGCAGTCTGCCATAGACGGCGGGCAAGGAAAGACCTAAGAAAAAAGCAGCCCACTCCAATTGGTAGGTGGCAGTTTTAATAAGCAAGAGAACTTACTTACAAGGCTTGTTTGGGGTGGCCAAAGAGCTGGTAGATCTTTATACCTGCTCGCCAGAAACTTCAAAGTTTATATAGTAGAAATGGAGTTCAGGCACGTATACCATCCATATGGTCTCAATCACACGTTACTACCTCCAGGCTGTGTCCTTGAGCCATCTTGTGCTGGGAAGGCAAGTAGAATGCCATTCCAAAGACATTGGAGGGGGCTGTGAAGAGCCTCCAATTGCCGTGGTCAAGCTCATGGGTCAGCCAGTGGTCACTTCCTCTAGATGACCTCCTTCAACAACTGATGACACATGAAACAACATGTATGAATCCTGAAATAATGATGCCGAGTTCAAGAAGCCAGGTAAATGAAATATATATCTATATTTACACTATATAATTCATGTGTATAAAATTCCATAAAATGCAAACTAGTAGCAGAAAGCAGACTATTGGTTGCCTGGGCGTAGGGGTGAGAGATGAGGAGGGATGGGGGACAGAGAGGAGTGGGAAGAGGAAATAATACAGGGGCATGAAGAAACTTTTGGATGTGATGGATATGTGCATTTCTTGACTGATTATATGGGTATATATGTATGTCAAATGGATCAACTTGTACCCTTTAAATATGTGCAGTTTACTGAATATAGAATATTCCTTAACAGAACTATTTTTTAAAAATATAAAAAGGCCAAATAAATAAGCAATAATGTGGAATATTTTGCTTAGTGCTTTCCCATTTTTTTTCATCATAGCAATCTAGAGAGCTGGTTATTCTGATTCTTTTTGTTATATTATTGTTATATATTATTATTTTATTATTGTTCCTACATAAGACATGATGAAATCAGAGACGTGAGGGCATTACCTTGCCCAAAGTCAGAAAACTTTTGTCAGCAAACATCCCGTGGAATTCTTTACTAACAAATGAAATAAAGGACAAACCTGATTTCATTAGGGTGGTCCGCAAGCATTTTCATTCCTGCCTCCTTACTATCCCTTCCTGCAGCCCTAAGAAAGTCTCACTAAATTTAAGAGTACATATCACTCTCAATTCCCAATTTCCCTAGAAATGTGAGGTAAGGACATTGCAGTCTGTGCTGTCCAATTCATTAGTCCATTTGTGCTACTGAGAACTTGAAATGTAGATCATCTGAATTGAGACGTAAAGTAAGATAACAGGCCAGGTTTTGAAGACATAAATATCTCATCAATATTTTTTATACTGATTACATGTTGAAATTATAGTATTTTGGATATATTGGGTTAAATAACATGTTATCCACTAATTTTACCTGTTTATTTTTACTTTTAATAAGTGGTTTATAAAAATTTTAAATTACATGTGTGCCCAGCATTATTGGACAACATGGACCTAATTCCACTGAGAAAAGCAATGCTATGCCTTTTATTATGACAGTTTCAGAAAATAATGAACTTGAATTTGAATCGCAATTCTCTCAAGCTTCAGGTTTATAAGAAGCTGGAAAGCTTGAGGTAGGATGCCCCTGGGAGAATCTTTGGGGATATGAGAAGAAAAATGGGCCCAGGCAGTGTAGCAAATGCTGATTAGAAAGAAAAAGGGCTACAGCTGATAGTGAACTCATAGTAGATGGTGGAAAATATTCAACCCAAACTCTGAGATCAATTTTATAAGTCAAATCTTATGCTGAAATGCTTTGGGGTACAGTGCTAGTGTTTTGATGCATCAAAGATCCAGTGGATGTTGGTGGCAGTCGTGAAAGATGACCCAACCCAGAATTATCTTAGCCCAATAAAGAACTTATCTGTGTAATTATAACTAAGGCAATATTTGGGGTAGCAGATGCAATTTTTGACTCTGTGGATTAAAATCTTGATCTCTTCAAAGGCTTTGCTTCGTGCCAGACTCTCGTGACAATATTCCCCTCTCTACTGCTCTTAGTTCTTAGTCATCTAGTGCTCTGCCACATTGTTTGGATTTGTGTAAGTGTCCATGGATCTTGGAAGCCCTTGGGTCTAGTGCACTAACTCTTTATAAGTCAGTCAGGTAGAGGCTTGGGTCCCACCATACCAGCAGGACCTGGGAGGTAGTGCTCAGTTCTCATCATTTATATTAAATCCAGCTCATGTAAAATACTGTTGAAATTGCAAATCATGACAAATGTCACAAAAGGCAGAGCCAAGTCTTACAGTAAAATGTGCTCTCCCAGACTCTTTCCTCTGGAATGTCTCATGCTGCCATGCTAACCACATCCCTTGGTGTAATCTTTCCTTCCTGATGGATATCTTCCTGTTGTAGCTGTTAAGGAGTCAATATATAGCATCCTTTTTTTTTTTTTCTTTTAAATCACTCTGAATTCTGGAACCAATGGAAAAACAGACCCAGGAGTCAGACAGATGGTAAGAGGATGTGGCTTTAGATTAGATGCCCGCAAGTCTCCCAAATATATCGCCCTGAATAAGAGAGATATCTCCCGCCCCTATCCCTGTTAGACCTGGACATTGAAGGCCTATTCCAAGCATAGTGCATGAATGAGCAGATCAGAGTAAAAATATCGTGCAGTATCCCCCCAAGAAAGAGAATCCAACAAGACACTGAGCTGAGCAAGCCCAATAGTGTCAATCAAACTCTAATCGAATAAGCCTACAGGAGTGAGGCATGGGGAAAAAGGCAAGTGACACCAGCAGAAGTCTCTCTGCATAGAAACATTAGGCCAGGAAAGTGGATATGCCTCCCCCAAACCTACTCCTATATAAATGTTTTTATCTGCATATTGTCAAAAATGTGACAGGTTTTTATAAACACATTTCTTAGTACTTAGCATATAGACCTGTAGAATATATTTTCCTTGATGCAAGTTCTATTCATTTATTCCAACAGTATTTGGTCAGTGCCTGCTATAGGCTAGGGCATTGTTCTAGGCACTGCTAGGTGAGGAAACAGACAAAAATCCTGCCTTCATGGTGCTTATATTTTAGCAGGAAAGACTTTTTAAAAAATAGGCAATTAAGACAAATAGTACTGCAAATGATGATAAGTGTTATCAAGAAAAAGAAAGCAAACAAGGGGTGAGCATAGAAGATGTAATATCAAATAGGGTGATTAGGGAAGCCTCCCTGCAAAAGTGACAGTGAAATAAAGGCCTGATGGAAGTATGAGAGTGAAACTCCTGAGACTATCTGGAGGAAAGTGCTCTAAGCAGCGTAAACAGCAAGTGCAAAGGCCGTGTGGACAGATGCCTAATAGGCTAGAGGAAAAGCAAGAAGCTAGAGCGGCTGGAACAGAATGAACGAGGCAGAATCACACATAATCTCTGTCTTCTGGGTTCATTCATGTTTCTGGCATGTTATTCCTGCCTTTTCTGTTTGTGTTTTAAAGTTCAGACTCTCTTAACAGTTCTAGTACAGCTCTTGGGCCCCCAGCTATAACGTTCCTCTGTACCACTCACAAGCCATGTGTACATTCATTGCCACGGTTCTGGGCCTGCCTTCCATCCCTCAGGGCCTGAAACGTCCTGGAAGGCAGCGTTTTTCTGAATCCACCATGTACCTAGTTTACACCTTTCAGAAAGCAAGTTCTCAATATATGTTTGGTGAATGACACTCCTAGACTGTTGCGTCAAGGACCTCAATGCAAATCCTGTCCTCCAGATGTCTCAGGACTTCAATATCGAGTAGAGTTTTTCTCAGCAGCAGTGGTTTCCTTAAGATACAAGGTGAATCACTGGCATATTTAGTCCATACTTAGCACAGAACTCACCTACCTTTTTGCGATTTAGTTGCTGACATTTGGATGCATTAATGCCTCATTTCCTATACCCCAGTATGTCTCATTGGTTTCGCAACTATTTCCTGAGTGCCTCAATGACTCAAATAGACCCATGCCCTCTGGAGTTTATATTCTAAAAGATAACGACTTGAAGGTGAGACCCTGTCTTTGTTGTCATTATTCTCACAGCCCATAGCACAGTGCTTTCTTTGCCTAATGTGCTTTATAAAAATCATGCAAATCTTGAGACAAGTCAGAAAGAATTTCATAGAACCAAAAAAAAAGTGCTCATCTCTTTTACTCTCTAAATGGCTCAAACAGACCATCTCAATGCCTTTCTCAATGCTTTTCTTTAAAACATGCTCAAGGTCCATTTATTTCCAAGGTGACACTTCCACTTCTGATAACTAAAACCCTATACTGTGAAAACATGGTGGCAAGATGCTAGATGGGTCTAATTTTCTCCTTGCTTTGTAAATCTTTCAAACTATTGAGTGTGGCAGTTTAAGATGTTTGACGAGTTTTAGGCTTATGTGTAAAATGATTTAACGTGACTGTTTAATAAATTGCATTGCTAGTAAGCCATAGGCCAAAACCCCTCAAAATATCAGTATATCAAAACCTATAATGTTATCAGGAGAAGAAGATGGATTTGGGGAATTTTTCTAAAGTGCTTGAATTAATATTATCTTTTTGTGGTCTAGGAATATTTGCTAACAGCCCTGCTGATTTTCCATTAAGGGTACAGTGAGATGGAGTGCGTGGCACACTGCTTTCATTCGTGGATCAACAGTGAAGAAGACAGATTTGTGGTTTTTATCAGCATTAGCAGGGCTAAGCACATTAGTTCACAGGTGTTAGGAATTACCACTTGAATGAAGAGCTGGGCGGAGAAATAGTATTTGTCTAGTGAAAAGATAATAGGTATATACACAGTCCATATCTTCAAATATGCATTATACAGTCTATATTTTAACCCAAATCGAAAATGAATTTGGCATGTTCTTTCCTTGAGTTCATTCTTTAAATTGAATTGGCACATATTAAATGATAATCATTATTGATAGAATGATAGCATTTTGTATCAGTGACAACATTTTCATTATCAATTTGATCCTAAGATTATGAGATGATCTATCTCAATTTTTAAAAACTAGAAAATGGAAATTGTGAACAGTGGCATGTAAAGTTCTTTGACAGACCTACGATTAGGGCTCAAGGCACCTAATTCTCAAATCTTCTTTTAGCCTCTGGAGGAATAATATCTGCTGGGTTTGTCCTGTTGATTCTTTGGGGTCCAAATTTGCTAAAGAAAGGCCCGGGGCAGGGTTAACAATAGAAATAGTTGCTTTTCGAATCCAATGACCTCGTAATATTAGAAGAATCCCCACTAAACCTTACACACAACAGTTTGCTTATAATTTGTTGGAGAATTTATCATAAAATTCTGCATCAGATTCAATTTATCATTTGACTTATTGACCTTCAAGAACAACACATTTTTTGTCAGACATTCAAAAATGTTTCCTTTAGTTTACAGGTTTTCCTGGAAGATGGGAATAAATTCTAGTGTCTATGAATTTTTTAAAGAAACTACGCTCCTTGGAAAATGAATAAAATATGAATTTAAAATACATCACATTTCCTAACAATGAAGAGATGTGGCATAAATAATACTCTCACCTCTGCCCGTTGTATCTACAGTGCTATAGATACTGTTGAACATATGGTACATGATGTCACCTACTGTTCTCATTCTCCCTTCACTCTGAGACATGCAGGACAGACCCCATCAGCATTTCTAGGGAGGATAATATAATTATATCAATTTGCTAAATTTCGATGTGTGAAAATGAATTAGATAGCACTTTCCTAGCAATAGAGTATATGCAAACAATGTTATTGAGTGAACGTTATGAATTAATTTAACCTAATTGTTACAGTAGATAAACATTATCTAGTATTTCAATTTTCATCCATCCACCCGAAAAACAATCGTCATTGAATAAATATGATTTTAATCAGGATCGAGTCTGGATTATTGGTTTATTTCTAGTCAAGATTATTTTTTCTTAGAAAATATTTACCCTGCTTAAGTTATAGATATTATCTGTTGTTTGGAGTGAAGATTTTCCAAAGTCATCTCGGATCTGTGCGGCTTAAAGTTTCTAATAACTAAAAAGGGAGAGGGAACAGAATCCCATTGCTTCCGTCCACAGCGTGCCTTTTGTGATTTTGCCAGCCATCACCATTTCTACTTCTCCCCATTCTTCCGACTCCTGCTGGAAGAGCACCAGCATGTAGTAGGCCATCCCTGAATGGTAGCCATTGTGATGACTGCCAGCCTTCTTATAACCCTATTTTCCAAGGTGGTAAAATGAAGCTCCCTACAACCAAGATCACTGCTGGTCCTTCGTAGAACCAGGTTTTTCATCGATTGCTTCCTGGAGCTGCTAGAATTTCCCTGACCCCCTTCCACAGTGAGATCGGGTCCTGCCAGGTACCCTGCCAATCGGCTCCCCTTCCCGAATCCCAGCATTTTCTTTTGTTTTGTTTTTTGTTTTTTGTTTTTACACTGCTGAGACTGGGTGGACAATACTCTACAAGCAAAGACCCTCTTTCTCCTGCTTTTAAAACCTGGACTGGAGCCAGCTCCAAGCAAGCCTCTAGCACGCCTTTCTTAACTCTTTGCTAGCCTCCCAACAGAATACCCAGAAAGGCCTATCTTACCCACACCAGAGGAAGAAAAAAGAGGAAGATGAGGAAAGGAAGGAAATTTGCTCTTTGCAGTGTATGACCTTAATGCATATCAGAGCTGTTCTCCAGTAATTCTAGGGTGGGGTTAGAGGCATGGCAAAAAAAAGGGAAGGATCTGCTTGAGATAAATTGATGAGGTGGCAGAATTATAATCTTCCTTAAATATTTATATGCAGAATTTTTGTATCTAATGCTTTTTAGACACAAACTATTGCTAAGATATAGCAAAAATAGTAATTATCCACTCAATAAAAATGCGTATAGTGCCTGTCCTGTGCAAAGACCTGCACTATGTATGCACTAATGACAGACACAGGAATATTTACACTAGGAGTCTATCCTTTGGCAGCTTTGGGTTCCAAATGACATGACATCCCATACTAGGGAACGCCAGTGACATGACATTGATGACATGAACATCAGTCATGACAATTTGAGCTTCTGAACGATGAGCACTATAAGAAGAACATACAGCTGTACAACCCAGAAGTCAAAGAAATTGCTTTTTTCCTTAGGAGAAGTTATGCTGTGCCTTGCAAATGGAGATGATCTCCTGGCCTCCCAACGATAAGATAAGCTCTCAGCGATGCTTTTTTCTGGTTATAGGCACGTGTATCTGTTCTCCTTTAGGACTGACAGCAGGCCTTTCCAGAATGGCTTGACCAACAGCAGGGGCACAGCCTGTGGTTATGAATGGAATGATCTTAATTAGTAATTTATTTACAATAGTGAGTAGTTAGTACCTGCTTGTTCCATCTGTTCTAATATTTTAATAGTCACTCTTAGACATATGCAAAGAAATATATTCTGGGATTGATAATACATTATAATATATTTCAGATCATATATAAAACTCTCAAAAGCAGCATGAGCTAAATAATAAATAATAATAGTAATACCTATATTAATGCTTAAGTAACAATTCATAATTTACAAAGTTTGTGTGAATATATTAGCTCTTTACAGCAACTACATGAAGTAAATAAAATGATCTTCATTTTTATAGATGAAGAAATTGTGGTATCAAAAATTTCAGGGGTTTGTCTAAAGCAGAGTTTCTCAACCAAGGTGATTTTGCTCCCCAGGGAACATTTGACAATGTCTGGAGACCTTTTTCATGTTTTCAACTGAGGGTTTGGTAGTAGGGGGCTGCTACTTTCATTTGCTGGGTAAAGACCAGGGATGCTGCTAAACGTCTTACAATGCACAGGACAGCCTTTCACATCAAAGAATTATTCAACCCAAAATGTCAATAGCACTAAGGTTAAGAAAACCTAATCTAGGATCACAGAGTTGGTAAGATCTGAATCCAGCTTTATTATTCTTAATTCAATCTTTTTTCTATTATCTTCAAGGTAAAAAGTTTTCCTCTTGAAGCGAATGGGGAAGCATAGTCTATTACAGTTTATATTATGTTCATTTTTGCTTTTCTTATTCCTGAGCTCCTGGGAAATGGTGGGAAAGTATACCTTTAGTAGATCAGGAAATGTTGCTGTGTTGTAAAATTGTTCCCAGTGACAACAGAAAAGCTTTCAAACATAATTCTCGCCCCTCCTCACCCCCAGCCTACCTTTCCAACTTCATTGAATTCTGTACTTGCAATTACAGTTTTTTGGACTGCATCGGGTGATAAAATTCCACTGTATTTTCTCAGTTCTAACACTGAGATGGATAAAATCTAGAACCATGCTGGAGAGATGGGTGGCAGGAATAAATGATTGATTAACACGTGTGCGAGTTCTCAATTAGCAATGGTAATGGCCCGTGGATGTAATGTGAATTTGCCAAAGCCAATGATAACCCAAAAGGCATTTTTATTGAGATTTGGAATATACAACATTTTTTTAAAGGGGAGTCATCTATCTATTAATTAATTTCGAGGTAAGCTACTATAGCAGTTATTTTTAATTCCCTAAATACGCATCACTGTGAGGCAAGAATGTGCTAGTCAGCAGGGGTTGCCAACAAAGATTAAAAACTGGAACAGTAAAAAAAAAGCTAAAAAAGCTGTGGTATAGGCATAGCATAGCTGGGGGCCATAGAGTTAAAACCGTGCATCCCAGAGCCGGACCAGCCTAGGTTTCCATCCTGCTCTGCAAACCTACTAACTGTATGATCATGAGCAAGTTACTTAACTTCTCTGTATCTCAGTTTACTCAACTATCAAATGTGAGTGTATATAGTACCTACCGCAGAGGGTATTCCCGAAATCGAAAGTATTTTACAATGTGCCTGGCACATAATCTGTCTGATAGTGCTATATATTTTTTTATATTATGCAGGTATTAACACAGATCAGGTGAACCTATGTATGGTGATGTGAAAACATGACATGAAATATTAAGTGAAAATAGGAAAAGTAAAGAAATTCAGAGAGCAATAATTATAGCACCAGCCCATTTATATTTTAAACCCCTCGATGACTAGATATGTGAGTTACAGGTTGTGTGGTGAAGAGGAACTTGAACTTTTTATTTCAATCAGAGAAGTTTATGACCCACTTCTTGATTTGGGTGAATACAGAAGGCTACTCTGAAGCTTTTTTTTTTTTTTTGCTTTTCTCAGTATTAGAAAGTAAGACCAGCAGGCCTATTTGACCCTAGGGGAAGGGCATAGAAGAATTTTTTAAGTTCCATCAAAGGTTACCTCTCCCAAGAGCCCAAGAGCACAGCTGGTCACTTGGGAAGAGTTAAGCAAATTGAATGGGGTTCAGTGAGCCCCCTTGGGAGGATGGGATCTTACTGGCTTCTTCCTTTCTCAAAGTAACATGGTTAGAATCTCTCTGTATGCTGTGTTAGCATGGTCATGTCTGAGGTCTCAGCTGGATTATACTCCAGTGGTCATGAAGAGAAATGTTTTCCAAGCAAAGAGGAGCCTGGCTGGATGGTAAAGTCTAGAGTGTGACCTAAGAGTACATAAGGATGGTTTTACTGGACCAAGCATAGCTGAGGTCAGAAGTCCATTAGAACCAGCATTTGTGGCCCAGAAGTCACACAGGTGAGCGTGAATAAAAGTGGATAATATTGGAGTCCAAATGTAGGGCAGAAATGTGGTCATTGCAGAGATCCTACCAGCAAAAACATCATTGTGGCTATAGATGACACCATCAGATTGCACAGGACCAGCTAACATAGTGACACTAGGGCAGTCGCAGAAGTCCCAACGGGAAAGAATTTGGCTTGTTAGTTCCCTCTCCTCTTGATTTTCAGAATCAAAATAGATCTCATGGACTGAGTAAATACCCAGAGTAAGAAGACAAGCTGGAAAAGTGGTACATACTGGCTTTATCAAAATAGATGTAGATGTAGACATAGATATGAATGTAGGTTAGGTATAGGTACATTAATCAGAGAGACGAATAGATAGTTGGATAGATAGATAAATGGATGAATAGATAGACAGACAGACTGACAGACAAAGATATTTTGACGCTGAGAAATGATTTGGCCTTACCATGCATTCGAAGTTCTAGCAGTTGCAGAATAAATACAACTATTTCATATTGGTTGCAAAATCTGGACCTGTGTGTGTATGTGTGTGTGAGTGTAGATTGTGTGTGCAGGTTGTGTGTGCCTGCACACATACAACTCAAGGTATGGTTTCAAGACTAACAAAATCAGCATCATTTATCACCTGGCTGCTTGAATAATCATGCGTCCATCCATTGGCATGCTGGTAAATGTTTAACACCTAGCTTTCTGGGAGGTGGAGGTGAGCCACTTTGTTGAAGCCACAAATTATTCCATGCAAAGGGAATATGAGTAGTATACTGCAATTTACAAGTAGAATCTATAGGTTTCAAGGCAGAAAGACAAAGAATTCAAACAATACACATGGAGAGAAAACAACCACAGAAGCAGCTAAAATAAGGAAGAAATGAGAATGGAATTTACCAGTAGTGCAATTCTCTGCTACTGGCAATCCAAAAAAGTTTCTCAAAAGTTTCCTGTGAGTTAGCTAAGAAATAAGTACAAAAATTAATCTTTACCAAATTCTAAGAGTAGAACTACACAACCTTCATGTAACTTGTAAATGGCTAAAACAGCATACGATAAAATTTGTCATTAACTGAAAATAGATTAAAGAATTCAATCAGTAATATTTAGATAGCCATAATATTCTGGGAAGAATCAAACTTGAGAGAAACAATGGCTATATTGTTTTGTTTATTGTGAACATATACGTGTGATAGTGTATTCAAGTTTAACGTTCTAAATTAGAAAGAAAACACATTATTTGTTTTTATTGTGGTAAAAAACACGTAACACATTTTTAAACATTTTTAGGTGTACAGTAGTGTTAGCAACATACACATTGTTGTGCAATAGATCTGTAGAACTTTTCATCTTGCAAAACTGAAACTATTCCCACTGAATGACTCTTTTCCACACCTTCCTCACCAGCTCCTAGCAAACACCATTCTACTTTCTGTTTCTATAAATCTGACTATTCTAGATACCTCATATGAGCGCAATCATGCAATATTTGTCCTTTTGTGACTGGTTTATTTCACTTAACATAATGTACCATGGCTCACTCACATTGTAGCATATGACAGGATTTCTTTCTTTATGGCCGAATAATATTCTTTTATATATATATATATATGCAAAAATTTATTGAGCTGTAAATTTTTACTGTATGTATGCTATACTGTAATTTTTTTAAGTTTTTGTTTTAAGCAAATGAGTTAGTTCAGAGGAGTGAGTGGTGGAGAAGATCAAGAAGTCAGAGCAGACTTCACAACGAATGGTAAGAATTCAACTGTATTTGATGGAAAGGCAAGAATTGTTCAAGGGAACACATGAGGGAGGTCAGTTCAAGCAAGAGAAAAGGCGAGAATAAATGTGTAGTGGCACAGATGTCCAGAAAGCTTGGTAAACCTTGTATTTGTCTCTCCAACAGCTATCTTTCCTTTCCCCAAGTATATAAACCTTGTGGGTTGGGTAGGATTGGTTTCACCTCAGCTCCAGGAGTGAGCTTTAACAGATTTGAGCCTTAGCAACATAATTACTTAGTGATAAATGTAAACTGGTCATTGTGTGGTTTGGCTCAAAAGTGGGTGTCTTCCTAAGATGATACAGTTAGAGCTCAGCTGAGGCTTTAGTGTCAAGGCTTAAGGGGAACCAGCAACTGTCTCAGGCAAAGCTCATAGCTTCAGTGTAGAGTGGTAGCCATTTTGGAGGTCATGAGGTAGTTAGCCTGACACATAAAGTTGGGCTGAATTGAGAGAAATGTGGATGAATGAAGCTGAAGACCTAATCGATGGCTCTAGACTCTTTAGATTTTTGAGACCTTTATTGCTTAAGCCAGTTCAAATGAATTTTTACTATTGCTTTGTAACCCAATTAACTTTTCTCATAATTATACACGTCTCTTGAATGAGTCTGGTTTCCACGGCCATAACCACAGCCCTCCTTCACACTCTCATAATCACTGGCTAAGAGAAGTGCAAGAGCTTTTAACTGGCTTCTGCCTTTGGTTTCTTCTTACCTTCATTATCCTCTGCATTGCTTCCTTAATGATCTTCTTAGGCATATCTGATCACTGCTGCTGTGTGCATATCACTGCTAATAGTTTCATGTAGTGGGACTAAAGGCAAATGGGTCCACATTTGCCAACTGGGGTTTAACACTAGTCCTTCAGCTCCACTCATGAACTCTGAGATCCTGACTAGTCTTCCAGCCTTTGCTGGGGTTAGTGCTTTGGCCCAGAATGTCCTTCACTCTCTATCTGCTCATGGGAATACCACGTCTCTTTCCAGATCCAACTCTAGCCTCATCTCTTCTAAGAAGCCTTAGATTTCTCCAGCTAATATATACTTATTTCGCTATAATATAGTGGCACGATTTGACCTCTTGATAGCTCTCCAGTTAGTCTTTCCAACATTGTATGATTTGTATATGTCTGACCTACCCATTAGTGTATGAATACTGGTAGCTCGAGGGCCCTGTTTTTTTTTCATCTCGAATTCCTCATCATAACTTGCATACTGCTTTTCATAGACAAACCGTTCAATAAAACTATGCTGTATGGTTAATTGACTAGAGATGACATTTCTTTTAGGGAAGGAGATGGTCTTAAAGTTGGAGAGGTAGGTGGGGGCCTGGATGAGGGAACTAACAGCTTTTGAAGGATTTTAAAAATCAAGTTAAGTATATTAAGTTCAATCAGTTTTATTTCACTTTCGAATACATGAATGGTTCTCCTGCTGTTTTCCAAAATTCCTACTGTCCTTTCTACATTGTATATTTTAAACCATTTATCTTTCTATCTGTCTCCTTTTCTATGGTGGGAGGTGGCTGTTGGTTTTGAAATAATATGAATTTTGACAAGAGAAGAAATAGAATGGAGTGATTAACTTTCTTTTCACTTCTCCACTATGATCTCAGAATATGCTTCATGAATACCCTTGCTAGCAAAGCAGTGAGGCCCGTCTACTAAAGCAGTGACTAAATATTTTTGATGTAATCGTACATATGTACTATATTGTTTACATACACCTGAAATAGGCTTTTGTAAAACAATACTTACTCTCAATTCATGCCATGCATGTTGATATTTTCTGTTATTCTATTTCACTTCAAACAAAAAGTTGATCACAGTCTAGTAAGTCTATTCCATGACCATATAAAGTTGAGACCTTCAGTTTGAAAGATGTGACACTAAAGAGTATATATCATAATTTCTAGGTTACAATCATTGGATAAGCATTGCGCCAAGTTCTTTTGATAATATGGTTGTATTTAATCTGTCATCATAATTCTATGACAGATTATTATACCCATTTTATGGATGAGGAAACTGATGCTCGGGGTAAAGCCAATTGCCCAAGATCTCTTAGCTGCTACATGGTGGAGCTGAGACTTAAACACAGGTAGACCATGCTGCTTCTTATAGCTTAGTGACATGTGCCATGGCTTTAGGTCACAGACAGCTGTGGAAAAGATCTGCATATGTTGAACTTTTAACCTTGCATCACACACGGGGAGGAGGAGACCACCTGGGAACAGACCAAGAGCTCTATACACAACGTCTTCGTTTCTTCTCTGGAACTCTATTCCTGCCTTATTCTCCCAACTTATAAGCCCCTCAGAAATAACAAAACCCCTAAAATACAACACTCGAACTATAACAGAGAAAACAATTTCATGATTAGGAGGAAATGTCCTAGAAGGCTGGCACTAAACCTTTTGAGTCTTCTTTAAATGAACAGAACTCCATGGACACTAAGAATGAATTTTATTTTTTTTACATTTCCTTTTCAACAAACCCCCAAAATATCTAAAAGTAGGTAAAATCAAAATTCTGCTCTGTTACACGCTAGGTCCAATAGGAAGGTTTGTTATTTTAAACACCAATCTGTCATCGTATAACTTTATTTCCAAAGTTGCTTGATTTTCTGGGTCATTCTTGAAGGAATAATTTAGTTCCATAAACAGTCCCTTATGTGCCAAGCAGTGTGCCAAGTCATTAGGGTACAAAGACCTGCTCCTTGCCTTTGTAAAGGGAACATATACTAAAACAAGGAACACAATACACCAATGGCATGACAGTGTGATCCATGCATAAATAGTTACATAAGGTGCAGAGAAAAGACAGTGGATTGCATAATAATTCTGGGAATGCAGAATTTTGTCTTTAGTTTTAGAGGTTTGGGGGGTTTGGGGAAAGGAGAGAGAAAAAATAAAACTGACAATCTTTCAATTTTAGTGTCCACAGTTTTGTTAATTAAATGAGACTTACAAGATTTACTGCCAGCCTTCTAGAATGTTTCCTTCTAATCATGAAACTCTTTCCTCTGTTATAGTTTGTGTTGTATTTTAAGGGTTTTGTCATTTTTGAGGGGCTTATAAGTTGGAAGAATAAAGCAGGAAGAGAGTTCCAGAGAAGAAACGAAGACGTTGTGTATAGAGAGCTCTTGGTCTGTTCCCAGGTGGTCTCCTCCTCCCCGTGTGTGATGCAAGGTTAAAAGTTCAACATATGCAGATCTTTTCCACAGCTGTCTGTGACCTAAAGCCATGGCACATGTCACTAAGCTGTAAGAAGCAGCATGATCTACCTGTGTTTAAGTCTCAGCTCCACCATGTAGTAGATGTTTGTTGTACCCCAACCCACAATTTCCTCAACCATAAAATTATGTAATAGTGAAGCAATACAATGACTTTTATTACAGCTGTGAAATAAGCAGTCCCCACAGTTTGGTAAATTAAGACAATTATCTTTGTTCTATTTTTAGGATTTAGGATTCAGGTGATAAGGAGCCAATAGCTTGTTGCAAATCAAACTGAATATTCACCAGCACTATTTACCAACAATGAATCCAAGCTAAAATGGAACCTTAAGAGAAACTGATCTATAAAAGCCGTACTCTTCAGTGTGAAGTGTGTATCTTGAGGATAAAGACAAGTTCTTTATTTATTTAACAAATGGTCTAGAAAATCTGATAAGTGCCAGGCACTGCATTAGGTGTAAGTACAGAGAGTGAAAAAGATTCATGTAGTCCCTGTATTATGAAGTCTACCCTCTGATGGGGAAGACAGATAATATAGAGGAAACCCATTAACAAAAAGGTCCTAATTGGAAAACGTGCCACTAAGGACATAAAGCTGATGATGAGGCAAAGAATAATAAGTGGGTGCTTATTTTAGACGGAATGATTAGGAAGGTCTCTGGGAGGAGGTAGTATTTAAGCTGAGACCAGAAGGATAACCAGGAGCCAGCTGTGTGAATAGCCAGAGAAAGGATCATGGGACCAGCCAATGCAAAGGACCTGGTGTATGTGGGACTCTGAATGTTGAAGCTCTGGACTTCTTTCACACACACTGACTGGATTCCTCCCATTCTGACCTTTCAGCTGATTTTCTGGCTCAGTGCTGCAGTATATGTGAGACTTCAGTTTGAGGTCCTAGATGTTTGTGCCTTTTGATATATCAACCTGAAAACATGCTACGTTTCTCTTCCAAACATCTTCCAAAGCTGTATCTTCTTCACTGTGACTTCACCATTCAATCAAGACTGTCCTTGACATTTATATCATTCTGGTTTTTTGCCTACATTTTTGCCTCAGGTTTTGGGAGAATAGCTGCCTATACGAGGTAGACACTTAAAAATTATTTGCTGAATTTTTGGATGAGTTTTATTAGATCATCAAAGATCTGATTTTTTGGTTTGTGGTTTTGTCTGCTTATTTATTTAACATGGTCAGGATTACGGGCAAGCAAACTGGATGAAATTTGTAGAAGAATAGTGTGGCATTACTGGACTAGCACTCAGTTACTGAAGAGATACTTCTGGCTCTGTAACTCATTGGTGATGTGACTTTGGACATGACATTCCATGTGAGCCTTGACATCTTCAACAAAAATGAAGTTTCATCCAAGCACCCTTCAATGTCTGTGACTCATTGAGTTTCAATATTTGCCACTCCTTCCACACTCCTATAAAAGAAATGTTATCTTTAGGCATCAACTCAGTTTATACAATAATGATACCTTACATTTGATAGGACTTTGTCATTTTTCACAGCCTTTTCATGTCCACTATCTCATTCGATTTTAACCAGCCATGTAAAGTACTGAAGACGTGTTAATTATTTTACATCTCACAAAATGTGAAATTTGCTCAAGGTCATAATACAGCAGAAAAGGGTATGACACTTGTATATACTGTCCTGACTATATATGTGGCACAATTTTCTAATAAAACACTTCAGTTTTAGGATCACAAAAGTACTCAGGTTAACTCAGTTAGGGAAGGGGAGCACTGCAGGAATCAGCTCTTATGGACAGGAGGCAAGGTGGTCCTCATAATAATTGAAAAAGTATCTCTAGGCATTTCTTCCTAGTACTAAATTGTCTACTTTTCTGGGAACTTCCAAAACCTTTCTGTTTTACCTAAAGAGCAATGTCCTCTGCTTATTCATGGTTCTTGTTTCCCCATAACCATGGCTCTCACATGGCCTGACTTCCTGGCACCAGCTCTGGCTGGCTCTCATCAACATGTCTAATCCATCATTCACCATAGACTACCGTCAATCTCTTTCACTTTTAGTTGGTGTGGTCCAGTCAGCTGGGATTGGAGGGGCTGGGGCAGGAAGGACTCATGTGACACCCACATCAAGTTCTACCTCTAAATCAGCATTTATGGTCAGATTCCCAGGGAAGGGAGTCTATAGATGGAGCAGGCACTCCAAAACATATCTCCTATATTTTCCTTTTTATCTAAGTTTCACAGCATTCTACTGAGTCTTCTTTTGTCAGGTACCTCCAATATTCATAAGTATACCTATTCTTCTGATAGTTCAGGGAAAAAAAAATCAAACAAACTAAATTTACTCTTTAATTTAAAATGAGAAGGGTATTTGTACGGTTTTCTGACTGTAGGCTGCAATTAAAAAAAAAAAAAATGCACTAGCCATCAATTGTGTGCATGTAGGTCAGAGACCCAATCCAATCATTGACTTTTTGACAATTTTAAAACCTAGAAACTAGAAGGAGCCTTATGAGATTATCTAATCTAGCCTCTGCATTTTACAGTAAAAGACAGTGACATCAAGCCTTAGGTCACAGAGCTGATTAGAGGTAGAGTCAATGGAGTATTTCTCCTAAACAAAAATCTGTGATCTTTCTATTATGTCATCTCCATAGAGCCTGTAGAGGCTTATTCTGAGAATCAGAGATAATGCTTGTGATAATGTAGCATAAAACAATGTCTAAATGTTAAATATTATTTTAAGATGAGAACATGGAATGAAGATAGAAGACAGGAATCAAATTATAAATGCCCTAATTCTTATTCTCTAAAAACTTACATATAAACAAAAGATCTTAAAAATTGATCTAAACTCTTATCTATTAATGACACAAAACTGAATCAGAAAATGGAGATTAGGATGTTCTCAGTGCTGGATAATATAGGAATGTAATTGAATGTTGACTGATCATAGAAGGCCTAACTTCAAAGGTGGGCTCTATCACTTAATAAAGTTGTTTAATTAGTCAAGTTAAACTGCCCTGGTCAAGCTGCTCAACTTTAAACAAAAGATCGCTACCACCAATCTAATGGCAACAGGAGTCCCCAGTCTTGGGTACTGAAAGATGAGAAACTTTTTTCAAATGAGCAGCTTGCAAAACAGGGAAACACTGTCTCTAAAAGAAACCCAAAGTGTATTCCAAGGATACAAAGGGGAGGCCATTTTTTATAGAGAAAGTTGGACCTGCCCTGGTCTCTGATTGGCCTATTTTTATGTAAATGATGAATCCAAATTTGCATAGTCTGATTGGCCCAAATAGCACTATCTTGATTGGTCAGAATAGCACATTCTAATCTGTCATTATGGAGCTGGTATGATTGGTCAGGAAGGATGCAAATGAAGATATAACTATGGGGTTCTGATTGGATGGGACAGGTCTCAGCCCATTGGTCAAAACATAGTGCCAGGAACTCCTTTATAAGGGCGGATTCAGACGGAAGGGGCACAGTTGTAGGAGGCTGGCAGCATAGTCTATGGCTTTCCCTGAAGTTCAGAGTGCTTGAGAGGCTTGTCTGCAACAGCTGTTACACTCTGGTTATGATTTGGGGCCCAATTAACCAGAAGGAGTCCTTCTTGGCAGGTATATTCGTTTGCAAGGTCTACGATAGCTTGCTTCTGGCTTTCTATATGTAAGATATAGTAGTAACATATACTCCAGAGATTCACTTTTTGGATTCAAGCAGCCAATATTTGTGAAATTATCAGAACAGTGTCTGGTGCATTGTAAACCCATGTATAAATGTTATCTGTCATTATTATTACTCACTTCTGTCTGGTAGGAGGACTAGAAAAATCTCCACTTAAAATCCTGTCGGCTAGATTAGAGCTATTAATTGGTTTAACGAGGAATTATAGGTGGAAAGATTTTAGTGGTGGCTCCACTTAAATCTTTATTTCTTTAATTCTTATGAAGTTCTTAAAAGTGGACATTGTTATTTGCATTAGCAAACTAGAGAAGGTAATTGCTTGGGCAGAACTAGGAGTTGATTCAGTACTGGTACATGCTACAAACTCGATTTGAGTCTACGAAGCAACAAATGGAAGTCTTTTCCAAGTGGAGACTTTCCAGAGCCGCAAAGTTCTCTTTTCCAGGGGTCTAGAAAAAGATAGTGTGTGGGTAGTGGACAAGGAGGAGAGGACCTACATCCCTCTTCAAGCTCAGGAGCTACAACTTGGCTCAGGGGACTTCTTCCACGCTGCCCAAACCTCGCTTAGAGAAGGAGTTCCACACAGCGAGAGAACCCAGACTCAGGCTTTCCGTTAGTGAGGCCGGCGCGGCCTCTCCCGAGCCTCCCTCAGGATGAGCCACGGATCTGACTCCCTTATGGAAGTTTGTGGAATTTAATTCCTTAATTAATTTAGGAACTACAATTGTAGAACAGGGAAGGCCAAGGAACGGGAACAAAAAGAAGCGCGCAGGAACACGGTGTCGGCTAACGGCCCCAGCCTCGGGAGCCCTTGCAGATCGGTCCCACTCGCGACAGCCGCGGGAGCCCCGCCACCGCCGTAGGTCGCGGAGGAGGCGTGGCCCGCACGCGCCGCCATCTTGGGTGCCTCTCTAGGCGCTCTGTTTACCACTCGATGGTCGCCCGCTCCCGCCCCGCCCCTCCCTAGTCATTGTCTGGAGGAGCAGCGGCGGCCACAGCGCCTTCTCTTTATAAGCCCGCAGTGCCCGGATGTGAATGGATTACAATGTATCTTTCAGGGAAACCTATTATTATCAATGTGACTCCACGGGGGAGTCAATGGTGATGATGATGATGAGGAGGATGATGATGATGATGAGACACCTCTAAACTTGGAACAAGTTTAAGACTTTATAAGAGAAGAAAAAAAAAACCACCAACAAGATTTGTTTGAGGAGAAATTATAACTATCCTGTATTGATTTTTTTTTATAAACAATAAGAAAAAGTTGTTGATTTTTTTTAATGATTTCTTTTTTGGGGGAGGGAATTTTGTTGCAGTTTTGTGGTGGAAAATGCAAAAACCTGAGCCAGGTGCATAATCTTGTATTCTGTGGATATCCCTGGAGCAGAACTGAATACCAGTTAAAATACTTTTTTGGGGGATACACATGTGAGATACTAAGTACTTGCAGAAGATTTTTGTCTCTCTTTTTAAAGTCACTTTCCTTGGAATATTGTGAGCATATTTGTGGCCATTTAAGGTAACGTTACAATTTGCTGTCAGAGTAAACTGTTTGTAATTGAATTTAATTTTTAAAATGTCGATCCCAATGTTTTATTAAAACAAAAGAAACAACTATTAAATAATTGCCAATGGGAAAAAGTATGTGCATGCATTTTATGTATGTACTCGCACATGTAGCAATAACAGGGTGTGTAGAATGTGTATTTTAACACGTAAAAATCGCGTATGTTGCATATACTGGATAAAGCACGCTTGTTATGAAATAATAGACTTATGAAGCTTAATTTTTATTCTAAAAAGTGATATTAAAAAGTATGTTTTAAGAGCATGCAGGGCCTGTAATGGCAAATATTGAATTAAAAACTTATAGTGCTGGTGAACGGGGACTTAGCGTGTCTAGGAACTCAAGTGTGAAAACAAAACAACATCCACCCTCAAAAATTACCCCCTTTTCTTTGGGGGGGGGCGAAGTTTGCAGCTATACTATTCTGTGACTTTAAAGGGAGGGGAAAGAAAGTATGCAATTTAGGTTTCTCCCCCAACGCAAAACTACCGAAATGAAAATCTCCCCAGCAAAATGTGGCTTGGTTTATACATGGAAAAGAAAAATAGTGTTCCTCTTGGCAAAGTCTTTTTGCATCACGTGTATTTGCAGCCTAGTATTAACTCGCTTTGCCGTGTGTAGATGTGTGAGTGAGAGGGAACCAGAGTCAGAGAAAGAAAGAAGTGAGGGGATGTAAACTCGAATAAATTTCAAAGTGCCTCCGATGGTTGAAACGGGCAAAAACTGAACTGTTCAGGCTTCAGATTGTAACTGACGATCTGAGGGGAAATGAGGTGCTCGATGAATTTTCGTTTCTATTTTTTTGCGAGGCGGGGGAAGTGTTGAGGTTTCTATTTCGGGGGCGGGGGTCCATCCCAGCCAGCGC
>NW_024340849.1:14387796-14470293 GCF_902729225.1 Pteropus medius
GTTGGTGTTAAGAGTCAGGGATCTTGGCTGTGTGTCTGCGGATCTGTAGTGGCGGCGGCGGCGGCGGCGGCGGCGGCGGGGAAGGAGCCGGAGCGGGCGCGGGCGCAGGAGGAGGAGGAGGCGGTGGTGGTGGTGGAGGCAGTGGTTAGAAATGAACGCCGCCTCGGCGCCGGCGGTGCACGGAGAGCCCCTTCTCGCGCGCGGGCGGTAGGTACCGGCGCCGGCGGGGCTCGGCGGGGCTGATGCGCCGGGCGGCGCGGGGCTCGGGCTCCGCGGCCCCGCACGCGGCTCCGCGCCTCCCCTGCCACGGGCTCCCGGCTCCCGGCGCTCCCAGAAGAGACACCCCTTCCCTCCTCCCGCGCCTCTCTTCTTCCTCTCCCCCCTCGACCTCAGTCCTCTCACCCAACCCCCCTACCCAGCAATGCTGCTACTTGAAGGGACCGATGACTTTGCCAAGGGCCTGACTTTAATTTTTACAATCCTTTCTTTCACAAATTAGGGTGCCGGACAATTACAGGACCCGACCCTCCACTCTGCTTCACCCCCTCCGACCCTGTCACCCCTCCCCCTCTGGATGTGTTTTCACTCCAGAGACGCTCATCTTTAATTTCTTTATAGCTACTTTGAAATGCAGGGGAGGAGTGGTGTGTGAGTGTGTGTGTGTGGGGTGCGTGTGTGAGGTGTGTGTGAGAGGGTGGGATGGAGGGTGGGGGAAAGTTGAGACCGGATCGTTCTGCAGAGTAGTTTCTCTTTTCTCTGTGATCCATTCATTTCTCGCTCTACCTCCTGTTGCATAAAATGACAGTGCTGAAGAGTTGCATTTTTTTTTTTTTTTTTACTTCCCGATTTGGTTTTCAGTGGATGTTACCGTTTTGATCGTCTTCTTTGAACAATACAGTATCAATATCGCTTTTTTTTTTTTGCTATTGCTGCCTATTACATCTTTAAAAAACAAAACAAAACAAACAACTCTATCCTCCTCCTTTCAATTTGATCCCACCTGCTCCTACATCCTCACCTCCCCTCAACTCCCCCCCCCAGTCTCCAAAAATCCGATTGTGTTTTCTCCAAGGATTGGGACTGGATTTTCTGATTGCGGTTATTTCCATGTTTCTAGGTTTGTGTGATTTTGCTAAAATGCATCACCAACAGCGAATGGCTGCCTTAGGGACGGACAAAGAGCTGAGTGATTTACTGGATTTCAGTGCGGTAAGAAAGAACGGTGGAAACTAACAACAGCTGTGGAAAAAACAAAACAAAACAAAAAACCCAAACACTTAGCTAGAAACCAATAAAAGACAGAAATCATTTTTAATTGGCTGAATCCTTGGTAAATGAAGGTCTTTTTGATAAGTTTTTAACTACAATTTTTTTGGGGGTGTGATGGAAGATTCAAGCTTTTTTTTTTGAAAGTCTAATAACTTGCCTTGAATTCTCTACCCACCAACTCCCCCCAAATAATGGAATCTCACCCCAATGGAAAGGAAAAACAGACATCCCCTAAAATGGTAAATCACACCTAAAACTTGGCCTTATCTGAACAGTGAGAGTACTAATACTTTGCGCACAACTCATGTTATTTTATTTTATTTTATTTTCTGAAAATGGAAAAGACAAAATAGGAGACCCAGTTGTCTCTTAAAGTTTTAAACTGACGATGCTTTGGATTAGTAGGACCTGTAGTTACCTAGCTACCTCCTTTCTTGGGATTCTGAATACTCATATGTATATGTTGAGCATACATTCTTTAGAGCCCTTTAGACTGGTTTAGTAAATTTCATAGTTATGAGATCAGTCAGTACAAAGCAGAACTTACACACTTGTGGAGTTTTACAGCTGTATTTGGTCCTTCTCCATCCCTTTGCTTCCCTTCCTCAAACCAAGTCTCGAACATGTCAGGGGAATTAATTCATTTTTAATGTCAGATGAGTTTGGTATGAGATGCATTTGTAAAGCAAAATAAAAAGAATCCACAAAACATAAATAAAATCCAAACCGCCTTCTAAGTGGGGCTCTTTCATGTCGCTGCTGCCGCTGCTGCTACTGCTGCCGCTGCTGCTGGTGCTGGTGCTGCTGCTGCTGCTCTTTCTAGACCTTCTTTTGGAGAAATGGCTTTCGGAAGTTTTGCCAGGAAACAGAGCTCCAGGCAGCTTTGTAGCCCCCTTTCTGCTTGCTGCACTTTCTCCATTCGTTCCTTTGCTTTTTGCAGGCTCTGACCCAGGGAAGGTGCGCATTATCCACTAGATACGTGGAAGAAGAGGGAAACCAATTAGGGTCGAAATAAATGCTGGAGAGAGAGGGAGTGAAAGAGAGTGAGAGTCAGAGTGAGAGAGAGAGAGAGAGAGAGAGAGTGTGTGTGTCTTGCTTCAAATTGTTCTCATGTTAGAGATGAAATGAGAATTTAGTGCAGGTGGCACTTTTATTTTTATTTGGGTTCACATATAACAGGCAAATCCTATACGGGATGGAAATGGACATTGCCACGTTTATGGCCAAGGTTTTCAATATAAAGCAAACAACTTTTTTTCTTCTCCTTTGTAAAACTAGTGTTTTCTATAGAGGCTGCTGCCCTTCAGACTGAATCTTGATAACATGGGGACTGTGTTTGTTTAAAACGTAGTAGCACTGCCTAATACTGGCCATCTAATGAACCTGAGGAAAAAGAAAGGAGTGGTGATGGGGTGGGGGGTGATTGGTAGTGTTGTGCCTGTTTTAGTTTTAAGTTGGATGGTGATGTATTTTACTATAACGAACCCTTAGCAAAAACTCTAAGTTATGTGGTGAGAGTATGAGAGATCATTGACAAACTCTGAAGGCACAAATGTCTTCTTTTCAACAGTAATATTTCTTTGTTTCTTTTAGATGTTTTCACCTCCTGTGAGCAGTGGGAAAAATGGACCAACTTCTTTGGCAAGTGGACATTTTACTGGCTCAAGTATGTAAATTCTTTTCTTAGTGTGTAGTGAAATGTTCTTAGCTGTTTATTCACTCATTGTATATTTTTGGCTCTGTTGAAGTGTTCTGAAAAAGTCATTGAAATTTTAGTCTGTAATGATATGGTTATTTCATTATCTATCAGTGGTATAACTTACACAAAATGTCATCTTTTGCAAAATTAAAATTAGGTCTTTTTTTTTTTAAATCATGGAAACTCTTAGAATTCCATCACTTAATTTAAAAGCAATTTTCTAATATAGTTGTAATCAAACATGTGAAGATAAGGCCAATGTTAACATGGAGGAATAAATTAATGTTCTCTATTTGAAAATAGAGGGGGGAAATCTAACTTTCATAAAAAGAGAAAATCCCTTGTAAGCAATATCAATTTTATTAGGTACTATGTATAATTAACCCTTTTAAGGAAATTAGCACTTAATTTTTCAGATGAATGCTGTGTAGTAAACCATAGCTGTAAATAGCCTCTTGCTAATCTGAGAGCTAAATTTGAATTCATTTGTATTTAAAATATCCTTTCTGATGCTTTAGCTGTTTCTTTTCCCTATGTGTTTATTTGTGCAATGAATTTTTGCTATATTTTAAGTTGCAAATTAGGAAGAACTTTCACATTTTATAAATGAAAGGTCTTTGGGTGATGCTTAAAAAAGACGTTAGCACTATCCACAAAGGAAACTGGGTGCGCAGTGATTGTCAGGCAGCTAAGGAAGCGTTTTAATAGGGGGCTCTCTGAAGATCTCTTATTAAAAGTGATAACTGGAAACATATTTATTTAAAATGTATTTGTTGTTTTGTCCAATGAATTTCATATCAGAAAGAGGCATACATTGCTGCCTGTTATGCTTTAGGTTCAAGGCTTAAATCCATTTATGCTGGTTAAACAGCTGCAATATTTTAGTTCTGCCTATGGTACATAACAGTACATTAGACAGAGTACTATTCTTAAGTCAGACTTAAATGTTGACATTTTTTAGCTATGAGATGCCAGTGGAATTGTCTGTTAGTTATTGAATATAATCTCACATCTCTTAATTTTTATAGCAGTGAAAGAAATCTGTTCACCTTTGATTTGTGTAATTGATATGTTTTTTATAAAATTAATTGGTCATTTAAAAATTGTTCATTTCCAAATAAGTTACTTATTCTGGTCACCATTAGTCTAAGAGAATTTTTGTCTCTATAATTTGATTTATAAAATATGAGATGGCTCTTTAGTTATATTTTATATTTTATTTTGGAGGGTCCACTTTGATTAAAGTATTATTGATCATATGTTTATGTTTTACTGTCCTGGACTTTATTATATTTTCTATTTAGTGACTTAAATATTTTTGTATTATTATATTTTCAAAATTTCTGTATTGTATTATTTGTACAACTTTAAAGTAAAGATGACTACAAGTGGAAAATTAATTTTTCATGTTAGACAGTATCCAAACAGTAACTAACTTTATCTGACCGTAATTTTTTCATGATTTTACTTAAGAAATGTATAGTTTAAATCTTGAAGTAGATTATGTCAGAAAGGTACAGAGACAGACTGCTTTCAAAATCAGTGCAAAATACTCTTGTATTTTGTAAAAACTGATGCATTTGGAGTAACTTAAATATGTAAGTTTAGGTATGGCCGAATAAAGTGAGGTGATTTAAAAGCATGAAATTGTGTTACATTTAAAAAGACAACTGTGCATCTGGTCACTTTTCTATGTTCACATTTAAATAAAGTCCTGCCTATAATATGTAAGTGTTCAGAGGGAGTATAGGCTGAATAAGTATGAATATCTATTAATATATTTTGGTAAATGATCATATATTGAAACTTACACAGTTCTTAAGACAGTTCTGTGTGTGTGTATATATTTGTACACACACACACATACATACATATACATGCATATGTAAACTTACACAGAGATTTCATCCTTACTGAGACATTTATGGTATTTCTAATGAAGATACTATAATTATTTTTAAAGTGTCGAACTTTAAGTTACTTACATTTTACCACAGGTGTAATTGTCAGGCCCAGTGTTTACTTGTAAAGGTAAAAAGTGTAGTGTCTATTTTGTTCAGGCTGCTGGTTTGAAAATTCAAGGTATTCATCAATGCAGTGTGATGGTGATTAAAATATATAGGGTACAGATTAGAGTGTTGGTTTTTCTCATTCATTTGATACATATTTGAACACAGGGCTATTAGTGAAGAAAATGGCTTACAATTTCCACTAGATAAGATAAAGAATTTATCCACAAAGATAAACTTCTTTTAAAGCATAACAAATAAAAAAATCAGGAAAACTGCATTTTGCCCTTTAACTGGAAGAATGAACTAGCTAACTTTGAGAAGAAAAATAATGTTCTAAATTTACTTCAGGTTAATATCCGTTCTCCTGAGTGGACTCAGATGTCACTTTCATGGGTAGCTTTTGAAACTTGGGTCAAGGAATAAAAGATCTAGACTATAAGTAAACTGTTCCTATTTAGAAAATCAGCTATATTTTTTCAGTGAGGCATGATAATGTTTCATGTTTAAAGTTCCCAATAGCTTTTGATTCCATTAATATAGGATGCTCCATTGTGATTTGCAATGTGAGATTTAAATAAAGTGTGGCCATATTCCCTTTAATCTTTCATTTCACAAACATGGTTTTTCCTACCACCTTAAGAAATGGGAAGGCTGCTAGGGAGAATGGAATGTAACCTGAGCTACAGCCTGACATTCCCAGGGAGCATTTTTCACATGAAAGGCTTTTGTCAGCCCAGGAAAGGACCAGCAGTTTTTGTTTGATGTTTGCAGGTGTTCAGCAGAGAGCACTAAAACAATTCAGCCATGATAGTTCAGAGCTGAGATGACCTTAACGGGAGATTGGTGGGCTCTGGAATTATTTTTAAGAAATAGTTGTAATCCATATGGTAACTTATACAAAGGGATTTAATATCCGTTATATCATTGATCTTAAAACAAACTAAAAGCATCCACATGCCTGGATAATTGAAAAATTATTCTCATTAAAATATAGGATGGCAAAGTTACCAAAAGAAAAAAAATGTACTTAGAGTCTGTAATTTATTGATGAACAGGGGTTTAATTCTCTAATATTACAAAAATACTATTTACTTGGTTACCTTTGAGTTTTTATAAGCAAAAGAGAAACATACTAGCTTTAGCATCTTATTAAAAAGTAATTTTTCGGTTGGGCCACTGAAATTATCTATATTCAAGAACAGCACTGGCCACATCTGTTACATGTATTTACAGTCAGTCTGTGATGGATAGATACTACATCTTCCTCCCTTAGTTTTAAAAGTTGAATTTTTTTCCCTGTTACTGTTTAGTTTTACTTAGGTGTTGAGCATTTGTTAAAGATTGCCAAATGAATGGGTCTTTGAACAATTAAGAATAGTAGTAAAACAAACCACATTCCTGTTGTGGTCAT
This sequence comes from Pteropus medius, assembly GCF_902729225.1. Taxonomy (NCBI): domain Eukaryota; kingdom Metazoa; phylum Chordata; class Mammalia; order Chiroptera; family Pteropodidae; genus Pteropus; species Pteropus medius. Next base: position 14,394,188 of record NW_024340849.1, read on the forward strand.
TTTTGGAAGAAGAAAAACATTTTTTGTTGTTCATACAAGTTAGTTAACCTTTATCTACATGACACCAAAACGACACATCAATTTAGTAAATTCATTGAGAATAATTCAAGGGGTAATACTTTATCACAGAGGAAATTGAAATGGTCAGCATGCTGAATTAATTTTCATCCATACCAGTTTGAACTCATGTTTATAGCATGAAAAAAATTATCTCCCCTTACAGGTATTTGTTGAGTAGAGATTTTTAATACTGTGTGTGTGTGTGAGCGTGTATGTGTTTAAACAGCCTTATAGCACAATTCATCATGTTTGTGTGGATATTTGTAAAGAGCAGAGTAATTTAATAGGTTAAAAATAAACAAAGTGGTATTAAACCCATTATGTGAGGATCATGGAATTTGGGGGATAGAAACCCCTAGGAAATATACTGCCCGGTGCCTTCATTGTATAGCCAAGAAAAACTGAGGCCCAAGTTAAGGAGTTTCTGTGTCTTTATTTGCTATTCTTAAAAATCAAGTTTTGATTTGCTAATTCTCTGTAGCACTGCAAATCCTTTATTGGAATGACGTTGGTTTCGCTACTATGTTTCTGTAGTTTATATTGCTAGTAGAGTATCAGGGTTTGCCTGCTGATGTTTGTGTATACAAATGCTCTGCATGTGCATGTGCCCTTTGAATGCTTTTTAAGGTTTGGAGCTGAATTTTGGTTTATCGATCATTCTCTTTTGCCTGATCTTCCCTTTGACTATTTGCAAGATGTTAGATTGAGTAATAGGGTGTGAAAGCACATGGCACTGATAAAATTAAAGTGCTTCTTAATATGCCAGGTGATATACTATACACCTTATATTTATTGTATGTTTTAAATCTTAACATGAACCCAGTGAGATGCAAGGATTACTATGCTCAATTCATAGATGAGGCAACTGAGATTTGGAGATGTTAAACAACTTTCTCTCAAGGCAGCCAAGGAATGAATTAAGTTTTAAATTTGGATCTACTAGCTTAATATCCTTTTTACACCACACACTCACAAACACACACAGAGTCAGGTATAGATTATTTTTTTTCAGGATTATATAGGGATAAAAATATATTATTGAGTCCTGGCATGCAGTACTATTCCTGATCTTTACATTAGATAAGCATTTTTTAAAAACATTTAAGATAATGATATAAACCATGCCCATCACTTTTCCTGCCTTAGTATCTGGATAAGCTAGCCTTCTAATTTATGTTGGGTTTCAGTGTGATTTAGTGTGTTTCTTTATTATTATTATTATTATTATTATTATTATTATTACAAAGAAAATATAGTAGATATTTTCAAAGTTGTGCTTTCATTGAACTGTAAATCAACAGTCTGCGTGGGTGGCAGCGAAAATATTTTGTTTTCAGTTATTTTTATGTACCTAATCAAACCAAAAGTTGAGGTAACAAAGACTGCTCTGTTAATAACTATAAAATAAAGATTTCCTGTCTTTAACTATAAAAGAAGTTTTGCAGTTCATTGTTAGATCTTTGAAACTTAATATCCAAGAACAATAATGCTAAATTCTATCAGCATCTCTAAAATAAGCAGTATTGAAGTTTTGATATGTCTATTACCAGACATGTGCTTAAAATGTTACGTTTTCTAAATTCAGAAGGAAGAAGCAGTACTCTATTTGACACTGACTTAAGTAAATAAAATGCATTAAACAAACGTGGGGATCCAAGCTCTGTTGAGACTGAAATGTTTAACATTTTTGACAGCATCAGCAAATTATCTTTACCCTACTATTGTAATGAGGAAATCACTTAAATAACAGATGAACAGCTAAGTCACATAAACATATATAATAGAACTATGTAATGAAAGTTTATGCTGTTAATTGCTCGAATCTGTCTTAAATGCTTAGAATCATGAAGCAGTAAAGACTGTCATATAAACAGTTTTGTTTTGAGCTTAAAATTATTCCTTTTTGCTTTCATCTGCTATGATAAACAAAGTAATTTTGTAAGCTTTACAGATCAAACATTTACTCCTAATGGTAAACTACATTTTATATTGGAAGTTTGCAACCTCGTCCAAGGCATACAGTTGAGTCCTGGTGGCCCCAGGCCTGTGATTTTCAATGTTTAGTATTATGATGCTATTTAGATCTGTTCCCATAAGCCAAGATAACAGATCTTAAGTTGCCTAATAAGGAACATGGTGTGTTTTGAAATGTTCTTCAGTTTACAAGTCTTGAACCAAAATGTTCTTGGCCAAACCTTTAGAATTTTTATCTATATATTCAGTAAGTCAGATCTTGCACAGACATAGGATCAAAATGAAGCTAGATAGAAACAGAAAAAAAAACCCCAACACCTTTCTTTCTTTTTTTTCATATTTTATGAGCTATTTTGTATGACCAGGTGTTCTTCCAAGTTAGATAGTACTAAGTATTAGAGAAATTAAAGCACATCATACTTTTTTTTTTAAAGGTTGCTTTCATTACTGGTACTCCTGTTATTATGAATAAATTTTTTTGAATTGACCACCAGGTTTATAAGCTTACATGTGGGTTATGCATTTTCTAAATCTGTGAGCCCACTTAGACTCAGCAGTAAAGTATACACATGAATTTCAGGTGTATACTTTGAGCCATATGTCTCACTGTTTATGAGAGAGACTTAAGAGAAGTAGCAATTTAATTTTTAGAGAAGATTGGTAACACTTTGTTATAATTAATATATATGTATTTTTTATGTCAGACTCACAGAAATAGCAAAAGTATTGAAAAAGGTTGTTATGTTTACTTACATTTCAAAAATAAATAAAGCCCAGTTAATCAGCATATTACATATCCAGGTGTGTTTAAAATCAGTTTATGTGGATAAATTTCAAGGCTGTAAGAAAGTATTTTATTTAAAGGTGCAGCTACACTATTGCTCAAATGGATGCTTTTGTACTTTTGTGTGACAATTAACATTTAATGAATGACTTTCTAGACTGCCATTGGTGGTAATTACTATATGTGGTTTATTAACTGTGATCCATTGTTGGATGTGCCTGTATTGATTTGTTTTGCAAACAACTCTTCACACGTTCAGCAGTATTTGTGCATTAGTTTTTAAAGAACCTATTTCATTTGCTGATGCTGATATTGCCTCTAAAAATTTTAGCTAATAAATCCTCAGGTACTAGAATGTCTCTTTGACTGGAGTGATTTTAATTGAATTAAAAATACATCAACTTTTAAGCAAAAAAATTTTGTACTTAGATCTTCAGGGAATCCCAAAGAAACTATACATTATTGTTTCTCACGTAAATAATTTATAGAAATTTAGATTTATAGAAGATTTTAGAGTTGCTCTATTATTTTTGCGGCAAAGAGCCAGGGTTTGGGAGGGTTAAATGTCTTTTGCCCAAATCATACAGTTGGTTATTTGGCTATGATAGGACACAAATACAGATGTCCTGACCCACTGGTTAGGGACCCCATGCTGCTTTTAATTAAGGTTTGGACTCAATCCGTTGATATCAACTTTATGTTTTTTAAGAAGAAGAAAACTTGTATAATCTACCATTTCTAAAAAAATAATAAAAATTTAGACTGTGAGAGATGGACATTGTAATCCAGCTCACTTGTCATCACGTGTTCTAATTTGGCTAAGGCAGTTGACGAATAACTGTTAAAATGTATTGTGTTATTAAAAATAACACAGTAAGACCCATGATTAAATATCAGAGCTGTAATTTAATCTCAAGGGTTCTGGTGCTGTTCATAAACCATTTGGCTTTTTTTTCTGTAACAGATGACGTCAAAATACAGCTTGATTGAATTATGACCCTGGGTCACAGGAGCACCTGCTTGTGCTTCTCTACTTCATGGCCTGTCAGCATTTCCATTACAAACTTTTTTCTGCTTTGACATTTCTAACTTCGAGTAGTTAAACTAGACCGATGGTTGGCATATAAACTTTTAGTCCCCTGGGAAAAGACTATTTTTTCCAATAAAACAGAGAAGGTGACGACAAAGCCCCATTACAAAATACCTTTTAGGATGTTCTTCCTTGCTTTAATCTTCCATTAATTTAAACATTCCTTTTGGGGGTACTTAGCTGAACTGCAGGGCATCTAAATGGAAGGTTTTTAATCTCAAGTTTCTTGGGCCAAGTCTTAAATATAAGATAACTAGAGACTGTTAAACTAGAAAAAGATCTACCTTCTATGAAGGAGGATATTAAAAAGTGATAGCTCTGGACACTCTGGGTTTCATATTGTGTGACATGCTGACATGCAAGACATAGAAAACATGCAAATTGACATACCTTGTCCATAATTACTTTTATACTTAAGATGAGTATAAACGGATAATGAATGGTTTCAAAAGGTATATTTATTTATATACCTGGGGACTTTTGGCCAAGCTTCTGTTTTGCCCTTCGTGTTTTAATATGTAGGCAATGGAGATAGGATATTGTTTTTATCTACCTAGCTAGTTATTTCTCTACCTATTGTAATTCTTACGAGGGCTCGTCTAATATATATTTTTAGTACATGCTGTCTACAGATCCTTGTGTTAGTAATTATACCACATAGAGGACTTTGTGGGAGATAAGTCCTGCTCCAAGAGGGCATATTTTCTGACAGGAAAGAATAGGAAACCACATTTATAATTAATACTAAGTCTCCAGAACACAAGTGTCATTTGTGTTGTGGGAGTTTAGATAAATAAAAACTGATGTCTTGCTGGGGGATAATAATGAAAGCCTCATAGAAAAATTGACTCTGATACCTGAAGGGGCGGTAAAATTTTGGCATGGAGGCATTGGGACAGAGCATCTGATATTAAGATCATTGTGGGCAGGCACAGAGAAAGGCCATTGTAAAGGCTGGGGTATGGAGAACGCTCAGGAGGAAAGAACACCTCAGCTCTGCAGTGGAGTCAGCTCTGGGCTAGGCACCTGCAGTGAATTCCAGGCAAACATCTGTCTTGGATGCCTGTTTCTTTTTTTCTTTCATGATTTTGGGATTTCTTTGGGGGGTTAGAGATTATAATCCAGTTCCTTCCAAAATAATATGTTTTTAATGGTAGCGTCAGGGTGGAAATTGAGGTTTTTATGTTCTCATTTCTGAATTCTTCCTGTTATATCATTCAGCAATCGAAATTTTCTTGAGCCAAAATGATAGTTACTTTGGCGAAAATTATTTATTTAACCGAATTCTGGAAATCTAGATTCTTTTCAGTGTTTGCTGCTAAATAGCTATTTCATGTTGACAAAGTGATAGAACCTCAAAGCATGCATCCTAAAACTGAAAAACAAATTTGAAACTCCTCAGTACACTTCAAGGAATGTTTTATACTATACTTAAAAATATTTCCAGATTGCAAAAATTCATCATAATTTTTATTATTATCACTGCCATCACCATTACCACTGCCACATCTTTTGGTTCTAAAGCTAGCAGGGAAATGTGATAGTTATTATTGCCATATAATATATTCTTAAATGCATTTTTAAAATGTTCCCAAAGATATTGTGACCTTAGCCAAAACTTAATAATGTTTGTAAAAACATTATAGAACGGTCATATATACCTTTGGATAAAAATCTATCACAGTTATATCACAAATAGGAAATATATATCTAAATATCATCCTCTCTTCAAGTATTGATGAGTTCAGGTTAAGGTGTCTTTCTCTGTGACCTCCAAGAATTTTAATGCGGCATGCGCTTCCAGTTTCCACAAGAAGCCAGTAATTCAATTGATGGTTGAAATAGGCTTAGGAAGAATTTATTAATAAATGATTGTGTTTGCTACAGTATATAAAAAAGACTTTTATGACAAAGAATTTTAGACCCATTTTTAAAAAATGTCAGTTACAAACCTATGTATTCCCAAAACTACTTCTGCACTTAAAAAAAAGGGGGATTTATATTGGACTGTTTTGCAACCCTCAACTTTAAACTCAGAAACAATTTGGTCATCCAGTGGTAATAATAATACAGGATTGAATGTACAATTTCATATATAATCCATTTGTAATTTTGAAAAGAAAAACCAAATATCAATTTCAATTCTTGTTCAAATAATAGTTCTTTGTTGTGTGCCTTCTTGAACATCATTGTCTACTGGCTGGTGTCCCATAACACTGAATCCTTTTCTGTTCTCCTGTGGGCACTGTGATTCTTCATCTAGTTACTTTTAGCCACAAGGTTAATTTTTCTTTTGCCATCTATTTTTCCCCTAATTTTGTTAACTCTTATTTTTCTTCAGTTTATCTTTTCAGCCCATGTAGAAATATTTCTCTTTTACATGGGATGTATGTTTGCATTGTCCCACTTCTGCAGGAATTCTGTACTTTACTCCTTAGTAATTTTGGTAGAATTGGATAAGGTGAGAAATACTTCCTAATTACTTTAATTAATTTTACTTTAAACATTCTGTTGTTGTGTAAGGTCTGATTGTTTAAAGAATGTTGAAAACTTCAGAAAAGTGAAAGGGACACATGCGTATCATGCTATATTTTTTTTCAGCATGAATGTGTTTCACTGGTGTAGCAATTGAATTATTAAGAATTAGTAATTTTCATTTATTCATTTTTCTATACATTCATTCATTCGTTCAATAAATGTTTTTTGAGATTCAAGGTAAGTTACAGTGCTAGATACTATGGCGATACAAAGAAGAAAAAATTTCAGCTTTAGCATTGCAATTGGAGCACGACATTGCTGTTGTTTTGGTTAAAGTTCTACAGTGATTCAGTAGGAAAGTACTTTTAAAATTATTGATGTTGAAATATAGACTGTTTTAAAAGATACTTTTCAAATATAACTAAGTATAGACTTCATATTTCCAACTGAAACATAGAAATCCTAGAATCTGTACATGCGTGTTTCTATATGAGTATAAAGAAATGAGAATGGATTTGAATGATTATGGAAATTGGACCTTGAAGAGTACTATTATGAATGTACTTCCACATTTAGTACCAGAGACTCTTTGGGAGGCATGACAGTTATGTTCCATTTGTCCTTTTTGAGCAGAAATTAAAATTTGAATTTACAGATAGTACTCATTTACTTCAAGAGCACTAGATATGCACACTTATCTTTTTTATTCCCACACTTGAACTTTTATATTTATTTTTAAATTTATATGCAGAAAAAGTTATTTACTTTTAAAATTAAATAATTATTTATTGAGCCTCTACCATGTGTCAGGACTATGCTAAGTGCTGGAAGTAAAATGATGAGCAAGACAGATAAGTTCCTGCATGGACTAAACGTTGAGAACACTCAGTAACTGAATAATCAATCAAAGAAGTGTCCAGTTCTACATTTGAGAGGTGTGCGGCATTAGACGAGTTTGCAGTATGGCTATCTGACCAAGCCCAGCAGTCTGGAGAGGCTTTCCTGAGGCTGGGACACCTGAACTGAGGTCTGACAAATGAAGAGTGAGGTGGGCTGGGGCGATAGGTTCCATGCAGAGAATGGGGCAGGATAGTTGGGAAGGGGCCAGAACATGATTTGAACTAGGCTGGGGAGGACAGTAAGGGCCACATCATGCAAGGCTGAGCAGTAGGAGGCCTTTGCAGTGTGCCGTCGATGGGATTTGTGCCTGAGAACACTGACTGCAGCCTGGAACATAGACCTCAAGGGTAGTCAGTGTGGGTGGCCCAAACCAAGTTGTGAGGCTTCTGCAGAAATCTAGGTGAAAGGTGGAGTTGCTGGTCCTACAGTGTGGATGGTGAAGTTGGAGAATTAACTATAGACTTTATTTGAAATCTGTGACTCTAGCCCCATGGGAAGCATCCATCGTGGGTAATTGCTTTGTATGTGTTTGTGTGTGTGTTGAAATTTCCTATAACTTTTAAAACTTGAAAATCTACTATACTTTACAGTCTAACAATAACTGAGACCTAATTCACCTACCAGGCAATATCCACTTCCTTTTTAGTAACCATGCACCAAAGAAGTGATTTTTATTTTCTGAGGAGAGTGGTAGATTGATTTTCACAATTCTATTGTGAGAAGTTGCAGAAGTGGAAGTGGGAGACTGAGGCAAAAGTACTCTTCTTTCTTACTTAATGGTCTTCAGTAATTACGTACCATTTAGGCTTCCTATAGCTCACGTTCTTATTACCAGTAAACGTGATGGTTTAGTACAACCTGTTGAATTCATTGAACTTTAGGAGGGTAGTTTGATTTATATGCTATTCTGCTTAGAGATCAAAACACTATTATTTGATTGTATTTTTTCCGAGGTGGCCCATGGGGGAAAATGATCAGTTAACTTTTCATTAGGAACCAAATGAAGCTTCCCACTTTACACGCCCCAGCTAATGTCCTGCCTCACTCATCTGAAGACGGCCTCCCTCTTTCACTTTGACCATCTCACTCTTTCTCAGCCTTCCTTCCCCCTCCTTTCCCTCCATTTTCTCAGTAATCTTAGTTTTTACTATTGTGAGTCACCTCTCAAACCAGTGTGTTTGTTAGTTCATTTTAGTTAGGAAAAATATTGTCATCCTTGTGATATATTTACTGTTCAAGTTGAAGAAAAAATAGTTTCCTCTTTCCGTATGTCTGTCTGTCCATCTGTCTGTCTGTCTGTCTGCCCCCTGAGCACCACCACCCCCATCTTTGCTTAGCCCACTAGCTAGAGCGTTGGGTTAACGCTGTGGATAGGGGTTGGATCCTGACATCTATGCCTGTTAGGACTACTTGGCTTCGTGACCCAGAGCTCTGTGTGTTCTTCATCAGAAGGGGGAGAGGCATAGAACCCCATGCACTGAGTGGAAAGCTCTGTAAAGCATTTTTCTTGCTGCTGGTGAGTGAGTTAGGTGATGCTGATGTAAGTGGACAGCATTCACATGTTGTTCCTGCCTCCTGGAGAATTCCTTCAGCATCTAGGTATGCAGTAGTAACTCAGTTAAAAAATAAAGTGAAATATAATTATCTAACCTTTGGAGTAAGAAGATACACAGTGTTTCAATAGTATCTGCAATGCTTTATTATTATTATTATTATTTGGAAAAAATGGTGGAACGTTATGATTGACAACTCTATGCTTTAAATATTTCATAATTAAAAACAAAACAAAAACATAACAAATCAAACAAAAACTCTCCGTCTCATTCTCATTCCCCTCTGACTACAGTCCTTTTTGTTGTCCTTCGTAGCAAGAGTTTTGTTAATTATCTATACAGGCTGCTTTTGAATCCTTCCTCCCATTTGCTTTTTAGTTTAAATCTAACCCCAACCAAATATTTCTAAACATATTTTATCTTGTAATGTTTGACACGTACAAAAAAATACATGTAACATATGTAAATTATGACACAATAATGGAGTGAAGACCCGAGGACACACCACTTAAGAACTAGAGCAGTATCAGAACCTTTGCCTCTCCTTGTGGGGTCCTTCCTTTTCCACATTACCCCATCTTCTCTGCCAGAGATAAATATCCTGTTTTGTCTAAGTAGTTGTGTGACATGTACGTGTATTCCTAAACAATTTGTTGCTTAGTTTTACGATGGGAGATTATAAAAATAGGATCTTTTGTTGTTTGCGGCATTAGTTTATTATCACTCCTAGTGAATATATCTCAATTTATTCATGTGTTTTCCTTGTAATGAACCTTTGCATTGGTTCTCTCAATTATTTATTTTTTTTGGAACTATACACTTTCCTGAACGTCTCTTGATGCACACTTGATCATCTCTTTCGATATCTGTAGGATAGATATCTATGAGTAAGATTGCTAGGTTGTAGCGTTAATGTGAATGTTCAACATGACCATGCTTCCAAATTGTTTTCCAAAGTTTGTTACCGATTTACACTCCTACCAGCAGCTTAAAAGATTGCGATTGATTGGTGCACATCGTTGTCCACCTTTGGTGTTATTAAGTTTCTCAATTTGTATCAATCTAGTGGGTATAAGATTAAAATGTATCTTGCTGTGGTCTTAATTTGCATTTTCCCAATAATTAATGAAGTGAAACATCTCTATATGTATTTATTTATGTTTCTTCATCTATGGAATCTCCCTTCCCTCTCAATTTCTATTGAGTTGCTGGTTTTTATCTTATTAATTGTAGAAGTTCTTGATATATTTTTGGATATTAATTCTTTCTGCCATGCATATTGCAAATATTTTCCTTTTTTATGACCTGTCTTTTTACCCTCCTTATAATATGTTTTGATGAACAGAAGACCTTAAATTTAATGTAGTCATTTTTTTTCCTTTGCTCTTTCATATTTTATGTCATGGTTGGAAAATTCATGTCTACCCCAGGGTCATAAAGATTTTCACATATATGCTTCTTCTGAAAAAGATTTATAGTTTTGACTTCCACATTTAAGTTTTTAATACAGTTGGGACTGATTTTGTAGAATGGGAAGTAAAGGGTTCAATTCCAGGTTTCCAGAAATGTCTTGATGCCCATTTGTTCTAGAGTTATGTATTGAAAAGTCCATCCTTTTCCCAGGCATCCACAATACTATTTCTGTAGTTTAATTTTTGTAAAAAATACTGCTAAATAGTGTAATTTTCCATATTTATAAGGGTCTTTCATTCTGAGTCGTTTATTCTAATCTGATGGTTAGTTTGTCTACCCTTGCCTCAGTACCATGTTATAAGTTTTATACTACATTTTTGGTGTCTAGTAGGTAAAGGCTTACCTTTTCCTTTTGTCCCATCTGTACACATTTTACTTTGGGCTGTTTGGGGGCCTATGTTCTTTCATAGAAATATTAAAATAAGCTTTTCGGTGTTTTTCATGAGCCTTTTAAAGTTTTTATTGAAATTGCATGGAAACTAATGATCATTTTGAGTGGAAATTAATACATTTTTAAATAATAATTGTCTCCACTCATGTATCTCTCCATTTCTTAGGTCTCCCTCGATATCTCAAAATAAAGTTTTTAAATTTTCTTTATGAGGTCTTATACATCTTTTGGTGATTTATTCTTAGGTACCTTTTTTTTTTTTTTTTTAGTATTATCAGTGGTATTTTCTTTTAAATTAAATATTCAAATTGTTTGTTGCTGGTATATATAAATGCAGTCGATTTTTTATATTGATTTTCATATTCACCCATGTTACTAAACTCTCTTCTTATTAATTCCAAAAATGTCTTTGTGTTTTCTTAGGAGTTTCCATATAGGTAATCATATCATGTGTGAATAATGACGATTCTGTTTTTCTTTTCAAACCCCTCTACCTGGACTTTGTTTTTCCTTGTCTTATTGTGCTGTCTGGGGCTTCAAGTGTATTGTTAAACAGCAGCAGTAGTGGGTATCCTTGTCTTTTTCTTGATTTTCACTATTGATATTGATGATGGTAACTATTTCATTAAAGAAGTTTACTTCTGTATATATTTTTGCTAAGAGTTTTATTAAAAGCGATATCGATTTATATAAAATGTTTTTTCTATATATATTTAAATTATGATTTTTAAAAATCTCTTTAATTTGTTAATGCTGTGAGTGACATATATATTTTTCCCAGTGGTAAACTCCCCTTGCATTTTTGAGATAAAACTAATGTGATCATGATTGTTTTAATTACTCTTTAAAAATAATATCCTGGACTCAATTTTCTAATATTTTCTTTAGTATTTTGTATCTGTTTTAATAACTAAGATTGGTATATAATATTTCTTCTCTTACTGTCCTTGTCTGGTTTTTTCTACAAGATTATACTGACCTGTAAATGAATAGGGGAATATATCCACACTCTTTTCCCTGGAAGAGTCTGTGTAAGATTGAAATAATTTGTTTCTTGAAATTAGTTAAAACTTGTTTGTATAACTATCTGAGCCTGGTGTGAAAAGATTTGAAACCACTGATACCAATTTTAAAGTACTTAAAATTAGAATTTTTCTTTTTTTTCAGGTAGTTTTAAAAATATATAAATGAATAAAATTATATATATGATGTATGTTTTTCTCATTTTATGTAGGTTTTTAAATTGATTGCCACAAAGTTGGATTCCCTTATTAGCTTTTTAATATCTGCTGACTCTGTATTTAAGTTTCATTTTTCAATCCTGATTTTTATTATCATTTTCCTTGATCAAGATCACTGGAAGTTTTTTTTCATTTATTAGTCTTCTCAAAAAGAATCAACTTTAGGCTTCGTGGATAATTGTTTTTATATGTGTTTATTTACTGTTTCATTAATTTCTAATCTTTATTATTGCCTACTTTCTATTGCTTTGGGTTCATTCTGATTTTTTGTAACATCTTAAGTTGACTACTTACTTTGTTAAGTTGCCATCATTTTTTTATGTAATTTTTTATTAATAAAATTGATTAACAAAATTCAATGAGTCTCAAGTGTACAATTCAACAGTAAGTCATATGTATATTGATATATTGCATTGTGTGTTCACAGCCTGTAGTTAGGTTTCTTTCTGTCAGCACATATTTGACCCCCATCTACCTCTCCATCATTTATTTTTTTAACTTAAGGCTATAAAATCCTCTCAAAGTACTGTTGTCACTGTATTCCATAGGTTTTAATATGTGACATGTTCATTATATTTTATTTGTAAGTATTTTAAAATTCCCGATATGGTTTAATCTTTGACCCCTTGCAATATTTATTGATGCCTCAGAAATTTTATAAGTGAATGTTATTTACTCTTTCATTATTGACATAATTAATTTGTTGTTAGAGATCTATTCTATGTGACAATAATTCATTTGTTCTAGTGAGACTTGCTTTATTGTCAGTTTTAATTAATCATTTTCCATAAATATTCCATTGTGTGGTTGGGAAGAATGTGTATGACTTGAAAGATACCTATGTGTCCAGAAATGTAAGCTTGTTAACTATGCTTTATAATCATCTATACCATTACTAATTTTTTTTTTGGAGGGTGGGGTGTTCTGTCTGACATATTTGTCTTTGAGAGAAGTGGATTGAAATAATGCTATCTGATTATGACTTTGCAAACTTCTTTCAGTGTTTTTGTTTTGGGTTTATACATGATGAAATTGTATTATTATATGCAATCAACTTTAGAATTACTAGATCTTCTTGGTTGATTAAATCCTTTTTCTGCTCTTTTGTCTTAAATGCTTTTTTTTTTTTTTTTAGGTATAGTTATCCCATTTTCTTTTTGGCTAATATTTGTCTAGTACATCTATTTTTTGAGCTTTTATTTTCAACTCATCCATGTTGTTGTGTTTTGGGTATGCCAGCTGCAGCTAGATTTAATTTTATTCTAATGAGATGATATCAAATTATTTAAATCCATTTACATATTTGTACTTCAGTTTAGGCCACTTACGTAGACTGCAGTGGTGCCTCTTGGAATTGTGCATATGGTAGCTCTGTGATTACTGTCATCTAAATTCTTGATTTCCATTCATATTGCTTTTTATGCACTTTTTTCTTCTGTCACTCCTTTAAAGAAATTGATTAAAGTTTTATTTTTTTCTTATTTAATTTTTCTTCCCATTGTTTGGAATTTATTTCTGTTCTTTTAGTGTTACCTTTGAGATTTTCCTGTGCATAGTTATCTGACAAAGTCTAAAGTTTGTCTGTAGTCTTAACTTTCCTTTGAAATAGTTTTAGAACTGAAAAATACTATTCTTTCCATCACTCCCCTCCCTACTTAGAGTATTTTATTTTACAGACAACGTTTAGATTTACTAGTTTACTAATTTCTTTTCTCAACACTTTCTGACATCTTTGCCCTTCTTTATGGGGTCATTTTTATATTTGATGAACAATATCGTTTAGAAATTTTTAGGGATAGGGATATTGGAGGTCAACTCTTATATTTTTGTTTATCCAAAATGTCCTATTCTTGTTCGTGAAAGATAATTTTTCAGGGTACATAATGTTTGTTTGTTTTTTTCTCGTTACTCTGATTTTATTCTACTGTCTTCTGAATTCCATTGTGGCTCATAAGAAGTCTGCTGTCAACCTAATTGCCAGTCCTTTTTAGGACATCTGTCTTTTCCCTGACTTCTCTCTCTGTTTGTTATTTAGCAATATCATTTTATTAAATCAGCAACTTTTGAGACAAATATTCATTTATTTTTGGTGGAAATTCCAAGCATCTGGCTTCTCCATACCACATTTTCCTAGTGGTTTTTTTTTTTTTCTGCCTCTTTTTGCCTGCTCTTCTTCTAGAAGAAGAAGAGCAGGAAGCAAATATTGGAGTCTCTTAGGGATTTTACTTGGACTCCTTTCTTCTGCTGCTGAGAGGTAGCATGATCCAATGCCTCAGTCTGGAATCTGATTGGATTGGTTATCATCCAGTTGTTAGCAGTGTGACCTTGTTTTCTTATTGTAAAATGGGTAGAAACAGGGTTGCTGGGAGAATTTAAAATAATATTTGTCATGCACTTAACTCATGTCCAACACATGGCAGCCAGGACATGTCTACTATTATGTATATTTTTTTCTCTCATCTGTCTCCAAGATAACAGCTCTTATATATATTGCTTCAGTCCCATTTGTGCCTCCCAGTGTTAGTTTTGTTGAGCCAGTTGACTTTTATATTGAATTTCCTTCTCTCCCCTTAGTTTTCTACATCTTAAGAATGGCACTATTATGTACCTAGTTGATTAAACCAACATCTGGACATCTTGGCCCCTTCCTTTCTCTTACTTTCTTCCATCTAATCATTGTAGAGTTTTGCTCTCCAACTCTACTTTTACTTGTCCAGATCAAGGAACCATCATTTCTTGTCTGGTATACTCTAGTAGCCTCCTAAGTACTCTCCACATTTCTACTTCTTCTCTGTTGAGTCCACATTCCAAAGCAACCAGAGCGAGTTTTAAAAATAATGTCAAACAGTTCTTCATCTCCCAACTTCAGTGTTCTTCACTGTTATGAACACTTAGCATTATAAAATAACTTCTGTGCCCCCTAACATATTTTAAAGGTACCTCTTCAACACTGTTTGGTTCCTTTCTCTCATTGTCTACATTCAAGCTACAATGGACTTCTTGTAGGTCTTGGACTTTGCTAAACTGTTTCTTGATTCAGGGCTTTTGTACATGCTGCAGAGTACCTCTCCCCATACTGTGTTGGGTAGCTCCATTCAGATCTCTTCTACAATGCCGTTTTCTCAGAAAAGCTTTGTTTGATCTCCTAATCTATATTGAAACTTTTCTTGGTTCAATAAATACTGCATTCGTTTAATAAATAATTCAATAAACTTATATATGTACTGTAATTTGAATCTACCAATTAAGAAGAATGATAATTATGTGGGACCATCCTTATTTTAAGTAGTTAAGTAATAGTGTTATTGGAAACCACTAAACTTTATTCCTTTTGTGTTCATTTATTTGATTGTTAAGGTCATATAAATTTCCTATAATCATAAAGTAATTTTTTTTGCATTTCACAATTTGCATGTTCAATTTATTACCAGATAAAATATCAGCCCAAATCAGGGACTGGAGAACTCAAACTCAGAGTACTGTGTGTCAGGCACTCTAATGTCATTACCTTATATAAAGCCCTGAAACCTGGTCATCCCCAAAGCACTACAGAGGAAACTGTGACTCAGAACCTCATGACTTGTCCAGGGCCATAGAGGCGGTAGGGGCAGAGCCTTGATTAGTCTGGGTGTTTGAACTCTAACAAGAGCACTCGTTCCATACCTTCTCTTTTATTTCTTCTGTGGGCAAACTCTTAACAAATTGTTACAGTGACTACAGTTCACAAAGTTCTTTGACATGTATTACCTCATGTAATAGGTACATGAGGTTCTGGGGGGGGGGGCATGATATTATCGACACTTCATTATGGATCAAGCTTTTTATTCACTAACTTTTATTTCCCAGAGCATCGCTCTGAGGTTTTTGAGTTCACAGATGACAAAAGTTAAACGAACAGTTATTAAGTGAGTTCTCTGAGAAGTGACACAATATAATATTGAATGGTTGATGAGTATTTTTTTATTAGCTGGAGAAAAAGAAAACGTAGGAACTTGTTAAGTTTCAATTATTGTGTCTATTTTTTGTCTTGTCAGTTGGCTGTCTGTTGATATTCATCTGTGACTGAATATGTTTAAAAAAATGTAACTAGTACAACTAGGCTTGGGTTTTATAGGTATCTAGAAGAAGGCTAAGTTTTTTTTTTTTGGTTGTTGTTAAAGTTAATTCTTTATAAAGAAAAGTATTAACTAGGTAAATTTTCAGTTTGTACATAGTTATGGCAAAAATCAGGAAAGTGGAACTGAAATTTAAGAAGTGTCATTGGGTGAGTTGGATTCTTTGGGCCAAGTAGGGTGTCCTTGGTCAGACTGAGAGGAGCCATGTGGGAGGGGCTGTGCACTTGCTGGTGAATTGACTTCTCTGTCCAGAGCTTCCCCAGTACCTTTCAAGGCCCTTGCATTCTTTAGTAAATATTTTGATTATTGGCAGGGCATTCTAGTTTGAATATACATTTTGATGTTTTGATATTACCAAGCTAAAATTTAATTAAAAACTTATGCTAATATTCAGTCCCTTAATGTATGAATTTTACCATTTTACCTCTTATATGTGTAGTATCTAAAAAAGGAAAGTTTATTAAAAGAAGAAATCATTCTTCTCTGCCGAAGACCTAGAAAATAAACACATGTTTCTGAAACTAGAATGACATAGACTAGGCAGGGGTCAGCAGACTTTTTCGTAAGGAGCCAGATAATAAACATTTTTGCTTTGAGGGCCATACACTTTCTGTCGCAAGTGCTGAATTCTGCTATTGTAGCATGAAAGCAGCTGTAGACAACAAGTAAACCAAAGAGCATGACTGCATTCCAGTACAACTTTATTTACAAAGACAGGCAGCAGCTGGATATTGCAGGGTTGGGGGGGACACGGCTTGCAGCCCCTCAGTCTAGAGAAGAGTGCAACAAAGGATGGACTTCTCCTCCTAGCGCTCTCCATTATGGCTCTGTGATCTTGGACAGCACACTTTTTAAATCTCAGAAGAGCGAATTTATTCATTAGAAAAGTGGAACAATCATTTTCTTGTGTGGGTGATATCTGTTTTTATATTTTCTGTGCATTTATTATACATAATGAAATATTGAGCGTGTGTTACTTTTGTACACAGAGCAAGCTATTTAAAAATTTAAACACAAGCTATAAGTAGAAAGTTGGGAGAAAAATATCGTGTATGTGGAAGAATTTGGTGAGGACTAGATCAGATTCTTTATGAAATCAGGTTGGATATAAATAGATCAATAAGTATTATGTATAAAGATCATTATGGGCAAAGAGTGTTTCTTATGAATTTTGTGTCATATAGTACCTAGAGTCATTAATCGATTATTCTATAGCATTTTATTTATACATTCACTTATCAGTTACTTTGTTAAATTTATTGAGCCGTCACTATATGTGAAGAACTATGTTGAACACTTGAGATAGTAAAAATGATGATAAATAACATAGTTCTTGATCTCAAGGAGCTCACATCGAAGGAGATGAACATTTACATAAAATATTGTTCTACAGTATGACAGATTCTCCATTAGAAGTGTGTATACATCAGGCACCACTAGGAAATCAGAATTAGAGTAGCAGTAGGTGTCGAAGGACCTTCATCGAGACTGCCATGTTAGTTGGGCCTCGAAGAATGAGTGGGGAATCTCTAAACAGAAAGTTGAAGGACAATTTGAGCTGAAGGAAAAGTATGTTCAGTTGTGAACTTTGCAAATCACAAGCAATTCTCTAGACTAGAAATGGAGTAATGCCAGCAAGTGGGGATACGGTACTGAAAGTTGGGCCAGGGCCAGGGAGTGAAGGTCAGGGAGTTTGAACATTTTTGAAGCCACAGAATACTTTGGTAATTTGATGAAAGATGACACTTTTCCACAGGAAAATTTATATGGCATGAAGATTCAAGATATTGCATACAATGTTGGGAATAAGGATCTAGAGATCATTTTATGAACATTACAAACTTTCTATATGCTTCCTTTCTTGAAAAATAAAGCGAATTAGTATGCGTTAGTTTAGACTTAGGATGGTTTGACTTATGATTCTTTGACTTTACAATGGTGCAAAAGAAATATGCATTAGGTAGAAACCATAATTTGAATTTTGAATTTTGATCTTTTCCTGCGCTGGTGATATGCGGTACAATCCTCTCGTGATGCTGGCTGGCAGCAGTGAGCCACAACTCCTGGTTTACTACAGGATCACAAGAGTAAACCATCAGTACTCTACGGTATACTGTGTTACCAGCATTTTTTTTTTTTTTTGAGCATGTTTAAGGTGGGCTAGGCCAAACTATGATGTTTGGTAGGTTAGGTGTATTAAATGCATTTTCGACTTACAATATTTTCAACTTAAGATGGGTGTATCAGGACATAAACTCATCTGTGTACAAGTGCTTCATTGTGATGCTTTATGTAAATATTCTTGATAAGCTTAAATAGAATTTTTTGCTTCATTTTCTTATGGGTCTTGGAGTATAGGATTTTGTGCCGAAACTGTTATATTTGTAATTTTTTTAAAGAGACAGTTAAAGCAAGATCAAAGAAGATTTCTTATTGGTAGATGTCCACACACCTGAGTAGCACTGATGCTGTAGAGTTATAGCTTTTGGTAGAATTTCCTCATCTGTAAAATGGTGCTACCCACAGGACTTACCTCATACAGTTGTGAAGATCAAATGAACCAACCCATCCAATACAGCACTTAGCTCCACCGTAAGAACTCAATAAATGTTAGCAGTTAATACTATTATTAGAATTGTGGAAAATCCATAATTTTATTTATCTATGTTCATATATGGAGTGCTCACAAACACTTGAATTTCTTTATTGAACATATGAATAGTTTTGCATTGTTTGCTGAATAAACATCTGTGTAGACTCATGTATTTCTGGATCTTCATGGGTCATTTCTTTTGGAATAAAACTTCCTTAACTGAAATACCCTTCACAGCACTGGTTCAGTTCTTCTCAGTGATAGGTTGCATTACACTATATTTATTTATTTTTTGTATAAAAGAGCAGCAATGGTTAGGTAAGTTAACTAATGAATATTATTATGTGCTTTTTTTTTTTTTTTAACAGCTTCTAATATTCAGTGGGGAAATTTTCCTTGTTAAGAGACACTGACAAGGCCAGTTGGCCTAAAATTAGATCCAGCAGCTGTGTTTTGAATCAAGGCCCCACATGTGCACTTCACACTCTTTTCCCGCTGTGCTTGTCTGCTTCTTTATCTTGCTTCAGGAAGCAGCCTTTTTGGGTGAATTCTAACATCCATGTTTTTCCTGGTACAACTCGAAAGGTGCTTCCATGTAATTAGATGCTGTGTTTATTTACATTTATGCAGTAGCAAAATCCAGAACAACAAAAGATTTATTTATTTTTTTACAAACCGTCCTCTAGTGTAATTTTAACTTCGGCTATGTATGAAGATTTTAGCCTTTATCCATCTCCCTCCCTACTCCCAAATCCAAAATTATCAATATAAAAGAAAATATGTATCAAAAATTAAACTTTGGAGCCAAAATAAAGGCATTACGTCATTCTTATATGTAATCGCTACCCAAATCAGCTTTTTGAAAAAGAAAATAAGGTCTCATATTATTTTTGTTAATTTTGACAGCTAGAAATAATTTGTGTTTTGTTTTATCAGTGTTAACCAGTATAATTTTATAGCTCCTAGTCCTTTTGTATTTCTTTGCCTTACTGTTTGGTTAATAAACATTTTTTAAAGCATATATTCATATACACAACATTATCATGATTCGGTTTAAGTATCTGTGGTTATAAGTGCACTTCATTTCACCTAATTAAGTTATTTAGTCATTTACACATTAGCGATGTACTACGTATTCCACTTTTACAGGAACTTATTTTAATTATACCCACAGTTCTGTTCTGCTCCATTATATCCATAGATCAAGCTGAATAATAGCAGTCTTAAAAGCCATATGCTAAAAGTGATTATAGGTCATTACGGCCAAATTAAGGTAACATTTCTGATGGCCACAAGCGGAAGTCTAAGTAACAATTACTTTCTCCTTTTGCTTTGGAGATCTCTCATTCTCATTTGGCTCCGATGTTGACAGTTTCATAGTTGAATGCCTGTTGCTTGGCATGTTTTGGTAGTTGCTTCGATCATGCCATTTTTTTTTTTTCTGGGAGGGGAAATATATACAACACATACTTTTTATTTATCCAGAAATCTCTATTCAATAAATTTACTGCCATCTTTCTCAAAAAAATTATGCTTTTTCCTTACGCCTCTTTCTATATGCCATTAAGAGCCAGGTGGGCAACCAATTTTCATAACTTGAGAATATGATTGTTAGAATGTGTTTAAGTTACTTTTTTGAATAATGAGAATAAAGTGGTGTCACTTAGAGTGGACTTAAGTATATCCCATCCTTCCAAAGAGAAATGTCCCGATTCTATCTCTTTTAATGGAAATTTTACCTAAAAAAACAATAACCACCACCACGAACAATTTGGCTTTTAATAAGTCAATATTTAATTCTCATTTTTGTTGTCCTTAAACGATTTATTAAGAAAACAGGACATCCTTCAAGTTTATCCATATATATTTTGTAACATAAGGATATGTGACTCTACTGTTGTTAATTTTCTCTCTGAGAAATACTTAGATTTTGTATGAAAATAAGTAATTGTAGTTTATTTTGTTGATTGTATAGACATATAACTAGGGAGATATATTTTTAATTATCATTACTTGATTACCTTCCAGTTTTATAATCTATAATTGAAGTTAATAAAATTTAAAGGGAAAACTACAATAAAATATTCCAGTTTCGACTTCTTACTAAGTTAACTTTTTGCTAGATTAATGAATATTTTCCTACTTTTTCAGATTTGCAAGATATAGGCCAGTTATCCAAATATCACTGTGGTGGATATGGAACCTCTCCTTTTTGGTTGGAAATCCAAGTTCCCACCAGCTCATGTAATTTTTTAACATTCCCACTTAAAGTGATGGTTCAATCTGGACATGTCAGTGTAGAAACTGGCAATTTACCTTTTATATAAAAGGAGGGTGATAGGAATATATCTTTATATTTTGTTGTATCTGCATTTTTAAAAAAACACGAGAAACAAAGTGGTTACCTGAGGAGGACTGGGGAGAGAATAAAGAATAGTATGGTGGTGATGAGATTTCTGAATGTATAACTTTTTGTATTATTTTGATTTCATGAACCATGTGAATGTATTTTCTCTAACAGTATTTGCATTTTTTGAAACATGAAACAAAAAATTTGGTGACAGTTACAAACATTTTAAATATATTTTGGATTGTTTTGTTCAGAATTATAATCATAAAATGAGTTAAGTAAATGCAATTTATAGTGTAATCGTTATTATATTTCTATTAGTGCAGTCATTTTTTCACATTAATTTTGGGACAACTTAAACTGGATACTTCAAAGCATAGATTTGGATATTGCCACAGTATTAAAAATCAGACCGATGATAAACTCTCAGGAAGCCAATTGTCGGATTAAACAGGAATTTGTTGGTTCACAAACTGGCCCTCAAATGCAAAGGGCAAGGAGAGACTAAACAAAGAGGTAGACCACTCCAGGTCACCTGCTCTCGATGATCTCCTCCAACAAAATTGTACATTTACCTATTGTTTGGTTGATCCAGCGGTTTTGAGAGATGGGCGAAGCATTGGGTGTGACACAGACAGGTGCTCTTGGATGACAAGGAGCTTCACAGATTACAGGAATTTACATAAAATTGGGAATGGAGCAGTACGTGCCAGGGACAAGCTCAATTTTAAATTATTCTTAAAGTACTTTACTGACACTAGAATTATTTTAACCTGTCAGAATGTGACTAAGATGCCAACAAAATTCTTTTAAGGTTTCTAGATTTGTAGGTGCTAATGCACTTGAATTGAATAACAGTGATAAAATGAGATAATTTAGTAATTTTACTTTAATGAACAATGTGATTGATTTTAACCTTTATTTAAGAAAAGAAAGGTAATATGGATGTGTACATTTATTATACTATGGAAAAAGTTTCCTTTGAAATTCTTAATACAGTAGGCCTTAAAACATGAAACAGTTCAGAGAATTTGCCTTTGCCTATTGATAGCTGAAGACCTACTATTGTTAATTTAATATCTTATTGTGTTTATTAATATAAGACTATTGGAAAATTATGCTACATTCTTTTTACAGTGGTGTTTTGCTGATTGATCTAGTCTCTGAAAATATTGAAATGCTAAAGCCAGTATCACTATTCTTAAGAACATTATTATTCTTGAACAGGAGATGTGAATAAAATTATGGAAAAATATGCTGTTCTGGAAAACTACTCAATCCTTTTAAAGTCAGATTAAATAACTTGGAATAAAAAAAATCCCATTGGAAGATAAAGGTATATAAGCTCACTTAACTATTAATGATACAAATTAATCTGCAAAGAATTAAAAGCAGCTTTGATAATGGTAGAAGGCACATTTAGTTAATAGGACATTACTTCTCATTTGGGGTTAGATCGGCCTCTCATTTATTAATTTCTGTTTAAACTACAAATAGAAAGAACTTCATTTTTACTAGACTTCTTGTCACAAGACCCAGTCTATAAAGAGAAATATCGTTGATGGAAAACCAGAAAGGCTAAATAGATATATTTGGTCTCACAGGCAGCCCATTAATTTGCTCAAATTAAATATTATCTTTAAATATTGAAAGGTTAAATGTACACTGATAATGGATTTAGACAGCTATTAAGCTGTAATTACTTTCTAATGCAGTTACTAAAAGACATTTGATATAACGTATTGAGAAGGAAGGATTAGGGACTTTACCTTGATTTTAACTGAGAGTTTTATAGCTTTAATTCTGGCAGTCATAGGAATTGGATAACAACAATTTTTTTTATGAGAATGCATACAATATACATAAAATATTCAGTGGGCAGGTTGTCGAGGGGCTGCATTTTGTACAGTGTATTTAATGTTCATACTTTTTGCGAATCTACAATATCAGCACTATCAAATCAACTCTCCACTCCAAATATTTTTCTATTAGATAAAAGCCACAACTTTGAAAATGTCACCAATGTATGATTTCTACCCATCTAAGTTGAATTACTGTGTTTTGTGCCCTTGATATATGGGTACGCTAGTGACCAAATGAATTTGAAAACTTCTCAGTCTGCTGGAGAGTTCTATGTAGCTCAGGTAGTCAAACTGATGGCTTTCACTGGCTGGATAGTCAGCTTTCTTTTTCGTATTTGCATTGTTTGAATTTGTAGGAAGATGTTTTCATGGTTTTCCAGGTTGTTTTGTGAGTCGAGTTTTTCAGGTTTAACAAATTATTGTTAATTCAAGAACACATGCTCATTGAGTTAGTCAATTACTTGCTTCTAAAGTTCAGTGAAAGGACAAAAAAATTTTGGAAAAGAAATGTGAAAGAAAGCTAGCTTTTCAAAATGTATTTTTCCTTGTGAATGATATAAACATAATCAAGGTATGAATATGCGTCAGGAAAAAATCACCTGCAGTTAGGATATCAAGCCAAAGTATTTTTTAATTGAACGAAGAAAGAGAAAAAAACACCCTGCTGTTGATCCCTGTCGCTCATCATATTTTTGTATTAATAGGCAGCCTCTGCTCGGTACTGGCTGATCTAAACTATTTTATATTGACATTTTAGTTTAGTACCGCCCCCCCCTTTTTTTTTTCAGAATTCACCTTGGTTTCACAAACCATAATCAAGGAATAAATATGTGTGAAGGTCTGTTCTGGGGCCTGGAAAAAATGTTTAGATTCTTTCTAAACATAATGGTAGTGTCCGGGGCACTGCTTGGCGCCTCCTGGAGTTGTGGGTATAGCACTGCACATGACTGCCCTGCTTGATGCCTTCAAAGAAGAATGTAATGATAACCATGCTTTTCCACTGAACTCCCAGGGTACCATCACAAATATATTTTTAATTTTTTGAGCCTCAAAAGTAGCTTGATTATTTCAATTTTACAAACAAGAAATTTTCTGAGAGGCCTTATAAGTGACTTGCTTAATTTAAAGCGGAGTACATGTGAATATAATATAAAGCAGAATATTAAAAATGCGATAAGTATTTCAAATGCCATAGGATTTACAGATGGAGACACTACTTTCAATGACTGTAACCAGGGAAGAATTTACAGAGAAGTCGAATTCAATGTGTACCCTTAATTAATAAAATTGACAATATACTCCTTAAAATCTTTTCCTGCTTCTAAAATAGATGCTCTGCTCTGCTTTCTCTCCTCAACCTTATTTCACACTAAAATTAAAAATAGTAATTTACATTTCTAAATTTTACTGAGACGGTTAAGTACAGAATGTAATTGCATTACTCACAAAAGTCTAATGTATAATATTTGTAATCCTTTAAAGTGAAATTAGTATTCTGTCTTCTCAATATGCTATGCTGGATTTAGGTTTCATTTATTAAAACTGTGCTAGAAATCTTTTTAAAAAATTCTGAGCAAGTTTGTATATAGAAAATTTTATAACTATTTCCCAGCTAATTATAAATAAAATTTTCAAAAAAATTTTAATATGACTTAAATGTATTTTAAGATCAGACCTACCTGCCTTTCTTCCTTCTCCCCTCCCTCCCTCTTTCCCTTTATTCCTTTCTTCTTTTTCTTTGGAATATCATCTCTCTCTTATCTATTTCTCTGTAAATAAAGTAAATGGAAAAATCGGATTGCATTGGATTGGGTTAGATAATATCTAAGGTTATAACATTCTAGGGTTCTGTGAGGCATACTTTAAGACTTGCATATTTAATACAGCTTTTACATGTTTTATATTATCTACATATGCTGAGAGCAGCCACTAGCTTCCTCATACCGAAAGCCTTGAATATTATGATATACCATACTACTCTTGATATTTACTGATCCAATATGTACACAATAGACTGTAGAGCTTTGTAAACTTTTCCATCAAAACTAAAGACAAAGAGTAAATACATAAACACCAGGAACTTGGGGACTTGGCTGAAAGTTGCCACCCAAAGCTTGAAACTTATCTGCATGCTGGTACAAAAATATCCGTGAAGTTGAAGCTCAGGAAGATGTCTGAGGTTTGATGTTTATCCTGTCTCATTGTGTATTCAGGGCACCCTTTCTATATACCTGGATGGAAAGCACGGTTTTAAAGCAGTGCTCTTGTGTATTGAAGGGTATACTTACGGAAGTCACAGTAATCATTCATTCCATGCTGCTCTGCCTTCTCTCCTGTTAAATACCATGAGAGTCTTGATCCTAAGGGTTTATTAAAAGCAAACATTGTTGCCCAAAGTCCAGGCAACAATACCACCAAAAGGCGACAGTAAAAAACTGGCCGCCATATGTAATGTTATTTTCTTCAAAATTATTCACATTCTTCGGTTGATGGCGAATGTGGAATTTTGTGGATGTCTCTGAATTACTCTTGTAAAAATGAACCATGCTTTTTTATATGAAAACTTCCATTGGGTTACTAAATAGTGGAAATTTTTTTGGGAGATACACACACACACACACACACACACCCTGGGATTTGACACCTATGGTATTGTCTCCCTCTGTGGTTTGTATTCTTAGTATGACCTACATGAGTACAAATATGAGCAGCAAACAGGCGAAAAGAATACCCTGGAAGTTTTGTGCTCTACTTTACTTGTACTGTGATTGCTTCTCTTGCTATGCCATTCATTTCTGATTTAAATATCTAATGACTCTCATCAAACAACATTTAAACTTTCTATGAGATCCTGTAAGTGTTCCTTTAGATCATATTATGTGTAACAATGGATGAAATGAGCTTCAATGGAGAGGCTGCAGTTCAGTCTGGGGGTTCTGCAGCTGTTTGCGATGGCAGTAGAACACATCACTTGAACTGCAGCCATCCAGTTTAGTGGCATTTTGCCCATTAAGTAATGTATAAAAACAGTATTACTGGTACAGTATGTTTCATTTCCGCATCATTTTCAGGTTCAGCACTGGCATGTTCTGTGGCCTGCAGTTTTCTCTTCTTGGTGATTAAAAACACACACACACACCCCAAAAACTGAGTACTTTAAGGTAGTGTTAGTAGCATGAATGAAATTACTAAAGAAATGCCTCTTTAGAAATGAAAAATTGGTCACAAGCCAGTAGTTAATTTATTTTAAACTAAATTAATCTTGGGGCTGACAAAGAAGTATAGTGGCTAATTTTCTAAGATAGGTATAAAGTCTTTACTGTGTCATAAATGTCAGAATTAAACTGAAACTATTTATAATATATTAGTGACCTTAATTTTATTCATAAGCTACGTTCGATATAACAGAAATTCAATTTAGTTTAATTTTAACTGTCATTTCTGAGTGTGAACTAGTGTAAGGCTCTCTGCTGGTTTATGTGAGGAATGAAAAGAAGGCTACAGAATAGTTCCTGACCTCACAAAGCTTTTATATAGCATGATGGAGACAGGTATGAGGAAGCAGGGATACTAGGTCAGATAGGATAAGATATTTGAATGGGCTAAGTAGAGGGGTCTTTGTGTATACAAAGCCAACAGTAAATGACTGTTGAAGTAAGGTGTGTAAAGGAATTACCTTTGAATTTCAGTTATTTGTATGTCACGGTGAACTTCCTGGGATCTGACTAAAATAGTGATTGCCATTTGATGTTGTTTAGTCTAACACTCTAAGACTTGATTCAGCATAGAAAATACACAGTTTTTTCCTGTTTTACCGGAAAAAGTAGAAACCAGAAGTTGGTTTCACTTGTGTGCTTTTTCCTTGAAATCTGATTTCTGTCACTTCATTTCCCCCCAGGCTTTTAAAGAGGAGGATATATTCTGAAGTATTTTTTAAATAAGTTGAGGAAGGTAACTCAGCAAGTGTGAAGTGCAAGGTTAATCTGTGTGGAGGGAAGACATGGAAAAACACCGCAAAGGCAAAGAACAATAGTTAACGGAACACTGGAAGTTTCTCACAGAGACAAGAAACATGGAAACGGTGACTGTGCTTGATACAAGTTGGAGGAGACATGAGTAGTGGTTAAGAGGCCGTGTTCCAAAGTTAGGCTGTAAAGTTTGAAGCCTGACTCTTCCATTCAGCAGCTGTGTGACTTTGGACAAGGTCATCTACCTCTCTGAGACTCAGTTTGCTCATCTGTAAAATGGCACGAGTGATAGTGTCTGCGTCATGGATTTGTGAGACGCAAATGAGAAAATTCATAAAAACCATTGATCACAGGTCCACCTGTTTAAAAAGAAACACTAATGATATTAGCTATGATCGATTATATGTGCCACATCATAGAGGGAGAGAATGATTTTTAAGGTGTTTGAAAGAGTAACTTATAAAGACGTTTTTGGCATTGACATTTTGGTCACAAAGAAGTGAAGAGAGAATGGACATTTCATTCAAAACCATGCAACATTAAATGTTAAAGAGGTTTTTGGGGATAAGCATAATGCTTTTCATTCAAATGTTTTAGAAAGTTGAGCATAATGGATACCCGATTCAATCCATTTTTATTGGAATCAATGAAAATGAATACATAAAGATTTAAGAGGAGGGGGACATTCTTTTCTCCACAGCTGGTCATGAGCCCAGTGTAGTTGGCAGTAAAATGGATTGTTTGGAATGTGTCCCTAAAATCCTGTAATTTAATTTTCATTATTTATATAACACAGTCAGTATACGTGGCACTTTACTACACACACACAAGACCAAATTTCTGGCCTGTGTAATTTCACCAATAAAGATGCTATAACTAAAATATTTGTACCTAAATTAACTGCAGCTTGGTAAGGTTCTAGCACTGTGTTCCATGGTCCTAATCAACAAGGGAGAACATAGTGCTGGAGGTGAAATAAGGGGTCAGAAACTGGAATAAATAGTGCTGGGATGGTAAAGGAGCACGTTTTATACTACGTATAAAATTAGGGTCTTTGAAGAGTCCAGAAAAACATGTTTTTGCATATTGAAGTTATAGAAAATAGCTGTCAAGTTGGATGCTGCTATGTAAGAGGAAACTTTAAAAATAATTATTAAAATAGTTTTCTCTTGTAGCATTTAACTTATTTTTTTTATATACTTTTAGAAACACAAGTTAGAAAAGATTGCCTCTCCTAATGTATGTGAAGAGAACATAGAATGAGATTTCCAGAAAACTCTAGACATCAAACTCAGATGACCTATAGATTCCAGCGAGCGCTTCCTGTTAAAAGTTCTGGCATGGTGGCCCCTCAGTGAACTGCATTTACTTCTGGCCAACCGTCTTTTCCACAGATGTATTGGATATTTTTTGAAAGTTTATGATATATTGGACTTGATTATTCTCTGATAATAGTTCTTGGTTTCTGAGTCTTCCAGGCCAGGAGTAAGCTAATAATTTATGACAAGGGGCAGAAGGTAGTTTTTACAATTGGTTTAGTAGTTTTCCACTGAGTAAAAAAGATAATCTTGAGATTAGCAAGAGGGATCAGAATTGAGGACAGTGTAAGCATTCAGGGTCAGAATTTACTCAGCTTATTGCCACCAGGAACCAGAAAGAGTGTTACAATTGACCCTGAACAACATGGGTTTGGGCTGCGTGGGTCTAATTGCACATGAGTGTTTTTCAGTAAACACCTGTACTATTGTTGATGCACGTTTGAAAGTTCATAGTTGCGGAGGGCCAACTGTATGCACTGATCTATGCCATTTTACAAAGGAGACTTGAGCATCCGTGGATTTTGGTACCCGTGGGGCCCTGGCAACAATCCCCTAGTGGATACTGAGGATCAACTAAGTTTTGAGGGAGTCAGAAGCTATACAGGGGTTTTTGACTGTGGGGATTGGCCAGCACTCCTAAACCCCATGTTGTTCAGGGGCAGCTGTATTCTAACTTCATTCCTGGGCAAGATCTCAGTGCCACTACAGAACCTAATTATTTTACAAATCCTTTAAGTTGCTGATCAGGGCCTGGAGATTACTGCCTAAACAAAGATTACCATCTAGACGAAATATCTTCCTCCCCAAGATTCCCTTTCAGGGTCCTTAGAGAACAAAGCAATATAAATCCACATGTTAATCATTAAAATAAACTAAGCAAATCATTTCACATAGTTTCTATTTCAGGATATTTGGATTCAAATCTTATCCTAAATTTTACATATTCACGTTTTTAAGCATCACTCAGGCTCGTTCGAATTACTGAGCATTGTAAGAGGTTCAGCGAAACACAGTGGAACACACAGATCTCTGGGTTCCTGAGACCGGGAGGGAGGGTTGATGAGGTTACAGAACACTTAGATCCCTCGTTGCATAGCAAAGAGTGTGAGCGCTATGACTTTTGATGGGGATTAAAATTCTGGTCTGAATTGAGAAAACAGAGTTG
This sequence comes from Pteropus medius, assembly GCF_902729225.1. Lineage (NCBI taxonomy): Eukaryota > Metazoa > Chordata > Mammalia > Chiroptera > Pteropodidae > Pteropus > Pteropus medius. Next base: position 14,423,504 of record NW_024340849.1, read on the forward strand.
CTATTTTACATCCTCATTCTTGTTTTTATACATAACCAAATCACTGCACAAATGGCAGTTTGTTTTCCAGAAAGGTCTGGGACCAGGGCAGCAGGTCACAAAGCAAAGATTTTATAGCATTGTTTTTCAGCCTTTTTTGGCTGAGATAAATTTCCCCAGGCAAAAGTTTTCTCTCAGTGCTCAAAAAGATGGCCTAGAAAATGTTAAATGTCGTAGAAAATTTAGGCGTTGTTTGCACCTGTGTTTTTTTGTAATTACCTTTCTTAGGAGAGCTTTATTCCAGCGGTAGTTGTAGATGGCTAGTTATATAGCTTTGTATTGACCAGATCTACAGGATGTCAGAACTAGAAATGTTAATACATTTCGTTAAAACAACTGACCAGTTCAGTCTAATCTATCAGAACGTTTTATTGTAAATATAAGCACGAATATGATTTGACAGAAATTATATTCACAGTGTAGTTTAAAATATGATTTTGAAATGCATCCAGCCATATAGTCTTTTAGGAATCCTGTCATAGACTATTATTTTATACTATCATCTTTTTAAAAGATGACATTGATAACATTGAATAGAAAAAGTGCAATTAAAGTGAAGTGCATTTTTAGATGGCAGTACAGTCTGCCTTGCTTCAGCAAAGAAGGTGTTTGAAGTTTAAAAACTGTAAAAGTGGATTTGTAGTAAAGCTCTGTCTGTTTTAAAGTACTGACTCAACAGCTGTTGGGAATTCGTCTGGAAGCCACACGGAACTTTGGAGAGTGTTTCTCCTCAGGAGCTGGAACATGATCCTCCCTCAGCCCACACAATGCAGGATCTGTGCTTTTCTTTCTCCGATTCTTTCTTTTTCTCCATTTTCCCCTCTTCACTTACTCTGATTGATGGAAACACGTGCTGGGAGCTTTCCCTGACATTCTTTCCAAACACTGAAAGTATGAAATGTTATGGTGGTGCTATGTCTATTTTTGAAAGTAAGGCTGTTAATGTAAAGCCTGTGTTGATATATTGGGATGAATTATAATGGGGATATTATTACAGTCTTCAAAGCTGAAAATTTATTATTTTTCTCACCTACTCTCAGTTGCCGATACTTTATCATGGGAACATGCTGTGCATCTGGTTTAATTTGGGGGACTTTTTTGCAGATTCTTAAAATTTAGACTTTATCCTTCTTTATACCTTCCCATGCCCCTTATTCTAGTATTGAAAAACAAGGGGAATGTAATCCATCAAGACTCACATAGCCACTCACTCTCATTGTTATTATTATTGCTACAGTGAAGATATTTTTGTAAGCGTTGACTTAATCATTGATCGTGCAAATGCAGTAAAAATAGTTTGTTGAAACTGCTCATCATGACTCTTTTTTACTTTTAAACATTTGCTCATAGTTATTCTTGCTTTGATATCTGTATTTTAAAATGTTAAATGTCTTTTTATGTAGGAGGTCAATGCTGAATTTAAAAAACCAGCAGAAATTGATAGTAAGAAATAGTGCAGTCCCTAATGAAACTCTTAAGTTATGAATAGGATAACTTGTGAGATTATTTTTAAAATCTCTCTTGCTGTAGCATAGATTTCTTAGAGACAGGGTCCATGTCTCCAGAATCATTGCTATATCTCTTGTTTCTGGTGTATTTTCTGGCCCAGAGAAGTTATTTCATTATTATTCACTGAATGGGTGAATGAAAAAGTGAACAGGACAATTTAGCACTGAATTTAACAGTAAAAGTTTATTTCCTTGGTATCCATTGCTTGACTGAAAGACAAAACTGGTCATAAGTTACCAAAAAATCCATACATGTACTAATGTGGATAATTGCGAGTATACTATACATACATATACAACAATGTTAATACTAGTTTATAGTTAGTTGGAACTTATTATGTGCCAAGCACAGTTCTAAGCATATTCCATATAGAAATTTGTGTAAACTTTATAACCATTTTGCGAGGCAGCAGCTAATATTTTCCTTGTTTTGCAGATGAGGAAACTGAGGCACATATAGTCTAAATCACTCTTCCAAGGTCGTGGGCTTTTAATTGGCTGAACCCAAATTTGACCGTGAACAGTTTGATTCTAGAGTTCTTGCTTGGAATCCTGACTTTCTACTGCCTCTGGCATTGTATCACATGCACATTTTTATGTGACACAGGCCTGTGCATGATTCACCTTTACCTGCTGTGAAAGTTCTGTAGAAATATACTTAAGTTTAAATGTTAACAAAAACTCTTGTATGTGGTCTCTGAGCACTGATCTTGTCCTTTTTTTGCTTGCTTATTCCAGTCTTTTGAGTTGACTAGTAAGAGTGTGTGTTGGTTTCTCGCAAGTATTAGATTATGGACCCCAAGGCAACAGGTGATTAATTTCTGTCTCATAAAGATTCCGTTACCGCCTTTAAGAGTTTACCTATAAAGCATCGAGTACGCTTTTAACACAGAATTTGGTCCTCATTTGTGGCAGGTGTGCATAAAAATGTGTAATTAAGATCTGACCCTAAGAAACTCACAGTGAGGTCTGGGAGATAAACAGATAATTTCTGGAAGTAAGAATGAAAAAAAGTCCCCAAAGAGAGAGCATGGAATCTTGGGTCTTTTTCTCGTCAGGAATGTTGGGAATTACTTTATCTAAGCCTCATATTGGTGAGGTAGTTAGGCAAAATCCTGCAGGTCAGAGAGGTCCAGCTCGAGAATGAGTTTTTTAACCTTTCTGTGACTTATTTTCCTTTCCTTGAAAATAAGATGATAATAATAATACTCAGCTCTTTACTTATGTTGTAAGGATTAAATGAGGGAATAAACATACACAAAGTACTTAAAACAGTTCTCGTACAACAGAAAATACTTAATAAATATTATTGTTGAAGTTATCATTTTATAATTGAGAAAATTGAATCTCAGAGAAATTAAATTACTTGCTCAAGGTTAACCCAACTAGCTGATGACAGAGCCAGGACTGGAATCTTACTTAACACATGTATAGTTAGTGCCCTTAGTATATTCAACAGAATTGTTGTGAAGCAAGCCTCCACTTGACAAGTAATAATACATAATTTCTGCATTTACTTTGGATCTTGAATATGTGCTGTACTTTTTTCTGTCCATTTTTTCTTTTGGGGAATATATATTTGGTCAATTTTTTAAAAATCGTTATATGCCAGCATTATGAGAAGGGAAAAAAAAAACCTTACTATACTTTTTTCCCCATACATAATCCAAATTTCAAGTGTATTAATTTTGCCGAATGCCATGGCAACATACATATCTGTTTTTCAGTTCATGAAAGGTATTTTGGGAATTATTGGCTCCTGCATGCTTGAGTGTTTTCATCTTTCAGCTATAGAAATACACTATGTATCCTCTTCATTTTGTATTTGTGCTTCTATTCAGAATGAGAATAAAAGCAGTTAGTTTCTGGGTTGTAATATTCTTCAGTGAACGGTGGCTTTCTAAAACAGTAACACCTTGACTGAAATGAAAACTCTGCTGTATCATAAAAGATATTCTAATTACTGCATCTAGTTAAAAGGAGAATAAATCACTGGGAGATTATTTTAAGTGCCTTAAATATAATAAAAAAGAATAATGGACGTTGAACAGCTTGACATGTTTGATGAATTCAGACTATGTCTGATTTCTGCTGCTTTCTAAGGGAAAAGGAGAGCATTTTACTTTCATGGTATATTGTCAAAGATAATTTTTGTTGGAGTAGATAGGGGAACCCTTATCTTTGTTGAGCACTTGTCATGTACTAGGCATTAGCCAAAGCAGTTCATTATCTCATTTAATCTCATTTAATCCTCCCCATCCTCGTAGATTTCATTATCCCCATTTTACATCTGAGAAAAATGAGGCCTAGAGAATTTTAAAAACGTACTTCAAAGTACACTGCTGCTAAGTAGGGTCTGGTGTGCCAACCTATAGGACGAGGCATCAGACTCCACGCCCTTTCACATTATTACACTGACTCTGTTGTCACAGAGACAACAGTTTCATTCTCTTCCATGTAGGATGGGTGTGTCCACAAGAGTTTAGTTTCTTGAGCCTCTGTAAAATGGGAGCAATCAGGTTATTGTGAGCATTAAAGGAAAAAAATCTGCATAAACCTCTTTGATCAGTACTTAGCACACAACAAATGGAATAGTGCCTGAGAGATTTTAGGTATCACCAACTGACAAATAATGTGTTCCCAGATGAACATAACTTAAAGAGTTTTAGGTTATGTTTAATTAATTAAATCTTTAATTGTGTCTGTAAATTCAACATTATGTCTATTCAGTTATTCAAATGTATTTTACAGATTAAAATGGTGATAAAAGTTGGTAAAAGTATCATAAATTTTCCATTGGATTTGTCTTCATAAATCTATAAAAATATTTAATTAACATGGACACAATAGCAATGCTATTGTGACAAATTACATGTGCATGTGTTTGAATATATATGTGTATGTGTTTGTCATTGCTCTGTAAGAGGGTGAAAATGTAAATGGTTGGAAAATTAAATCAGAAGCAAATATTCTTTTATTTTTACATTATGTTTTCTCTATAAAGAATGTTGTTATTGGTGAAATATTTTGCAAAGATTTTTTATCTGGGCAGTAAATATGAAGCACATTTTCTTTGGTGGCTACCACACTTATTTGTACCATTTTCAGTACATTTAGGTGCTAGTTTGCAGTCTTTTATCCTTAAGTCTGCAAATGAAATAAAAGTAATTCAAAATACAGAAAATATATAGATTCTATTATTGCATTGCCTGCTGCTATGAAGAAGATAATGTTTTAAATAATAGTCAAGTAAAGGAACTTAAGATTTCATGTAGGTATTTGACTCTATATTCAGTATTCTATTGATGGCAGTTATGGAAACCATACTCATGGAAACTCAGAAACAAACTCTTCTTTGCAACTGTTTTCACAGACTTCTAATATTTTTTTCCTTAAATATCTTTTGAACTAAAGAATAATGTAAAGTCATATATTCCTTTGTTTATAATTTTAAAACTAATTTCTATACATTCACATTTGTAGATATGCACTAATACTGGACTTACTCTTTCCTCGTTCAAATATACAATCTTACTGAATCTTCTATTAACCCATTCATTTGATTCAGGGATTTTTGCTGTTGCAGTAAATATAAATCTAGATTAATGGTGGTCTTGGTCTTGGTCTTTCTTAGTTAAGCATAGGTGGAAAAGTGTATGTGTTGTTATCTAATAATTCTTCTGTGTTAAATAACATCATAGTCTTTCTTCCTTGACATGTTGAATCAGCTGAAGAAATAAATAAGTACGAAAGGAATGAGTGTGGCTTTATAATTAGGGATGAACGTGTTATGATCCCTCTTGATCCAATAAGCAGATAAATTATTTCACAATTACATTATTTAGTAAGTGAGAATACTAATAGATTTTTAGGCGAGGTGCTGGTAGATAAGCTCACCTTTCTTGATCTTTTATAACTAAATTTTTATAGAAATTATATAACTACTTACTCTGAAAAATTTACTTTTATAGCTTACAATATATATGTATAAGCATTTAAAGAACCGATTAAATAATGGGTCAGAATCTAATGTAGCATCGATATTATTTTTATTAAGAATAAAGAATTTAACGTTGAAATATTAAATTTAGATACAGATTAAGAAATTCTAGTCCTATAAAATATACTAATAGGTATCTGCGTTTTAAAGTATTTTGTGGCTACCACATTAAAATCATCATGCTTTCCTAATTTATAGTGATATTGATCAAATTAGCTAAACTAGGAAAACATAAGAATTGCATAAAAGAAGAATCTTTCTGATATTGTTTTTACTACATTAAAATGCAGTTTGCAATGTAAAATGCCACATAAAGGTTAAACAATGTTAAAGATAATAATGTGTATAATGAAATCGAGGAAAACATTTAACAGGAATTTATCTCTTTTTTTATGGTTGTGGAAGGCAATGGGGGATATTCACATTGCGTTTATTACTCACATGGTAGCATTTTCAAATTCAGTGGTCTTCAGATAGCGTATGGAGTTCACTATGTGAAAGAGGTATATTTCGTGCACACACATGCACACATACCCTCGTGACGTTAGCAGTTTTGAAGATCTTATTCTTAAAATATATTCTTATTTTTGCTGTATTATGTTTTTCTGTTAAAAAAATAATTTGAACAAAATAAATGTGGGACATAGTCTTTCAAAGGAATAGTCAGTGATTGAATTTTTAAAGTGGAAAGGATAAATGAAGTCCCGTGGACAAAGAAGAAATCTTAAGAGACTAAAAACACTGGTTTATTGATAAAAATAGATGTTTGTGAGAGATATTGTGACCTTTCATTTACTTTCTCAATTGTGAGATTTTTATATGTGTCAGTCTTAATGCTTGTGGAATAGGGGCACATTTGTTAACTTATTTGTATAGCTACCTGCCTATATTAAGAATAGTAAATTTATGTGCAAGGAATTTCTCTAACTTGTTACAAGAATGTAGTAATAATGGCTTTTATAATTCCACAGAGAATCTGGTTATACTTTTGATTAGGCAAACTGGGGGGTGGGCTGGTATTAGATAATACAAATAACTCCCTCCCCCCCAAAAATATACATATATCAATTACATATCTCAGTAATGAAAACCTGTAAATAACTAAAGAGTTTTGTAATCAATTAAAATAGATGTCGTCAAGTTGATGAGTTAAACTTAATTGTACTGAGCATCTATTTTCTCTATTAAACAAAATATAATTACTTAGTGAAAAATATTCAATATTTTTAAGATGTTCTCTTTGTCTGGGGGATTCTACAGATTTCCTGTACTATGTCCACACCTATATTTAAATTTATTTATTTTGCTTCTTTAATATGCTCATTTTGTATCTTTCAAAAAAAAATTCTGAAAACACTTTAACCAGTGTTTTGTTATATTGCCTCTTCCTCGTTCTCTCTGTTTCCTTTATGGAACTAGTCTTGGGAGGTTTTTGGAACTTTTCATTCTGCACTGTGTCCCTTTGTATCTGTTGTATATTTTCTCTCTTTTTTACCTGTTTCATCCATGAGATGATATACTCTATTAGGATTAAAGTCTTTGTTTTATTCAATAATACATACCAAGGGTTTATAAGAGTGACTTATTCACAATGGATAGATGCACAATGCACAATAGAAGTATTTGTTGAATGAATGAATGATTTCTACATAATTTCTTCTGTTCTGAATTTTAGTTAAATCAGCCTTCATTGAGTCTAATCTGCTGTTTAACCCAAGTTCTGTTTTCTTAATTTCAGTGGCTACATTTTTAATTTGTCCATGTTCAATTTGGTTCCATTTCAAACTTGTCTTTTTGTTGTGATTTTTTTCCTTTTTTTGTTTCTATTAACATTTCAAATATATTTGTTTTTTTAGTCTCTTTCAAATTATTCTGTTTGTCTAGATCTTGTGGTGCTAATCTTTTGTCTGCTGACTCTTCTGTAGTGGATTGCTTTGCATATGTTTCTAATTTTTGATTGTGAGCTCATCTTCATCTGGGGTGTTCATTTTCTGTAGAAGTCCCATGTGCTCTGGGTTATGGAAGAGTTCTTACAAAGTAGTTTTATGTTAGCTTCTGCAAGTTTCCCAAAAGTTTCATTGGTCTGGGAGCAATTTTTACATTAATTTTATGGCTTGACGTTCCCAAAGTATGCAAATAGTATAAATTTAGATTTCTTCAGTTACATATGGAAAATTTTTAGAGGTTTGATTACTCATAAGCAACTCTCTTTGCCCACCAGAGCCCTTACCAGATCCATGTTTCTTTGCCACTTCCTTGAATCAGTAACTTGAAATCAGTATTCTTTCTAAATCCTTGGCTTTGTGCAGGAGCCACAGGATCTATCCTCTGTGGGCATTAAAACTCCAGCCCTTATCCCTTAGATCCAGTAGATCTGCTAATGTTTTCAGTTATGTATTTCCCACTCTGGCTATGAATTCTCTTTGGGAGAATGAGTTTGGGTATGTATTTAACTTTTTTCTCATTTGTTATATTTTCTTCAGGGTTTTTATGTGACTTTTTTCCGAGGAGTGCATTATCTTAGACCACCATATCGCTGAGACTAGAAGTCCTCTCTCATTTCTAAGCTCAATTATTATGTGGATATTTATTTTCTTTTTCTGAATTTAGTATGAAATGGCCTCCCGAATCTGGAGAGTTTGTTAGAAAAACCAAACCTTCATTCTTTTATTTTAATCTATCAAATCTGCCTATAATCTTCTTAGAGATATAATGATCCAGAGAAGATGAAAACAGCTTTGTTGTCCATCTTTCTCTCTGCTATTTGTTGAAAGATCACTGCATAAGATATGTCTAACATTGCTGTAATTGTTCTATTCTTTCACTTTAAATTCAATTTTCAGGTTGAGGCACTGGTATATCAGTTGTATGACCAATATAAAAGTCTTGGGTGAAACGACAGTTTGTCACCCTAATCTGGGATCCCTTCCAGAGAACAAAAGAAATCCTTTAAAAATTTTCCTACTGTGTAACCTCCTGGCTCAGGCATCAACTATGGTGTTATATTCAGACTTCTGCATTAGGACATGTTTTAATATTTCAAACAGTAAAGGTAAATTTTAATCTAAAAAGAGAGCCTTGATATGATCCTAGTCCTATTGGATAGGAAAAATATCCACATTAAGAAGGTCTGGGAGCATCATTAAGACTTATTTTATTTAGGTTGTCTTTTTTGTTGGAGGGAAGGACATGCTGGTGGATTATACTTTTAGAGCTACATTCGATATTAATGTGGCTGGGCAGAAAAATCCTCAAGAATGCATTTTACATTGATTTTATTGCAGACATCTGTGAGGCAAAGCAGAGGCAAATGATAACATACTTATTTACCAGTGATGCAAATCAAATGAGCAAGTGGCAAAAAATCACTCTGAACACCTTTGCCTGTTTTTCCTCGATATGAACTAAAGACATATGTATGGACTCTAAATCCAAGCTAGCAAATTAGGGCTCATCATCAGGATAATCTTACCTGGGTAGCTCATCATGTACTATCAGAGCAGTGGATGCTTTAGAACTAAAATCTGTTCATCACTTCTGGCTGCATAAGTTCCATCGAAGCCTGGCTGGTGAAGTGGGGCTGTTTCTACAGGAGGGGCCTAGACCTCACTAACTAGTCCTGCAAGTGACAAATTGCCAGCTAGACCCTCCAACAACAGCTTCTAGATAATGGAAACTTTAAAAAATTCTTAAGGTCCTTGGGCACTGCAATTAATATGTAAAGACTCACTCTTCAAAACACACATGTGCAGATAGATGCACACAACTTTTTTACTATCTCATGGGAATGAGAATCTCCTATGATTAACAGCACATAGTTCAAAATGCTACGCAAAAGGGGAAGGAAACAGTTGAGAAATGAAGGTAATGTGGCCAAAATTCTAAAACATTTGTTTTCAGTTTTTGCAAATATTGATACCGTAATACTTTGCTTTTTCTTAAAGGCTTTCAAGTCAGAAACTAGAGGTAGTTTTAAATATATGATGGAAGACACAAAAAAAGCGTGGTCTTTGTCCAAACTTATTCAGTTGTATCAGCAACTTAACTCAAAATGTAGACTCCCTAGAAATTTAAAAATATTTATTTATTATTTATTTCCTCAGTACTTGGCAATTCCAGTAACATGACTTCAATATATCATTCTGTCATAATGTCTTATATGTGGAGGCAGCATTCTAATAACTATAAATTTTCTATTTTCTAATACTTAATTCTGAATAATTCTTTGTGTTGACTGCAATTATGCTTTTGCAAAGTCACTAGTTTTTGAAAGGCTTTATATGTTTAGGGTGGCACTAGGTTAATGTAATTATATTCACTATAGTTCTGTTCTTTTGTAGATTTGTTCCTCTATAGAGCTATGGTTTTATGGCCCGAAGCTGAAAAGAGTTTTTAAGAGCTGTTACTACCCTTGCTTGTCCTCCACACTTCTACTGTTGTTATATATAAACTCATTTTTGAATACTGGAGGAATTGAATTTCTAGAATTCTTTCAAGACTAATATTTTTTTCTGTACTTCACAGTAGGAAAAAAATCGACTTATTAACAGTTTAAATGGTCTCTGAGGCCCTTGAAAATCATTATATGAGAAACAACAAAATATTAGTATTGATATTAGTTCTATGTATTTGCTAATGAAAGCTCTATAATTTTGAAGTCTAGGGACTACTTGAAACATGGATAATGAAAAATAATGCTACTTTAGTGTTTTGCATTTGGGCCAGGTTAGTTTGCTAAAAAAGTATGAAGTACAGTTTTATGTAGAATGTATCTTAGATTGAGAAAGTGGAAACACATTTTTTTTTTTTTTAAATAAAAGCTTTACTGAGATCCTTTTATGGATTTACTAGTTTGTTCTCATTTGTCATTGGACCGTTTCCAGATGTAAAATATTACATTTTTAAAATTGCTATAGATTCTACTATCAAGACCAGGTGCATGTTGTTTTATAGCCATTTTCCTTCTGACTTTTAATGCTGAAACTCATAGAATGCCTTGAACTGATAATTTGTTTAACTCTACTATTAATTGGACCAAGGCATAACTTTATATATTTATCTCTTCTCTATTCCACATTTTATTTCTGCTCAATTAGTATGTGCCTTTTAGCAAAAAGGAGACGATTTTGCTTTCAGTTTTAGAGTTTGCCTCCAAGAAATACGTATTTTATTGCCACCTTTATCACTTGATATAGTATGGTTACAGACAATGAGAAGAAAAAAAAACTAATTTTTAAGGTTTAGTAGTATTATCATTTTCTTTATTTTGTAGAATAATCAGAAAAAAGAATGTATCCTACTTTTGTTTCTAGTAAGGCAGTTTTGAAAATTTATGTTTACATATCTTCCTTCCCTTTTCTCTTGCTTTTATATTAACTAAAAACAACATTGGCCTCTATACTTACTTTTTTTCAATAATGAACCCAATGAATTTCGATTCATTACTTCCAAAGTTTTTCCACCTTGACAATTTATGGCAGAACCTCATATCTTCATATGCTGAGGTCACTGTCAGCGTTTGCTAACTCATGACTTGTATAACACCACTCAAGATCAGCTGAAGTTGAAAAATAGCATCAGCCTTGAAACGATTCCTAGCAGATTGCTAGGAAGCCAGTTTCTGATGTAATGTCATTGTTAGTCTTAGTGCAGATTATAACGCCATTGCTTAGCCACAGTGAACCCCCATTATGGGGAGTTGTGAAAGAGCGTGAAGGAAAGAACCAGACTTCAGTTTTCTCATCTGCATGGTAATGGTAAGAATTCCTGTGTACATTGGTTGTGAGAATGGATGAGACACACGAGGCTGCCGTAAGGTAGCCTCTGACTGTTATTTTTTTTCACTCATTCACTACCGTGTCATTGCGTTTACCTGCTCACAGGAGCATAGTGGAATACAAAGTAATGTTTTATTTTTAAGATTTAATTTTTTAGAGTAGTTTTCGGTTCAGAGCAAAATGCAGGGGAAGGTACAGATTTCCCATGTAGTCCTTGTCTCCACATATGCACGGCCTCCCCATTATCAGCATCACTCACCAGAGTGGTACATTTGATACAGAGGATAAACCTAATCATAATCACCCAAAGCCCATAGTTTATGTTAGGGTGCACTCTTGGTGATGTACATTCCGTGGGTTCGGACAAAAGTACAATGACGTATACCATCATTGTAATATCATACAGAGTATTTTCACTGCTCTGAATATCCTCTGTGCTCCGCGTGCCCCTCCCCTTGCCAGCGACCACTATTCTTTTATTGTCTCCATCATTTTGCCTTTTCCAAAATGTCATATTGTTAGAATCATATGGTATACAGCCTTTTCAGATTGGCTTCTTTCATTTAGTAATATGAATTTAAGCTTCGCAACAGAGTGTTCCGAAAGCTATAGATATGATAGGTTTTGCAGTCTTGGATATGGGCTTTTGAAACTGAAATTTATTTATTTATTTTTTCCTTTAGCTGCCTTTTTTTTTTTTGGTGTTTAATATTTATTTTATAAACTGAAATTTAACTTTCATTTGAGAAGAGTCCTGATTGGCTTACACAAGGAGAGGTAGTATTGTGGGAAGGAGATCAGGCAGTCCCTAACTTTTAGGTCTCAGCTCCTGCTCTGCTGTATATTACTCTGCCAAATGGTGGTGAAGTTTGGGTGGACATTCTAGTGGTCAGAAACCTAAACTTTCTCTTTCCTTGAGGAGGAAAGGGAGTGGGAAGCAACTCACCAGGAAGTAGAGGGGCCTAGAGTATATTGCCGGTTCCACCACTCCTTCCATAGACACACTGCCACTTCTTCAGCTCTGTGTCCCCTTCCCAGTAAAGCATCCACAGACAGTGCCTTCACTCTGCTATATTCTTATTCATGGCATTTATCTGCCTGACCTATGTGTGCATTCGTTTATTGTGCGTTTCTGTCCTCCCTTCCGCCCTCCATCTAAGTTCCATGAGGGCCAACCCTTGAGCATTACTGCATCCTCAGTGCCTGGCACAGAGTAGGTACCCAGCAAATATTTTGTTAAGAGAAAGAACAAAAGAATGGAGAAGGAAAGCTGAGACACTGAGAAGCGGAGGGACATTGAGGAAGAAGGCAGCAATATGATGATGAAAAGAGTCTTACCTCATTTGAGACATCAGAAAGTTATCAGTACCAAAGGTATTTTATTAGCGGTCATCATTTTAAATATTTTATACTTGCTCTGTCCTGTGTTTGGAAGGGGCTTAGGCATTCCATGGAAAGTCATAGTTGCAGTTTTATTAAATGTTTGTGAAAAAGTCAATAACAGTGGGAGAAGGTCTAGGAACTTATCTTTGAAGATACTTTCTCATGAATTTCCAGCTTAGACTTGCCGCTTTTGGGGGCCCAGGCTGCTAGGTGATCTTAAGAGCAGCTGCAGAGGTCTAATGGGGCCCAGCTGTGCGCCCAGAGAACACACCTTCTCGGGATCACATTAACCTGGGAGACCCCTGCCCTCCCTGGTTTCCTCTGGGCTTTATGGGTCCCCATGGTCTGTTGCATTGATCTTGCATTTTCAGGTTTTATAGCAATTCTAAACATGTGAGGGTACATATTTGCTCTTTGATGTGCCTTTGATAGAAGCCAGAGTGTTTTACCTGTGCCTGCATTTAATAATGATGGGGGGTCGCCTGCCCTGCAGCAGTTTACTCCCTGGGGAGGCTGGTTTAGTGTGCAGTTTTTTTTCAGGTTGTCGATGGGCAGACTTTAATCAAGGGTGTTTCTTGTTTTATTTTTGAAAACGAAGTCTATTTAATATAGTTAGACATGTGGTCCTGGTGTTTTGTTTTCTTTTTCATCATACCTTGTTCAGTTGGTAGAAAAGCAGGTGGGAAGGGAAGCAACATACACGGGAAAAATGGCAATACCCATATCACTATATGGTCTGTGATTTCCTGTCTTTTTTCCATATTTAATCTTTATCTACATTTCTGTTAGAGGGTAGTTATTATGTCTCCATTTTACAGATAGGGAAATAAAAGCACATGAATTTTAGAGACATGCTCAGTGGTTATTGTGGATGGAACCTAAATTAGAATTTGGCACTCATACAACTAGATATGTGGAAGAATACAGGATGGTCATATCATTTCTGTGATTCTTTCAAGGAGTGAGTATAACTAAGAGTATATAAATGCAACCATAGAACCTTAGGGTGAGAGGGGCCTTGGATGGGGCCATCCACTCTAAGCTGGCATTGCTTCTGCAGGCTTGCAGTGTCGGTGACCTAGCTGTGCTCCGATCTCTCCATTGTGTATATTCTAAATATATCAAACTAATGAGAGAATTGGACAGATCTTCCTATGCTTATGTCCTGCAGCACTCACCAGAGGTGGTCACGTTGTAGTTTTCTATCTTCCTTTGTTTTTTTGGCTTCTTTGGCCACCAGCCCTCCAAAGGAAATCGGCTTCCTTGCATTCTCTCTTTAATTTGTAAGAGCAGCTCAGGGCCCCCTAAACAGCCCCTTAGAACCTGGTGTGATTAGCAGGCAGCACCTGAAGTTTAGGCTCTGAAGTCTAGACGTGGTGTGTTGATGATGAGAATGTGATGGCGATGATTATTAGCTCCTTAATCCATCTTTAACCACATCATTAGAATTGACAATTATTTATTGAAGACTCACTTCATGGACTACAAGCTAGGTGATTTTAGAAAAAAATAATGCTGTGGGCCTAAAGGGTGTAGACCTTATGTGGTTAAAAAAAACCGAACTGCTTCCCTGTGCTTACTCCTAATTACTTTCTTATTTGAATTTATTAATGGAGTAAATCCAACTTTGAAGTCTTTTATTGGGGGCAAACTCTATTTAATAAAATAAAAATTTGGTACATTTTCATCCTAAGCAAGTTGGTTTTTTATTTAATCAGAGAATAGAAATAAAATTTTCTTTTCTAAGCAGATGTTCCATATTGTGTTCTCTGTGCTCGAATACAGTATTGACTGGTCAGGGCTGAAGTTTACCAGACTAAGCAAACTGCGTTTGTGTTAGTTGTCTCAAGAGGACTTTTTCTTCTTAAACACGAATGACTTTGAAATTCCATAGTAAATCTTGGAAAGTGGAACATACCCAAACACAATTTATGATTTTTCTAGGCTTTATTAGTATCCCAAAACATCTGATGAGAACTGGAGTGATTCACATGAATGACGGGAAAGCACACTGTTTATTAATTTGTTGATTATTGATTACAGCGAGTTGATAAATATTAGCTCTGACATATTACTACTCACAAGATAGTAGTGGCCATATTAGTAGAAAAATTATCCTAATATATCCATGCATAAAATATATGTGTGTATGTATGTATGTATATCTGTGTTTCCAACTGTATGTGTCTGGACTGTGACTGAAAGCTTCATTTTATTTGCTACCTTTGTTGGAACTCAGAAAGTAACTTTTAATTGTTCTCCTTTTCTGTTACCTACTTACTGAATCATTTCTCCATGCCAACCATAGTGCTAAGTACTGGGAATGAAAAGACCCACAAGACATAGTCCCTGCCCTTAGGGTTGAAGCAAATACCTATTATCCAGCATGATAAGTGTTATGAGAGACTTATATGGAAGATTCTCTGATAGCCCCCAGAATGCCTACTCTGCCTCAGAAACACAGTCAAAAATTCTGCCAGAGAGTATTGTTTGCAATCAAGTGGTGGTTTGATAGAATGTGTGTTTCAGGAAGGCCCTTCCCTGCATCTTTAGTTTTTCTTATTTATAATTTCTTCACACATTTGTCAAAAATGTTTGCTGTTAATTTTGAATACTGATTTTCATGTGTGTGTGTTTTTTAAGTGGATATCTTTTTCATTTCATTTTTATTCCCTCCTGGCTTTTAAATATATTTTAAAAATATTTTTATCCATATCTAATTTCTGCAACTTTTAAAAAACTTTACAAGCTGTCACCTCCTGACCCCCTTTTTCCCTTAGTTATCTCCCCACTTCCAGGGCCACCTCCCTTTCTTTAGAGCCCCCGCATAATGCTATTCCTTTACAGTCCAGCCATCTGCCTGTTTTAGCCTCTTCTTCACTCTCTCTGTTTCTTCTATATAGATTTCCCCATATGTCTGCTTCTTCCTTTATCCACAAGTCCAGACACTCCTCCATAGCTTTCTTACCACCCCATCCTGGTGTCCCGTCTGTTCATAAATAACTCTTTCATCCGCTTTGGATCCCCAACCCCCCACTCTTTCTAAAAAGAGTGTGCAAATAAATCTAAAGTGCACAGATCCAAGATGTACAGCATAGTTGTGATTCAGAATACACTTTCTCCTTCCCATCACCTATTTTATTCCCTATTCTTTGTTGCTTGCTTTCTTTGTACGCATCTCCCCAATTTCCGCTCAATATTTGTGTAGTTCTGGATGTGAAGTCATTTAATATCTTCATGACACAATTTTTGCCTCTTGGTAGACCATTTTGCCCTAACCAGTTACTCAATCTTTCTATGCTGCCTAACAGTTGCTATTCTTGGAGTAGTCACGTTTGAACCTTTTGTTCTTCAGAAATTAACGTAATATGTCAGAAACAGCAGTCTCCCTGCCTGGGTGCTTGGCAACCCACAAGTCTGTGGATATGTTCTTTTGTAAGTCTGAGTTCTAGAATACGTGCCACAAAAGGAGTGTCAGAGAATAACCTGAAGAAATGGCAATACTGAGAGCTGTCAGATGTTCTAGATGTTTATCTATCAAGTCCCATATCCTCCTCTTAGCATTCTGTGCTAATGACAGTCTCTCCCTCCTCCCAATTCAAGAGTAAACATTGACGATTTGCTTCCCTTTAGAAATGTGTTACTGTAGCCATCGCAAAGTTGTTCCTGGTGTCAGTGATAGTTTTACATAAAGAGTCCCTGCAGAGATTTAGATCAGCAGGAAGCAAATCTAGGTAAGAGTACCTTGAAAACTGATCTGCAAAACAATAAATGCTAACTATATTGTTCCCTTTATTTAAAAAAGAAGTCTGAGATATAATTAACTTGATTATATGGAATAACTAGTAATGACTAATAAGTTATGCCATGACTTCATTCATTCTCTCTCTCTCCCCACTCTCTCTCTTGAAATAAAATAACTTAGGGATTAAAATGATTCACACTTTATTTCAGTAAGGGTGAAATATCATGGTAAAAATGAAAGGTGGAATTGTTTAATCCTGCGATATTGAGAAAATCTAAACTCTGTAGCTCTCCTAGGGTCTTTAGGGAGCTAAACAAGTAACAAAATCGAATGTCTCTAAAGAGTGAGACATTTATTTAGTTTTAAATGCCTCATACTATCAAAAGAGTTCTCTTTGTATTCCAGAAAGAGGTTTTAACTTCAATAAGAATATCAGAACTAAAAAAAAAAGAAAAAGAAAGGAAAGAAATGTGAAAAATGAAAAGACACTGAAAACAACAACAATCACATACTGCCGATTCAGGTTATTTTTGGAATTTAAACTCAGTCAGTAATGAGGAAATGTGAATTTCTCGAAGAAATTTTTCTAGAGTCAGAAGTATTTCTTTAATGACACTGATGCTATAGCCCGTCGTGATTAATATCTTTACCGTTATTGAGTTTCTGTGGATTCTAATCATTAGATGTGCACAAATCTAAATTTGTGTTTTATATATATTTTTGCTTTTATATCTTGTCAAATATGTGCTCTTTGTACCTCTTAGAGCCAGGAAGATTAAAAAATCACCTATAATTTAAGAATAGTTGTTGGTTATGAACAAAGTTTCAATTGCAGCATATTTCCCGATTTTTTGATTGCAAGTATACAGTATGTTGTAGGTACCTCTGGGTTGTGAACTAGATAAGAATGGGTTCAGCTATGGTGATGGTTCTAAACGTGTATTAGTAAATAAATAGAATAAATCCTAAATTTTTTTCTTATTAAATTGTTTTTCTTACCCATAACAAATTACTTACCAAAAGTCAGGTACCTAAAATGTAAGTAATAACCATCCTGCAACATAATCAGTTTCTAAGTGTGCACAAAACATCATGCATCTTATAGATCAGAGGGAAAGTATTTCTTCGCTCTTGGGATGACAGTGGTAAGAGAAGTAGCAAGCAGTATTACGGATTTTTCAACTTAAACCCTCTTCCTGCTAATTAGAATCATGTGGTCGTCGCATACTTTTTTTTTTTTGAAACAAATTTCTAAAGATTCAGCAAAATAGTTTCAAGGTTACCTTAAAGCAGGTACTAATATCTTAGCTCTTATGTCTTCATGTTTTTTTCTAAATCAGCTGTGATCTACGAGAGCTTCGTTCAGGCTCAGTGCAGTTGGTTCACACTGAAGGTGTGTCTATACTTAACATTTTTATAACAAAGTATGTTTTTGCTCTCATTTCTGGCTTTTTATTTGCTTGCCAATTTTAATTTTCTCTTGGCCAATTGGAAATCTTGGGTGAGGCCATTGTAAAAATTCTTCAGATGTTCCAGTTGGATTCACCTCTCCTTCCCCAAAAGAAGTCTTGTTCAATAATGTCTGTATTTTGTTCACGCAGCCTGAGTTTATTGAGTGCTTATGATGTGCAGGGCATTGTGCTTCCTAATTGCTGGAACCCGGAAAATTTAGAGAAAGAAATATCTCATACATTTGTTGTGTGTTTGTACTGTCATCTGGTTGAATTTGCACAAGACTATCGAGGATGATGAATTATAACCATTGATGGTATTTATAAATCTCAGAAGAACTGGAGATGTGATTTGATCTCTGCTGTCTCAATATTTCTTATTCTTTAAAGGAATACATTTGTGTTAACATGAATAGTTTCTCACCAATTTTCTTTCTGGAGAGAAAACACTCTCGTTTGGACTTTAATGCAGGACAGAGGTATTTCCAAACTCTCTTGTTGTTAGGGGCCCTTCTAATCTCTGCTCGCCTGATTTTGATGAACCAACCAGGATGTTTGACCCACCAGGATGGTGGTGAATCTGCCACTGAAGTTTTACAGATGGGTATATGAAAGTAGTGTTGGTTCTGGGGTCAACACCACCTTAAGGGTTCACGTTAGAATGAGGTTGCTTCTCTGGTAACTTTGCAGCCTGATTGTCTGAGGGAGACGTGTTCCTGAGATCAGCTACTTTCCCCTTATCTCCTCTTTTCTCTGCTCTGTTGTTTATAGAAAACTTGTCTCAGCGGTGTGCAGTTTCACCTTGACTGGACTCCTAGAGTGAAAGACACCTGTTGAGGCTTCCTAGGACAGTTTGGTTCTAGCATCTGGGTAGACTGAGCCTGGAGCAGGGTTCTTGACTTGGGGGTTCCTGGAGGGACGGGAGGAGTCTCTAAATGTATATGTGCACCTTTATATTTTGTGGAAAGGCAGTGTCTGGGGGAGTTTTCTAAGGTTCTCAAGAAGATTTGGTGACCCAACAAGGTTAAATCACATTGCCATGCAGGAATGATCAGGATCCAGTTTTATAGTTAGATCTGGCCCCAAAGTTGTCCTGTTCATCATTATTCCAAAAGCCTCGAAGCAACTCAGAGCATTGAAACAAACACAAGAATAGAGAAGACCTTTTCCCAGGTTTGCTTTGAGGATTTTAGATCAAAAATCTTTAGGCCACATGTAGAGTAAAATGTTTCCATGGGCCTTCCATAGGCAAAAAATTACCCAACTAATATGACCCCACAAGATGTAGGTGGTAAAATGAGCTCCAAGCATGAGAAGGCAGAGCAACTTTTACCATCAGCTGGATCCCTTGTTAAATAGACAAGTGCGATGTGTGCAATAAATGAATTTTTTGTTTATATTTCCTGAAGTGAAACACATTTATTTACTCTTTGTGGTTCTGTAAATACATTGTTGAGTCCACTGGAACTCCAAAGATAGAACTGGGATACTGATGATGCACAAAAGTATTGTATAACTGATTGACAAAGATATCTGTATGATGTTATGAATGGCTACCTGATGTCAATACCAATATCTATAAAGGGCACAAAAATCCTAGAAAAGACACATCTGGTTCCGGAGTCTTGTCATCGGCTTCACAGCACCTTCAAGGAATTGTGTTTGCAGATAATTATGATCAATAATAATGACCCTCAGCTCATTTTCTCTTTTCTCATTTCTCTTTCTTCCTTTGGGAAACCAGGGTAAGCCTCATTGTAGTTGGCAAGGCAGAAATGAACTTTTTATTCCATCTCCGTATAAATGAAGGTAGTTTACTAGATGCATAGGCTCTGGCCAGTGGTCTGGGAATTTGGTTCATTGTTAATCTTAACTGCTTTTAGCCTTTTTAATCTTGTGTTTTAATAGGGATATAGCAGAAGGTAGGGACCTCTTTGGCCTCTAGTGCCAAAGAACAGCGGGTTTGAAACTCAATTCTTTGACTTAATGAAGTTATTTAACTTTACTGTGCTGAATTTTCTCATCTATAAAATGGGGTTAATTATATGTATTTTGCAGGGTTGTACTGGAAATTAAGTAAGATAATGCATCTCAGATTTCTACCATAAACAAGGCTTTCACATTTACTTTTCCTTATTAATTAAAGGGCGAAGTAAAATAGGGAAATTAGATATTTCACTTACTTGGTCTTTAATTTAGAATATGATATTTCTCCAGTAAGATTTTCTTCTTTTTCTTTTCTTTTCTTTTTTTTTAAATAGAGGGTCACTGACCATTGGGAAAAAATCAATCAAAAGTTAAATGGAAGTAAAAAGCAATGTCAATTTTTTTTTTAAGTAAAAATTTTAAATGTAAACTCACTTGATTTGGAATTAATAAGAGCATGTAAAACTTCATTTAGGCAACAAAAGAGATACTTAAAACTATACCTAAATCTGACATACTAGTTAGGAAACCTGGCTTTATAGCAAATTAAGGGAGGATAGAGTAAGAAGAAGAGGAGGAAAAGGGATATGGCAACTTTCAAGGAGAAAGGTAAAAACATGCACATCCTAAAAAATAGGAAGGGAGAATTGATGGGAAATCTAAGAAAAGAAAGAAGGGACTGAGAAAGGTGAAAGGAGATGGGCAGGAAAAGTTCTGAAGCCTTAATTGACTGATCTTGTCACACAGCTGTTCATTTGAGTTGCAGGCCTCAGAGTATTATTCCTTTTTATCACTGTCTTTTGAAATGCTAATTAGATAATTGACCATTGTTCACAGTTCTTTGGTTACTTTTTATTCTTAAACTTTTAGAGACTAGTCCTTGAATGGGATACTCAGAGTAGCACACCAGATGGGAAATTATTCTCTGGCCTCTAGTTGCCAAATGACCACCACAGTGGTGCTTGAGGTATATGAAACCCAGCTGAGAGCCAGATCGAGCCTAAGGGTTGGTTAGCACATTTCTTGTAATAGTCCTTCATCAATAGGTTTTTATTTTGTAGTGGTGAAGTGGGGGAGGGCTGCCTTTTTATACAGATTTATCAAATTTAATCAATAACAAGTCTTTTTGACCACAAAAAGCTCATTTGAAGAATATCTACAAATGATTAGCAGGACATCTTTAATTTCACATGAAAAACAGTTGCCGGCATAATGGTTGAAGAATATGTTGTTCTTCTACTTCTGCCCTACTTAATTCATTGGTGTTTTGTTTTTATAAAAATTGAATTAGGTAATGCACATGAAAGTATCTTGAAGAATATTATACTCAGCACAAATATAAGATTTAATATTATTGCTTCAGATAGTTATTCATAAATACCTCTAGTACGAATATATCTGTGGATCTTGCAGAAAAACTCTCTTGACCAACAGGTCGTGATCCAGTAGAAGAGATGCCTGTTCTACATATTCTACAAAGTATTAATTGTTTTTCTTTTATATTCTCAATCTGATATCATGGAACCTCACATATCTTTTGGCTCGGGAGAGACAGCTAAATAACATGGCTGATCTTTTCTTTGTAATCATTAAAAGTTATTAAAATGGATGTTATAAAGATTGATTTCAATGATGCCTTTTAAATTTTCAATGAATAAGTATAAATTTTCAGAAGCTACATGAAAACACTTGGAGTATTGATAGTATTTGCCATTTTAAATTTAGGTGAACTAAAATTTTATTTGTCTGGCATGAAAATCACAGAAAATTTCTTTCCCCTCAGTCTGTTTTTCAAAAAAATAAAAACATGTTTCTAAAAGGAGATACATGTGCATTGTGGAATAGTCTGCAAACACTGAAAAATAAAAAAAGGTGAAAATAAAAATTCTCACTTAATAATTAACCATTGTATAGTTGATCATATTGTGGTAGTCTTCTGTGTACACACACACACACACACACACACACACACACACACACACACACGATTTAAAATATTTATGCAATTTTAGATTATTTACGTGAACTTTTATTTTTGGTTAATATAAACTTTTTGTTTTCATATTACTCTTGCATTATCTTTTTGTTAAACTGAGGATTTCTGTCAGATACATAATTTTATTGTTTTTTGAATTTGTTTTCATTTTTATGTTTCTTAATTTATTAATATACTTCTAAAATATGTTTTGTTTTGTCACCCCACCCCCCACCCCAGACCTATATTATAGAGTTCATTTCCCATGAGTTAACTTTTGGGTTAAATTATTTTATTCTCTTCTCCCTCCTCAGCTTATGAATTTGTGTCAGACTATAAATTTGGCTGCATTCCATGCTTTGTTGATATGCAATATTCTTGTTGTTAATAGTTTCTGAATAGTTATTAGTAGTTTTGTTTCTCTCTTTATATAAGAGCTAAGTGGGAATGCCATTTAAGTTTTTAAGAGATTTTCATCTTTGCATTTTAAAATGTTCATAACTGATTTCTAGGTTTGTGGCAGTGTGGTCAGCAAAGGAATAGTATAATTTCTTACACTTTTTTTATGTCTTAATAAATGAGTTATTCTCTATATTGTGCATTTTAATTCTTTTAAACTTTTAAAAATTTTTACTTAACTCAATCCCTTATGGACCTGGAGAGATGTATTAAATTATTTCACCAAAACGATATCCTGTCATTTTTCATGCCTAATGAATCATGATAGCTGGTTATTTATGGTAGGTTATATTTCCATCTTTGATCTTCAGTACTCTCTTTTTTATTATTATTATTTCTTTGATTTCATTCTAAGAGAACTTTTCAAGTTTGTCATTTACATACTGACATATTTTCTACAACTTTATGCAGATTTTAATTTTGTCAACACCTTTTTTACTTTACTTTTAGTGTTTCCTATTACATCACCTACTTTTACATCTCTTCCCAAATCTTTTGTCTTGGCATCTATTTTATAGAGATACTCCGTTTTATATAACAATCAAAGTTAATATTTTCTAAAATGTACTTTTATTTTTTGTAGGGCGAAAATGGTTTTCACCATTTTTTGATTTCCTTTGACTCATGAGAGCACATTCACCTATATTTTCGTCCGTAGATTTTTTTTCCCCTCATGACATGTTTTTTTAATAAGGTGAACTGTAGCAGCCCCAGAGCCACCCTTTTATATTCTTTGTGATGCTGGGGAAAACTACATTTATTCTCTTCCAGAACTGTACATCTGTGTTGCTTAAGCCACTCATCCAGCCATACTGGTTCAAGAGGGCAGCTATCTTCCACTAGTTAGCTTTCTAGAAACTTCGTAAGACATCTTATCAAAGATGATAATATCCTGATGGCTCATATCTTAAAAAATGTTTTCTTTGTTTATTGTAATAAACCTAATTTCATCTAGGTGCTATGTATGTCCCACTTTATCAGGGGTAAAAGAGTTATTAAAATAACTGGTATCTTTTAAGGCAGTAGTGGAATGCCTAGGAAAAGGCACATGGCCCTCAGCAGTGAACTCTCAGTGGGGAAGCTGGGGAAATAAAGTAGAGATGGGAGTAAGCCAATAGTTCTGCTGTGGTTTTTTTGGAGGACAGGGAAGGGAGGACATACGTGGGAGGAAAGAGGTATTGTGTTATGAAATTTGACTTAATGTGCAGTTTGCTTTTGATTTTTCAAAGCAGTAAAAGGGCTTGTTGATGGCTGTATTTAAGGTCATTGCAGTGCATGAAATGTAAATCAAAGTGTTATTCTTTACTAGAAGCTGAAAGATAACATTTACATAACATGCTTTTAAGGTAATGAGTTAAGTTCATTATTTCTTTATTACTGTAACTGTTTCAAGAAAGTTATTTTCATACTAAAAATACTCCTGCTTGAATCTGATTTGTCATAATTTTTACATGACGTTATAATCTATTGTTAGGAAATGATAATTCCATTTATTTTTGTTTCATGGGGAAAATTGTTAACCAGCTGTTTCAATCTCTCCAAATAAACTGGCTTCCAGAATTTCTGGTTAAGTAGCAATGATGATTGATAGGAGTGTCACCATTTCTCAAACCCTCTCTGCCTTGTCACTGTGACATAGTACAGAAGCCAAATTAAGAAATTAGAGCAAAAGAAAAGATACCAAGGCCTAGATCTTTCATAAACTAGGTGATTAGACTCTGAATTGTGAAAAATAGACTGAATGAAGAAATGTTACAAATCTATAGTGGCTTAAGGAGCACAATGATTTCAGAGTGAAATCTTTTTACCTAACTTTTATGGTTAACTAGTAATAGGAATAAAACTTGGAGCAATCCCAGCAAATTGTGTTATGATTCATGCCTACCGAATGGCAGCTTTCCTCTGTTATTCCCCTTAACCTACCTATCACTTTTTCTGTATGATTAGATTTTCTTTAACCAGTTCTTTATTCGTAACTAAAGCAGTGTGTTCCTGTTCTAAATGTATTCATTTATAAATTCACAGAATGTGATTTTCAGGGGAAAATGTAGCTCAGTCAGCTTTACATGGTTTATATAATGTGATAGTCTCATATTTACTATGTAGTTAACAAGAAGTAACTGTTACTAACAAAAATCAGAGAATTTAAAAACAACGAACATTTTGCTTGGGAGCCTATGTATATCTCTGTATAAATACATGTAGACATCTATAAACATCATCGATCCTCCTCATATGCCCATGCCATATATATGTGGATGTGGGATGATGCTTGTTTTTATATATACAAGTCTATATTTATATAGCTCAAGAAGTGAAACATATTGCTTTTTATTTAAGTGACTCAGTGTATAGACAAGCTTCATTTTATAGCAGTTTATCAATGCTGGAATGATTAGATACTACTAGTGATTTGGTCTTCTGAAGATCAATGTTTGACAGATTAAGTTGATCCTTAGAGACATTCCTATGCCCTTATGTTTGGTAGCAAATCTGGGAAAATTATTATTCTTTGACAAGTAAAATTTTGCTTTGGTTAACTTGATAGATTTAAACCGTGTGCTTATGACAGTGCTTTCAATTATTGTGAGTGTGTGTGCATGTTGGGGAGGATGTTAGGGGATAGGAAGGTTGAGGGTTAGAAGATTCACGTAGTGCTAAACTGAATTTTCAATTCCTTAGCAAAGTATAGAGGGAGAAATTGAAGCCCTTAACTTCTTTCTTTTTAGAATAATTTAGTAACCACAGTTCATACTTTATATGTTCTGTATAGAATACTTTTAACAGCTTGCCTTTGTAGTTGGGAAATGACACCTGGGTTTTCTCAGGTTTTTTATTTATGGTGTTAGTGGGGACTGCTGCTAGTTAACTACAGAGGAGACAATGAGGAGACACATGTACTAAGCCAGAAAATTCCAAGAAGAATGCAAAGGACCTAGAGTGTTCCCATTCAGCATATAAGTGAAACATGTATACAGTGGCACCGCTCTGCCTTATGGCTAGTTAGTGCTCCATATTATAAATGTATAAAGGTGTTTTTATTTTTTTAGCCTAAAATATAGTAATAATCTTACATTTCTCAACATTCGTTAAAGTACCTCAGAGATAGTTTCAAACTCCACATGTTTTAAAGCTCTGGTAATTGAGACAGTTGTAGCAGTGGTTTGTCAGCATTAGAACACATCTTAATTTTTCAAGATTGAAGATCTTGTTGGGAAGCTGACGTTGTTGATAATGTTACTAATGTAATTTACTTTCATACTGTTCCGTTTTTTCCCTACCATCTCCCGCTCCCCCAAGCCCCTTTTGCTGAAAATTGTCAGAGCTCTTACTAGTACCATTCTAATAATAATGTGGTGAGTTAGTTTTAGTGGCATGCCTGTTTTTCCTTGTATGGACGTTTGGCTATGTGTAATAATACAGAGAACTAAATCTTCCTTCTTAATAAACTATAGTGACATTTCTATTTATTAAAATGTTGGATAATTGTGAGAATACACAAAACAAAAATATAACTTGGGGACCCTGACATATTTCTTTATTCTCTCAAATTTTATGTAGTAGATTTACAGCAAAAAGCCCTCCAATGACTACTAAACACTTTTTACGTTACTAAATCAGATTTTGACTTTTGTTGATGAACATACATATATATTCATTAAATTTCCTCTTCCAGTGCTCATTACCACTGCTCCCTCCTTTGTTTGCCTTCACCTTCCTCTCCAGTTCCACTCTCCATCCCGCTCTGGAGATCCGAGAGGCTAGCCCTTGACGGTCACATCCTCTGTTGCTCTTTCTCTCAGTCTTCTTGTTGGGTTTAGCCAGTAAGCAGCTTTATCTTTCTCTTTACTAACCACCCCCCCTTTTTTTTCAGTGATAGTGTATTGTTTTAGGAAAGATTAAACTCAAATTTAGTGAGCATTTTCTGTGCATCAGTTTCTGTGCTTTCATGTTATTTTATTAGCCCCATTTACAATTCAGTAATACTGAGATTGAGAACAAATGACTGCTTAGGGTGACAGACCTAGGACATAGAGAAACCCGTCTCCTCACCTCAGGTTCAGCAATCTTTCCCATTGACAGCCCTGTCTCCATAATTCATCGCTGCATTAACACTGTCACACACCCCTTTGAAATTTGCGTTTTGTCACACACACACTCACCACACACTACCATTCTACAGAAACTTCTTTTAAAGCCAACTTGACTTAACCGTCAAATCTAATTTGCTAGTCTCATCTTGATAATATTCATCC
The DNA here is from genome assembly GCF_902729225.1 of Pteropus medius. Classification (NCBI taxonomy): domain Eukaryota; kingdom Metazoa; phylum Chordata; class Mammalia; order Chiroptera; family Pteropodidae; genus Pteropus; species Pteropus medius. The sequence continues at coordinate 14,450,023 of NW_024340849.1, forward strand.
TCCTACTTCCTGGGAGGCGGGTACATTCCTCATTAGTCTTTCTCCTTTTTACCTCCTGATTCACCAAACTCCTGTTCTCTTCTGGCTCTTCAGCATTTAGATTTGCTCAAATCTCTGTTGTCTTCAAATTAAATACACACACATACCCCAAATTTCGAGACTAACCTCCGTCCTCATTTTGTTCTTTTTTTTTACATGACCAAGTTTCTTCGTGTAGCAGTCTTGTTAGAATGTTCTGCCATTTGGCTTTTTTCCACAACACACTGAAAACTCCACATTAAAGTTGCCGGTGTCACGTCCAGTTGACATGCTTTGGCCTTTCTACTGCTTGACCCTTTAAAGCATTGGACCCTGGACCACATCCTTCTTCCTTAACCCCTACTGTCTTTCAAAACTCAACCAAAGGTCTACCTCTTTTGGGGAGCTCTTCTTAACCCTCCAGACTAATTCGACTGACCCTCCAGTGTACCCTCTGTACTTGCGCTTTAACAGTTATTTGTTCAGCTCCTATTTTTTGTCACTCTTTACATTAAATGTTGGTGATACAGTGCCAAACAAAAGATTACTGTCTGTAGGATTTATGGCCTGCTTCTGTAATTTTGGCAGATTTTTACTCTTGTTGAAGTTTACCCTTAAAATCATAACATTTACAGTAATTTGTAGGGTGGGAAAGAGCAAATGAGCGTGTTTATTAATTGATTAGCATTGTACCTGGCACATGATTAACATTTGATTATGTTATGTTAATATTAATAGTAATAAATTTTACACTACCTATGAATTATGTATATATCAGATAATCTGAATTAGAATACACATTGTGCTATTCTATAAATATTATAAATAAAAGGTAAATAATACACATCAATTGCTTTATATGTCAATATATTTTTAATTTATCTTTTACAAAATTATGGTGTTTTTCTTTTGTTTATTTGATGCTCTTTACTTACAAAAAGCTCTTGTCTGTTAAAAATTCAGTGCTAAGGCAGCTTGATGCAAAGCTCACCCTGGAAGAAGCTTTCATTATAATAGACTTTTTAAGAACCAGTTTTAGAGTTGAAATATTAGTAACTATGGATTTCTTTGAAAGTCTTCTTTTTGGTGATTGATTTGGATCAACTGTCATTAGATTAATTTTCAGGTCTTCTCGGCCTTTGGTACTGACCAGCATGGTGATGAGTGTGATTGTTCTGTGAGTGTTTGCCTGTGTAATATTTCCAAACACATGCTCAGTAATTGAGTCTTCATCAGGAAGTAAACATGGAAACCATGTTGCTTGGTGCCATGACACTCCTGTTGTTGCATTGTCACCACAGGATGCCATCAAAATAGTTACAAAGAATGTCAGCATTTATTAATTTGGTACTATTCAGAGAATATTAACAAAGGAGAAAACAGACAGTAGAAAACTGAGGAGAGATGGAGATAGGAGAGAAATCTGGTGTTTGAAGAATGATCTTTGATCTTTCAGGGGAGGAATACATATCAAGAGCTTATCTATTCGAAAGCATTTACATGCAGAGCAAATCAAGAACATAGATCTTACTTATCTTTCGAGATTATAGTTTGGTCTTGGATAAAGGAATAGCCAGGCATCTATAAAAGGGGATTTACATGTTTATGCTAACTCAATTAGCATTAATAGGGGCTACCAGTAATTCTGGCTGTCAAGCCTCAAATAGTCATTTCTATATATTTTCAAAAAGAACAAAAATATTTTTGGGGAATGTTGTGTAGAGAGAAATAAAAGAAAAACTTATTAAATGTTGTGGATCTGTTTTAAAATTTTTATTTGTGTTTAAAAACATTTGCGTTCTGAAATATTACTTCAGGAATAAGTAGCTTTTTGTTGTTAAATAGAAGAAAGCAAAATTACATCATCTAGCTATTAAAGCTTATTACATTTTCCAAATTTATTGTTGGAAGTCATGCAGATAGATGTTCTTTAACAAACTGAAGGATGCATTTGTAGTCTAAATGGTAGCTTCGAGAGTAATTAGATATTTATGAAAAAAATATTAGAAGCAGTACTAATTATTTTTGAAATTTTCAAAAAAGATATTGGTTAGTAAAACTAAACCCTTTCACTCTTTGGTAATGATTTTTCTGGCTTATTCACACAAACTTTGTGGTACCTAAAATGTTGCAAAATCGAACATTTATATGGAGACGGGGCCGTTGATGTGGAAAAAAAAAAGAAAAGAAAAGAAAGCTGAGGGGCCGGGAAAGATAAGGAATGAGTACAGTATTTTAAAAATGAGCTCTTTGTCTGCCACGCTTCATCATGTCTAGATCTCGGAGAGGTTTTGTCCAGTGAAAATAAAGAAGCCATGGGAATTACCCGGGAATCACCCACCAATGAAAAGGATAGTTTTACTTTAGTGAGCAAGGATGGGACCAGAAATCAGCACTAGTTAACGATGCTTTTTTATCCTCTTCATGACAGGTGAATATTTGCATATTTAGAATGCTGACTCATTGGGGGAATCACAGCCTAGTTGAAATCCTTAAGGTGATACTTCTTTATCCTATCCTCTATCAGGGGATTTTATCCAATGTGAGAGCAGCGGTTAGATTCCAGGAGTTTGTTACCAGTTACTCACTCACTGGCCTGATGCTCAAGGCCAGTTGCCTCTCCTCAGTGTAACTTAACTCGTTATACTCACTCCTATACTCAAGAATTTAAGTTGCCTGTTGAAATCTTACTAGCTATTCAAAGAGATACTGTTACACCCTGCAGGCATGATCTTTCTCATCTGTGAACTTTTATAGTATTTATCGGATTAATTCTTATGACAATTATTATATATTTTATGCCTCGTACTTATTCTTTTAACTTTTTATTTTGAAGAATTTCAAACACGTGTAAACAGAATAGTAAAATAAACTCTTGTGTATCCATCATACAGCTTTGATAATTATCAACATTTCTGCCTTTCTGGAATCACCTATACATCATATCCCCTACCCCTATTTGATTTAAAGTACTTTCGAATAATAGATTTTGAGATCCTTAAAGTTCGAGAATGTCTGTCTATCTATCCTTTATGTTTTCTGATTAAAAATATATCCTCATTGTGGAGATATCCGATGTTAATATTTTGAAACTGAAGATTCTAGTCTTTCTTTTTAATAACTTAATATGAAATTTATATATTGCTTTTAAACTTAACATTTTACTGTATTTTCCAGTGTCCTTGAATATTTTTGAAAACATGATATTTTTAAGGCCACATAATATTCCATCATATGGGTCTTCCATAATTTATTTAATCAGCTTCCTGTTGTTGAGCCACTGTCTCGAACATCCTTGTACATGAATGCTTGTCCTAATTTGCGAAGATATTATTGGGAAAGGAAGGGAATCATTAGGTGAAAGGCGCCTCACATACCTTGCCAAACTGCTTTCCAGGAAGACTGTGCCAATTTGCATTATTTTTATCTTACTAACTTGATAGTTGAAGAATGGTATCTGATATGTTCTGTTTGCAATTGGTATTTTCTGGATTATTAATGACATTGAACATTTTTCATGTTCGTGGTTCTTATTTTATGTGCACAATAAGATGTTATCTGCAATTGTAGTGAGTGGCACATGCCATTTTAGTTTAGCTCCAAATCTAGTGCTTTGCAGCAGTGATCAATTATTTTTAGTATTTCACAAATGAGCTTTTGCTGTCTTTGGAACCAGAATGGTCTGCCTGAGTGCAAATTACATTAGTTGAGAGTTGGTCTTATTTTACTTTTTGAGCATTCTTTTTCAAAGTTGTCATTCTGTATCATTTTCTCCCTTTAAATCAGATAACTTCATTGAGAAATGTAATTCTGTCTGTAATTATTTAGTCTAGGTAAAAATTTTTGTACAAGAAATATGCTCTCACATCTTAACACATTTTTAAGTTTTGAAAAAAAATATTTATTTAACACAAAAGTTTTAGATTACTCATTGTATTTGACCGAATTTATAGTATATTTAAATTTCTCCTGGAATGAGTTTAGAACTCTGTTTTTAAAGTGCTTAGTGCAATTTATATATAAAGTAAAATAAAAGTTGCCATTTCCATGAATATTTTAATGCTAAGATTGCTCTTTTGCTATGTGAAATTTCCAAACTCCAGAATAGAAATTGAATGAAAACATTTACATTGATAAACTATTGTAGGTAAATATTTTGAGTTTCAGAAAAAGCAGAAAATGCATTTTTACTGTTGGAGTTACTTTATTACCTAAATCTAGATTGTAAATCCAAAAGTAAAACTGGCATTTTATTAAAATCTCTGCGCTTCCTTGCTTCTGATGAAGTCATGCCTTGTTGAACTACATTCAGATATGTTGAAAAATAATTTAATTCATTGTGTTGAAAAATAATTTTAAAAGTATATGTGTTATGGGGAAGAAACACTCCAAACAGATCTATCTACCCAGACATCAACAGGATATTATTACCCCAAAGAAATGACGACAGTTTGCCAGCTTGATGCGTAGAGGAAGGAAATTTACAAACATCTCCAAGAGAGGCATGGTGAGCGGTTGAAGGAAATGAGGCACGTCCTGCTTTTATTGTGCTTATTGGAGTGGGATTCCCAGAAGACTGAACAAGGCTGTCCTGAGACCTCTGTTTGGCAAAGACCTTGTTGACTCATATTTTATTTTTGTTTCTGTGAAGGTCTGCTATTGTTCACATTTCTAATGTAGCTCATAAATGCACAGCCAGTATCTTTTCCCATTCTCTTGACTGATGTATACAAATAAATGAAAATCTACTGTCATCATCAACTTGTGTTCTCTTTCAATGAAGCGAAGATTAACAAATGAATCTGCTTTAAAGAAAGGCCCTTTAAGTAGAGATCTCAGTTCACAAACTTTGAAAGTTATATTTTAGAGTTCTAATCACCAGATATGTTGGGGGGAATTTATTACTCCTATTCATATGAAAGAGGAAACCAGAGGTAAATATTTACATAACTTGTGTTTTGAAAGCTTAGTTTTTGATTAAAAAATGTGATCTATTGATTTCTGTGTCCTCTGCTTAGAAGCTGAATTGCTGGACATTTTTGACTGAGACCCGTTAGAAAGACTTCCAGTTTGAAATGCCTGGTTTAGGATCCTGGATTCATGTAATGCTTTGATATATTTTAAAATTTTCTATCAAGTTATATACCTATGTATGACAAAGTAATTGGAAATATTACAAACATTTCTGCTTTTTGAAGCTGTAACTATTTTGATGTGTCTATCAAAATGCTTAAGAGTGCCATAACTCTTGAGCCGGAGAAATACGGGAATGGAAATCTTCCTCGGTCTTCTGTTGTGACTCAGTCTGAGAGATTTTAGGTTATGAATTTGTGCCTTTCACTTTGAATCAGAAGATGTGGTTACTGTCAGTCTTATTCATTGAGTGACACCGAATACAACGTCGCAGGACACTTGGCTTTGTTTAATAGAAATTTAAAGGAGAGAAACATGAAAGGGAAAAAATGTGAGAAAGTGGAAGGCTGGTGTTGGTAAAATTTGGTTTTGCTTTCATTTCCCTTAGTTACTCCTTAGGATTATTGCTTTAGATAATTTCTCCAGTCATTTTAATGAGTGAAAAATTCTAAAGAAAGGTATTATTTCAACCCTTCCAAGGTATTTTTCAGGGTAAAGATAGGGACTGATCGCCAAAGGAATGTCCCTGGCTGAAGTTCTAACATTTTCAGTTCCTGTGACTTTTTTTTTTTTTTGCCCCATTTTCCTTTTACATTTGACTCAGAACCCCAGTAATGTCTGGTTGAGTGGAATTCCTATGGGAGACAGGCTTGGGTGATATTTAAGTGTCTAAAAGGGCTTCTGAGTCAGGATTTTAGAAATGATGTAAACTTCTATTGTTCTACTGCAAAGGGGCTGAGGATTTGGGGGCAGTCATTTTCAATGTCACATTAAGCCATTAAAGATTTCGCCCTTGATGACCTGAGTTGCCTTTAAACTATTCATTAGAGAAAGTCATTCCCTCACATCTTCAGTTTTCTAAAAGAACTGAATTTGATTTATAATTCTGAAGGTTTCTTTTACACAATATATTGATAGGGGACATCAAATATTTTCTGAGTAGTTTTCTACACAGTGAATTAAGGCTGAAAAATAAGCAGGAGTCCCAGCCTCTGAACTGCATGTGTGTAGTGGTGGTGGTGGGGTGTGTCTGTGTCCACATGTATGCATGTGTCTATAACATATATATGGTTTTGTTATCGCACCTGCTTGCTTTTAGGTAAGTATAGGTTCAGCAGAGAATAATTTAGATAACATTAAGGCTTTGGATGTCTTAGGCCTGCAGTGATATCGTTTATAACCTGCCCTGTACCTAATATCGCTTTAGGAAGTCCATAATACTTGCAGGTAGGCAGTTGACAGTCAATTCTTAATGCTCCTTGAATATTTACAGACATAAGACACATGGATATATTTTCATTTCAGTTAATCTAATTATTGGTCTGAAATATTCAAAGTCAGCCACTTATTGAACTCAGAGTGGAATATTTTTTCTGTTTAAAATATATTAAGATTTTAACAACAGAGTCTTCCTACAGTTTTTCAGAAAAGATTTACTCTAAGTTTACTTCAGATTGTCTGCTTTAACAGTTAATCAAAGTACAATTTAAGTTTGTTTGGATTTTTAAAAGTCAGCACAATTTTTTAAAGTAAGCACATTTCCTCTAGGAATTGGGAAATGAAGATTTTTGCAGCACCTAACATGTATTGCAGTTTTGTTATTTGCAGTTTGTTGTTATGTGTTCCCAGGAATAAAAGGATATACACAGCAACAATGTTTACTGTACAGATTTCTGGTATTTTAGAATTAAAGAGCCAGTGCAACCTGAGAAGGTCGGGCTTTCTGGCATGAACTCCGTCTTTATAATCTCAGCTCTACCACTTACTACCTGGAAATGGAACAACATAGTTACTTAATTTATCTGTAAAAGTGGAATAATACAACTACCTTCTTCATCAGACTATGAGAATTAAATGACAATATATCTAAAGCATTTAGAACAGTGTTTAGCTCATAGTAACTGCTCAACAATTATTTTCAAGCTTTAGTGTGATCAGTTTGGGAAACGAAAAACATAATGGGGCAGTTTCTCAGTTATCATTAGAAATCATGATTACATTTGAAAATTCTGTGAAATATTGACACTCAGATGTCATTTGCAGTAGTGGTGGCCGTGGAATGGCTGTAATGAGGTAGTTAGGAGTTGGCAGCCTGCTTAGAAAGGGTGGTGCGATGGCTCATAGATTCAGTCTCCTTAGTAAGCTCACTGGTCTGACTTAGACGGTTACAGATCATTTTAAAGGAGCAAAAGTAATATTCTAAAGATACTGTTACTTTCACTTTAAGTAATAATGAGTTCTCAGTTCCACATATTAAATAATAAGGCTTGAGAGGCATTTTGTTGGAGGGGGTAGGAAGGTTTGTGGGTGTGTTGTGTGTGTTGAGGGCAAATTCCCCCAGCTACCTTGTCCCACTGCCACTGGTCCTCTGGTCAGAAGGCCCCACTGACCTCTACTGAATCTGTCCTTTGCTCCAGGTGAGCATCAGCTTTAGGGTGAGACTTTAGAGGTGACAAGTTTGTATCGGCGTTTCCTTCTCATTCGGTCATTTCCAGGTCCCGTGGGTCAGTTACTCTATCAGTCAGGCTAGTTCAGCCTAGATTACTTTTTAGGGAACGAAGAAGCAAACTTTAGCACTGACACTTGCACCCAATCAGTTACTAGATAGATTACCCTCAATGCAGCCAAGGCACCCAAAATCTCCTCCCCACCATTGCCGTCCAGCAGTATTTCTGCCTACATTGGAATTCAGTACTTTACCTTTGTGGCTGCCGCCGTTGGCGTTGCCAGGCAGGTTTTGTAAAACTGCTCACTTTTTACCAACACATGTCCAGGCGCCTGTTAACTTGCAACTAAACTACAGAGAAGTATATAAGTCCTTGGTAAGGAAAAAGAAAAGATGATTAGAATAATTGTGCTGTAGTGAATAAGTGCATGCTTGCCTGTGGAAATAACAGTGTGTGTGTGTGTCTGTGTGTGTGTGTGTGTGTGTGTGTGTGTATGGGTGTGTAAGCGTGCACGCATGTGGGCATCGTAATGTGTGTATTATCGCTTATGTTTTTCGTTGGACATTTGGCTTCATCTTATAGAAAGAAAAGTGTCTTTAGAATCAGGAAGCTGATCAGAGGATTCCTGAATATAGTTATTTTTTATAAAAAGTCTGATTCTGCCTTGGGATTAGGGAGTTGCAGCCAGAGGTCCTTCTGGGCTTGTTGGAGTTACACTTATTAGACATAGCCTACTCCACTCCACTCCGCAGAGAGAGGAAGTGCTGTTTTATAATGATCACGTGGTTGAGGATTGTTGAACCAGAGAGAAAACTGCTGCTCTTTGATTTCTGCTGTACATGATCAATATTTCTGGATCTCGAACAAAGGTAAAAAATGATCTATCTGGTCTTAAAGTAAAACTGAGACTTAAGGGTTTAGCCTCAGATTCTGAAATCTTTGAAACTGGAAGAACAAGCTTCCCCACTTCTAACCCCCTCCTTCATTTCACAGACAAGAGACCATTGCTGGAAGAGCTGTCTCTATGGAACAAACATTGAGCACCTAGGTCTAGAACTCAGGCCCGCTGAATCCAGGCCTAGTATCTTTTCAGTGTAAATGCATTATTATTATTACAATAACTTTTCGGTTAAATCCCCTCTCATACCATTATAGAGGTTAAGCACGAAGACTGGTCTGTGCATCCTGGATTTAAAAGCTGGTTCTCTGTGCCTTAGTTACTTGTTCTAGTTGCTGTTTCTAAGTTTCCTTACCCCCACAATGGGGACAATAATTTCATAGAATTTCTGTGATGATTAAATAAGTTATTTCTTATAACATAATACTTGATATGTTAGCTATAATAATTATTATATTGTAATTATATAGTAATTATCATTTTATTGTTAATGATAACATATTGTTTTTAGATACTTTAGCCTAGTGCAATAAAAAGGTAGCTTTCTAGAAGAGTAGGATTCCATAATCATCTTGTGAAATTGGGGCCATAAATCATTGGACACCTTGCTTCATTTTTGTGAGAATTATTTGGGTTTTAAGCACTCTTGGTACTGTGCTGGGTTACCATCTGCTGTGTTGTGCCTCTGTAGGCTTGTTCTCCAAGGGAATGGTGAGGTGGAAAAAAATGCCGATAACCAAACTCCAAAATGTATCCTGTCTTGTTCACATTTATAGGACAGTTTTATTGCTGTAGGTAAGACGGATAACTGGGCATTATTCCAACATCTTGGCAGCTTTCCTTTTTCAAGGTACTAATATTAGGATTAGCATGTTGTTTAAAGCCATTGCCTTTCTGCACCTTATAACTGCTTGTTCATGGGGGAGGCTTGAGAGATTTGAATTAGGGCTTTTCTGCCAAATGTGGGAGTGGGTGTCTATTTTGTTTTACTACTTTGCCTGGTTTTTAAAGTTGGAACTATAGTCTATTTTGCCAACAGACAGAACAAATCAGAGGCTGTGTGAGCATGCTGTGTATATAGATAGGGTATATGCAGACGGGGCGATGAGGACGTATGAGTGAGTATGGCATACCTCTGTCATTTTATTGTTTTGTGTGCTTCCGTTTATTTTCAGTATTTTTACCAATGTTCAGTGGTACAGTGATTTACCTCATCTATTATGTTTCTAAATGGGATGGATTAAAATTATATAGTCATTTTCTCTAAAGCATTAAAGAAACATAGTGTTTGCATTTACCAACATATTATAACTAGTAATTACAATATTTTGCTATTTTTATTCAAATTTTAGAGCATTTCTACTTTTTCTAAGAGCCCGCTACTGCAAGGTATTAGTAACTAGCACTCTTCATGTAGAGAAATAATCAGTCCTTATGAATGCATGTAACACTTTCTTTGAACTTCTCTTATGGAATTAAAAGAAAATTTTTTTCTACCTTGTATTATTGGACTTTAGGGAGCCAATATGATATGATGAAAAAAGCACATGCTCTCTGTTTAGGCCTGGCCATTCATTTTAGCTGTTTTGCTTATTCCTTTGACCTTTGGGCAAAACTCATCATTTTCTTCCCGAGGCTCAGTTTTCATCTTCACTTAACTGTTAGAGATTCAAAGAGATAAGCTTGGAAATGGGTTAGCCCCCATACATGCTCAACAGATGTGAGGTCCCTTTTTCCCATGTGTACATTTCTTATTTTTTTTACAGATTTAATGGGAGCGGCATTTATGGATTCAATATATATATATATATATATATATATATATATATATATATATATATATATATTTTGGCTTGAAACAACAGAAATTTATTCTCTTATACTTCTGGAAGCTAGAAATCTAAAATCAAAATGTTGGCAAGACCACTTTTTCCTCTGAAGCCTCTAAGATCTTTCTTTCTTTTTTGCTTCTTCCAGCTTCCGAAAATCCTGGGCATTCTTTGGTTTGTAGATGTATCACTCCAGTCTCTGCCTCTGTTGTCATATGATCATCTTCTTATATGTCTGTGTCTTCACATAGCAATCTCCTTCTGTTCTCAGTTCAAACTATTATTCTCGTAAATGGCCATGCTACCTAATTGTTGCTCAGTAAGTGTTATGGAATGAACACATATTTAAAAGAGCGGAGGAGGTAAGAGTACATTAGGGGTGTTTGAGTAGATTTCAAAGCAAGAGTGGCAATGCCTGCTATATGTTGTTAAATCTACAGATCTTATTATCGTCATTACCTAATGAAACTGAGTTTTCTGGGAATGTTGTAGAATATAACTAGAATTCTATCATTTGATATGAAAATCGTGGTGCTTGAGCTGATCATTTGCTAGGTGTTGGTGGCGGTTATGAATCCGGGTTAGGTTCTCATTTGTGCAGTACCCGCAAAGAGCTCTGCCAGAGATCCGGATGCTATTGCTAATATCTCTGTGACCTTAGGACAGTGACCCGTTTTTGGGCTCAGTTACTCATCTTTGCTATAAGGAGGAGGATGCCTTTTCTTCCCTCTTAGGTTTTTGAGAACAGATGAAATAATATGTGAAAATTATCTTCACAAGTGTAGAAGAGGTTTGGTGGTGGCGGTGGTGGTGGTGGTTATGATGATGATGATGAATGAAGTTGATGCCATCAATAAATAAAATCCAGATTGAATTCATGCCTTTCTAGCTTGGCATTTACAAGAATGCATGGTGACAAAATTTTTTATTTTTGATGTTCATTGTATTTGATTAGGAAATGAACCTTTAAAATTTGACACGAATAACTAAATTGTCTTTTTTTGGTGAAGATTGCTTTAATTTTAGAGATATATCTGGTTAAGATCACCTCACATGAAGATTCTCAAAGTTGTACTGTGCCTCACTAGTAACTGAAGTAGTTCAAATAAGACATTCAGAATGAATAAAGATAAATCAAAGATAATTAATATCTATTGGTAAAGAGTTGGCACATACCAAGTGTCAACAGTAGGCATTTTTTTAGAAATTGAAATGTTACCATGGAATCAGAGTATTCCACTGTAAGGCTGAATATCTGAAGATCCCTACTTTCAAGCCGTCTGTTAAGATGAAGTTAATAGTCATTTTACGTATCCTGCTTGAAACCTCTTATGCTGTGAACGTTTCCTGTCTATTAAGAAATAGCTTTAGAAAAAAGAATTAGTTAATTCCTTAACTTGCAAGTAACTTTCATGTATGTTCCTTTTCTTATATGTGAATCAAGTCATCTTTGTGAAATACATGAGATATCATATGTACTATTATAATGCCATTGGTTGCAGTTTTCAATGTTAGAGTTTTATGTTTACATTTGCCTATATTGTCTGGCTTTGTAATCCCTGCTTTAAAAGGCATCCCAAAATAGCAACAAAAGAATAAATTTTGAGTTGGGTGTATTAGCTTTGTTTGATCTGTTTATTGAACTGCTTCTTCATTTGGTTACCAAGGATGATCTAAACTTCTAATCCAAGCTTCCTTTACTGTGCTACATTGTTCTTTAAATGTCATGATAAACTTAATAAAAATATTTTTAAGGTACCAGTGGGGGGAAAAATCTATGTGAGAAGCCTAGCAGTTAAATTTAAGAACTTTAGATATATCCTACTATAGTGAAAACTAGAATTCTGTAACTTTAGATTTAAGGACATAAGGTTTTGGAGGAGGATCCAAGATATAACATCTAACTCCCTTTCTCCATAATGAAAAAAAAGGAGTATATAGAGAAGAAAATTTATGACAATTAGTATTTCTATTTTGGTTAGTTTTTCACTTAGGGGATTTCAAATTCATATGAGAATTGCTAAGGGAAACAAGTTATAACAAATATTCTCCTTTCATTGTAAAACCTGCAAAACACTATTTTTGAGTTGCTACTTATCCGTGGTCATTTTTCTTTTTCCACTTCGTTGTTAGTGTTTGTGTGATGGGGACGGGGACGGCTATCTTCTGGATGGGATTGCTCACAATTCACAAAGCCTGTCCCTCCTTCTGTTGAAAGAAGGCACAGCTGAAGTCAGTCTCTTTGCCTTTTCATGATACGGGGATGCGGGGAAATCAAAGCCGGTGGGATAAAAGCCCCAAAGCTTCCTGTTTCCAGCTGTTTTCCTCAGCGAAGATTTTTTTTTTTTCTTCCAAAGATGATGCTTCCTTTCAAGGGGTTTTTAATCTGCAGACTGTTTCTTCAGTTTATTTCACTATAGTAAAATGTGTTTCCTCTAGGTCCTATCTATCTCTTTTAAAACCCAACCTGTCCTTTTCACTGGTGTTAGTTGCTACTCAAAAGAACAAATGTGATTTATAAAGTCCTTTTAATGAGATATAAAGACCAATAAGCTTTTGCCACGGGACTTTCATATTTTTGGTTGCTTTATTTTCATTTATGAAAAATTTTAGATGCCAAAAATCCATTGAGAACACTATTAATTTGACCATTTAATATTTGTAAACAAAGCAGTTAAGAGTAAAATATGTTGTCATAGCCTTAAGGTTTATTGTGTTTTTTCCCTTCGAAACGAAGTATAATGATATGTAATTTGTTTAATGTAAATGCTTAAAATTAAAATTAAGGCACTGGAAATTGCATAAATGTTGAAATGAATATTAAGAGTGGTTTTATTTCATTAAGTAATGATGGGAATAAAAATAGGACTTTTTTACTGATGGTTTTTATTTCACTTCTAAATGACATTCATAAATTCTGATTCCATTGGGGATAAATGAAATATAAAAATGAATTCTTTTACTCATTCATTAAACATAATCCAAAAGTCTTAACTAGACCTTCTACCCATTTCCTGGATCTTCTGGGCTTCTTGCTTGAGGATAATAATATATATTGACTTGTACTTAACTTATTTAAGTGAGTTGCACTTAAATGAATAACAATGTGAGTCAAAAATTCCCCAATGTCTTTATCTGTTGTCTTTCTCGAAATATTTATACTTACTTGCTAAAAGGGAGGGATCTTACCAGTAAGAAGCTTCACATTGTTGCCCTGTTATTGGAGCTAATTTTTTGTGATATAATGAAGCCAGTGGCATATGGGGGAGAACCACCTCATTTCATTTTCACTTTAATGCTAACTCAAACATATGCTTTTGAATTGAAGTGGGGTCTCAAATGCCAATATGTGTTAAAAGAATTAAACACTTAAAAAAAAGTCCCCCCTTATTTACTCCTGTTGCCTGCCGCTCCTTTGAGGGTGAGTGGCTGATAGGGCTTTTAAAATCATGAGCATGCCTATTTTATCTGTACTGTTTAATAGAGAGCTATGAAAAAAATGGCAATTAACATATTCAGACAGAAAATCATCCTGGCTGAATGACTCATTAAATAGTCGTATAAACAGGATGTGCTGAAATGAACTGGTACAAAATTTAGTTTCATTGGTCTTTTTGCTCATTATCAGCACTTTAAGAAGCAGACTCGTGGGTGCTTAGAGGACACTTAAATTTCTTTTCTCTTTATTTTTTTCTTAAATACTTCTCTCCTCCTCCACCCTTTCGCCCTGCCTTTCCTAATTCCCTGGCAGGCCAACATTACCCGTCTAAACATGAAGCGCTATGTTGGAAATCAGCCAAATAAGAGGCAAGAACTTCTGAGATTCATCTAAGCCAGTATTTCTCAAACCCAGTTGACAATCAAAATGTACTTGAAGATTTTTGTTTGTTTGTTTGTTCGCTTTGTTTTGTTTTTGTTTTTTACATATACAGACATTATGGAACCTTATACCTTGGCATTCTGATTCAGTAGATCTGGGGTAGTGCCTGGGAGTCTGTATTTTAATAAAAGGTCTCAATGGGTTTAGGATAGCCAGCCAGGATTGAGAACAACTCACTGATTTGTATCCCCTCAGGGTAAAACTCCCTCCCCAGTACCTGACCTGTGGCCAGGTGGCATCCATCACAGTTGCTTGAGGGCCAGCAGGCTCAGTATTAGAATCGCCTTGGGACCCTGGGACAATGCTGGTGCCTAACTCCACCCCCAATTAATTTTAAAGCCTCCCTGGGTGGTTTTAATGTACAGTCAAGTTTGGGAACTTCAGTCCTACATAAACAGACAGAGCTGGGTATAGCTGAAAAAGTTCTTTCTAGTTTTCTTTTATAAGGTGCTTTACCCTGTGCTAAAACTCCTCTCTTTGCCCCCACTCCCCAACCCTCAACCACACACACAGCTTAAAGCCTTTGTTTCTACTAAGGCTTTCATCATTTATTGGTACCCTGTTCTCAGGTGGGACTGTAATGTTCTGCTCTTATGTTGTAGCGGGTTCCTATTTCTTACTACGTGAGTACCACATCTGTTATGTGCAGATGTGTTGGTATAGCTTTAGCGCCCCACAAAGGCTAAGTAAGAAGGATGAAGAGCAGGATAGCAGTTTAGCAAAGGAAAGAATATCCATTTATCAGGTCCCTGGATGCTCCAAGAAGAATTCTGAATAGATTTCTTCTTTAGAAAGTTGCGACATTAAGTGGAGACTTTTCGTTACATTGACTAATATTAGTATTTCTTGGACCTGTTTTATAAAAGAGAGATCAGTGCATGAAGGAGGATTTAAAAAAAAATCCCCATTTCAGAGGAAGGAGGAAGAATTTCCACAAGAATAATCTTGTAGACAGGTACATGAGAACTATACTTCCCAGCTACTCAAAAGTATGTAAATATTCCCAGACTTTAAGGGGTATTTACAAATAGAAGGAAGAAAAGCTCATTGCTTCATGTTGCTCAGTAGGAAGGAGAAACCCGTCATCTGTAGGAAGGTGTTGTCTTCCATCTTACATGGAACTTTCCACATGTCAAACCCGCTTGAAGTTACGGAGGAAAGATACCCTTTAAACAGCAAGCAGATCCCAAGTTGATGACAGAAATGGAAAGTAGACTGAGCTCCCGAAGTCTTAGAAACCAGGGCATTGCCTCTCTCGCCTTGTGGAAGAAGAAAAGCCAGCAGCCACTCCTCGTCACTAGCGGGGACCACCAGCGGGGAGATTCACTAACTCCCCAGTGTCTTCGCATCTTGTGGCAGAGTCCTGCGGTGACCCCAGACTTCAATGGATGTTCTAGTGCTCATAGTATTTCTGAGAACACTGAGGTTCAAAGAGGTTTTCTTAGAGAAAACAGCTGACTTTGGCTATGACAGTAGCAGGAGTTAGGACTGTCTAGTCTACACCGTATTGCAGGGGGTGGTCATGCTTTAGAGTGTAGGCTCGTAGCCTGGGTACGGATGGAGAGCTCAGTGTCAGGGTCATGCAAGGGGAGGGTCCACACTTACCAGGCCTTAAGTGCGAGCGCCTCCTTAAATATTGCACCTGGATACTTCGTTTGCTTCATCCCAGACCCAGCCCTGGTAAGGAGCAACGGAAAAAGAGTACAGGAGAACCATTGGTAATTTAAGTTTTCACATCTTTGGCTTTATTTGCTATGATTGATAAAGAGCCTCCTTGCAAAAATATCTTGGTAGACTCCCAGAGAAGGAAACTTTTGTGTGACTGACGTGCTGGCAGTGCCCACAGCCACGTGTGTCACCCCGGTGGAGGATAATCGTCCTATTATTTTTTGTCAGTAGGTATAACAAGTGGGTAGTGCTTTGTGTATTCCACTGTGATGAATTAATTTTGTGTTCATTGTAGTAGCACTGATCATAATGAATTAATTTGGTATTCATGTGGATGTCAGAGTTTTTTTTTTCTCTTCCAGTTTTCATGTAGCTTTAGTTAATGGATACTTTAGAAATGTAACACATCTGATCCTATTCTCACATTAACTTCTCATAACCCTCCCCCCCATACTGTGTGGTATTGTTTGAAAAAATATTTAACTTAGTGTTAAAATGATTAATATTTTAACAACATTATATTAGTGTTAGCATTTTCTCTGCTTTTATTTTGCAAAATTAGGGAAAGAGGGTAAGTAGTTATAAAAAATATAGCTGCCAGATTGAATAATATAGTTAATAACTTGTATATTTTAGGTTGGTTTAAAAATTTTTTATGCCAAATGTTTATAATTTGTAGCTTTATTGAAGACAAATATTGCATTTCCTTATGCAAATATGAAATAATGAAAACTGCATGCGATATATAATAGTTTCCTCCTCTTTTAATTTCTTCTCTCTTTTCCTCACCGACAAGATTGATAAATGTATGTGCATATATTATTTATCTGTTCATGTAAGGACACATAATTGGCTATTAGATATGGTAATTGCATAAATAGATCTTATTCAAACTCATTTCCTTTTCTGTTTATAAAATAAATGTTTTCGTTAAATTGGAATATATACTGAAATAGAAGTGCCTGATTTAGGATTGAGAAACCAGGTACCCAAACAAAAATCAGCTAAAGCTTGGGAAACTTTTTACCAACTTGGGCTTTAACCTGTATGCTGCTTCTTAATTTGTTCATCATGTTGCTAATTATTGAAGGTATTTATAATAGAACAAGGGTTCCCTTCATCACTCACCCACCTGCTTGGCTGATTTGCTCCCGCTGGGAATGTGGTAGAACCTTTTGAGAATAGATTTTGTTCTTATGAGCACCAATGTGCCATTTTGGGTTTTTCCTTAAATTTAAACTTGGATATAGTATCATTCTTCACATACTCCCTTGTGGCTTTAAACATTTTTTTTTTTTTTTGAGAATTCTACAGCTCTTGTGCACTTTGATTCTGAGCAACAGCTGTATTTTATTCCAGAGTGCTGTGTTTTAGCAGTCGATGGGTCTTGTTAGATATTTTACCGGAGTATATAAAGACATTGAGACTCAGTTGCAAATGGCAAGGACCACGTAACTGGGTTGCTGTTGCTTTCATTATTTTTGTTATTATTGCAACAGATTGTACAGTAATATGCTAATAAAGATTTATGGCTTTGTGCAGCAGGAGGAAATGTTGGGATGGAGGAGAAAACTCATGTTAAAACAAATGTCTATAGTAAGAGGAAAATACAATTTGAAAAAAAGGCTCTAAGAGAATTGTTTCTAGTATAAATATTTTTATTAACATTTGCTATGGTTTGAAGATCTTGCAAGTAATTGTTTATGCATTTCTGGAATTTAGATGTGTTGTATGCCTATATGTGCATGGTTGTTCTTGGAGAGAGCTCTTTTCTTTTTTTAGTATTTTGTTTTGTTTTGTTTTTTGTTGAACTGGAACATAGCTATTGAATATGCAATGAACAGAAAATTTATGGAGGGCAGAATTATGAGTATCTGAGGAAAGTTTAATTACTTTTATAATTTAGATAAGCTTCATAATTTATTGTAACACACTGTACTTTGGCACAATTTGTAACAATTATAAAGCACTTGAATTTAGGTTCTTTACTTGGCAGCTATAAACAGAGTTAGTTAGCTGTAGGAAAACTTTGAGCATTTACTTTTCTTCCCAGGCTTGCATTAAAGGCTTATGCTGTAGTGGTTTTGTTGCTCCTCTTTTAATTGACCACATTTCTGCATTTTATTTCTCTGAAAAACATGTATTACAATATAGCAGGCTTGTGGTTGTAAACATAGAAAGAAGCCGGCTAAGAAGGGATGTGAAGATACCTATCAGTGCCCAAACCAAGGAAAGGAGAAACTCGAGAAAAGCTCAAATGATGCTTGCAGATGATTCCTGCTTGAATTAAAAAGAAAAGACCTCACCACTCACTACCTTATAAAGAACGGATCCTGAATAATGCAAACTATTCAGAAATCCAACAGTATTTTTTTAATAAATATAAATTTATTTTCATAATTAAAAAAGAAGCAGTGTAAAAGAGCTACTTTTCCTCTTAGGTCTGATTATTTTGCTTTTACAGAAATTGCTGCCTAATATACAATTTTATGACATTGCTGTTTTCTACAAAATTAATCTTTTTTGTTGTCCTTTTTGTCATGCCTTTAACTGTGTATTTTTGAAATTTATTTATTTTGTTGATAATGAAAATAATGAATGAAATCATGAGATCTCAACTGATTTTGATTGTTCCCAAAGAAGTCTTTCTTAAAAGATATATTTGTTTGCAGCTCAGGAACTTTTACATTCACATTTTCCTTTTTATTAAGTAAACCGTAGAACATAATTAGCCCTCATAAACCTCATATTTGTTTAATATTTCTTATAATTAAATGAACATAACAATTTTGTTTAATACTTTTAACTTTCTAAAGTACTTTCATATTTATCATATGTTTAGAACAAGATTAAAAAATTGAATTATTTTACAGTCGATAGTAGAAATAAGTGATAAACCAACTTAGAAACTTTTGAACCTCAAATATCTTCTTATGTTCTCTCCTTGTGAGCCATTCTGGTGTGACCTATGGGGACCTTGGTTCTGGTTTTAGATTCTTTTGTGTTAGCGTAAATTTTTGATAAGTCACTTGGAGAAAAACACTGAAGCAACTCATCTATTGGCTTTAACGAATCAACGATCTGAATCAAACAGGTTATGAATTGGTTAAAGTAAAAAACCAGTAGCCCTGTGGTTGAGCTCTGAATGATTAAAGAACCAGGCCTAAGAATGCGTTTATTTACTTTTCAAAAGAAAGTCAAGACTCACTTCTTTGAGCTGTGATGCTTTGTCTAGGTTCTTTTCTTAAAAGAAAGGCTTCATTATCTGTTTCAGATCTTTATAGATGTTGCAATAAGGTACTCTTCTCATCATATAGGATTAAAAGGATCAAAGCTAATAACTTTGAGACACTTTAAAATTTAAAAAAAAATAGTTTATTATCTCTGTTTTCCTTTCAAGACTTATGTTCTTACAAAGGTACAGTGTTTCTGATTGAATGTGGTCCTACTGGTAAGGATCACATGTACAGAATAATAATTCCCTTGTCCAGCATTCTCTGGGTTGTTTTAATGTTGCAGGTAAATGTGTTCTACTCTGTGAATAAATGTAGTTCTATTCACATTCCTGATGACTTGTATCCTTAAACCCTTTTGTTCAGAGTATTATTGTCCTTTATCCTGAAAAATGTCTGTGATTGTAGTCCCCTAATACTGTAAATCAATGGGGACGGAATTCAGAGCCTGCTAAGTAGTGTAAGGCAACCCTTTAAATGCAAATGCATCAGGGCTAGTTTTAATGTAATTTTAATAAGGCTGAAACCATTTTGAAGTAGACTTAAATCATAATACTAATCTCAAAAGACTCTCTATTTAGTTGAGAAGGCTCTTTATTCTCACTGGCCATTTTTCCTCTCTGTGCATCCAAACCACCTTTCATCTGATTCTACAGTTTTCATTCAGAATATCTTGTTTCCCCCTTAGATGGAATACATGTACAGTTTGTGGCTTCTCTCTTAGTTGGAGACGAGCCTATATTAGCTGAAACTATTTCACTTCTATTTCTTCCTGGTTGTATGTTACTGACCAGTCTTCCTGTTTATAAAGCAACCAAAAAAATCGAAATAAGAAAAATTTAAATAAATTGCTATGTTTTGGCCAAAGAAGTGAAAATCTAGCTGTCAATGCTGACCAGAAAACTTAAGACTATAATTTAATATTTAATTAGGGGAATGAATACAGAGTCATAAAAATGAGAATAACATTTACAAAATGAAGTCTGCCCTAAAATCTAATATATTGCCATATTTTAAATTCCTTGGTTTCACCAACTTATAGTATTTCAATATATATGAAATATATTTTGCTGTTTATATTTGGGCTCATAGGAAGGGTGCAGGGACATTGCCCTGGTGAAATAAAATTGGCTTAGGGACTAGTTTAACAAAGGATTACAGAAAC